>NC_064568.1:80253639-80614264 GCF_937001465.1 Orcinus orca
CATTCTCTTATTTTCAAGAAATGAAATCATTTATAATTCTTTTCTGTCAAACAACATTTACACCTCATTGTTTCTAATTTAACAAATATAAATGGCCACAGATCAAATAAAGTGAAGACAAGCTGAATTTATTCCCATTTATATAGGTTGTCATAGACCTTCAGGCTATGAGGAATGAAACTCCAAAATCTGTGTTCCTAAATGTACAAATGGAGTAACTGAAATCTTGCAAAGAAATATTAAAGAAAATATGTATTTTGTCATATTAGCAATAATAGAGAAAAACTATCTACCTTTTGGAATGGGGAATTCAAGCTAAAAACTATTTTTTAAAACCTCAAAACTAATGGGCATGTGTTATATTTGTAAAGTGAAGGTAAATTGAGGGTGATGTTCTTGTGCATAACAGATTCCATACAGATGACAAAAAACACAACCTTGCTAATTTGGAGTCTAGAATTGTTGGTCTTAAAATATATCGAGTGACCATAATATGGTAGTTCTCGTCCTTGTAGAAGACATGAGGTATATATGTTTGCACATATACCCATACACTCAGATAGTATTATAAGAAAATGTAATTTGAGAGACTTAAATTTCAATGAATTGGAAAATTTAATGTATTCCAAGTTCGGGTCGTGGAGCTTCAAAATAAAGGCATTTCCAGGTTGGTTTTCACAAATTGCTAGGCAGTGGCACTCAGGGGCTGAGTCTCCTTGCATCATTCTCAGTAAGGAAGACACTGTAACAGCTGGTGGCTGGCGTGGCGAAGTGACTCCCCACGTTCAGGAGTCAAGAGAGGACAGAAATAAGCCATAATTGAAAAGAGTATAAAAAAGGAATGTACATATGTGTATAACTGAGTCACTTTGCTGTACAGCAGAAATTAGCACAACATTGTAAATCAACTATACTTCAATTTTTAAAAAATTAAAATTAATAAAAAGAGAGATGTCTGAGCATGAAGACAGCTCTAAACGACAAGATACTGCAGAGGTGCGAAAGGCTCTTAATGACGAATGCACATCTAGAGGGGTAATGGGCTAACAGACTTCAGGAGCTACAGATTCTAGGATCTGTGCCCATTTTTGAGCAATCTCACCAAAGTTCTTGAACTTGAGTCTATTTTCCGTGGGAATACATATTCAAACTAATGTGAGAAAAATGGAAAACCACATAAGACCAACCATTATATGAAGCAAGGATGCCTGTAAGGCCTTCTGTGAAAGGTCCTTCTGTCCTTACTAAGTTCTCTTGGTGAATATTTTGAAATATTTGTTCCCTTTTATAAAAAGTGTTACTTTGATCAGGAGATGAAACTACTTTGAATGCAGTGGTAATGAAGATGAGGGAGAAGGTCAGATATGTATCAAATAGACCTTTCTTCTGAATCAACCATCTTTCCTTTCTCCTTTTTCAAACTAAAAAAAAAAAAAAATCTTAATTTTGGTGATGAAAGTCCATTCAAATTAATTCTAGAGGACTACTTTATATGATTTCACTATGTTGAAATGTCATTGTCTATATTTTGCTTGAAATAAGTCTCATAGAAAATATTTTTGCAGTTTTGTTATTTTATTTTTGGCTGTGTTGGGTCTTCACTGCTGCACGCAGTCTTTCTCTAGTTGTGGCGAGCAGGGGCTTCTCTTGTTGCGGAGCACGGGCTCTAGGCACGCGAGCTTCAGTAGTTGTGGCACTCGGGCTCTAGAGCACAGGCTCAGTAGTTGTGGCGCATGGGCCTAGCTGCTCTGTGGCATGGGGGATCTTCCTGGACCAGAGATCGAACCCATGTCCCCTGCATTGGCAGGCAGACTCCTATCCACTGAGCCACCAGGGAAGCCCAATTTTTGTTATTTTGTTGTATCATGATTTCACCTGCAAACATCTACGGGTATGGTCTCAATTATGATTTTTATTCAGTGAATACTGCTCTGAAAACAGCCAATGTAAATCCAAGTTCAGGAAGCCCAGTTTTGGGGGCAAGAGATCAGGTTTTCCTGCTAGAGAAACCTGCATTGCGTCCTGGCTCTGCCACCTTCCAGCTGCAAAACCACAGGCAGGTTACATAAGTATCCTCTCTCTGACTCAGGTAACTCATCTGTAAAAGTGGTTGAGAGCAGTTCCCAATCCACAGGCTGATGAACAGCATTAAATGTGATGATGCACGTGCAGAGTCAGGAACAAACACTTGCTAATATATACAAGCTGTTACATTCGCCATAATTTAAAAAGGAGTATTTTTTAAAATACTTTTTGCACTCTCCTCTTGCTTTTTTTGGCACTATCCTTATCTCCAACTAATGACATTTGCCTCGTAGGAGTCTAAAACAGCACCTATAAGTGTTGCAAGCATTCACAATAAAGGATTTTGAAAGAGACAAGTTACAGCTGAAGAAAACACTAAAATGTGGGCATAAAATTCTGTGATTTTAGAAAATACAGGTCAGAAAGAAATACATGTATACACACATACATAGGTATGTGGGCACACACGTGTCTCTAAGCAGGACACCTATTTTTTTTCCACTAATCAAAAAATAAATTAAAACCTGCAAAATTCAAGGTGATTTCCCTTTCATCTAATCTTTACTTTTCCCTTAAATACTCATATAAGTAGAGGACTACTTTATATGATTTCATATACTCTCCACCCCATTCCACCTTTTCTCGCCACCCTCCTATTTCATTTTTACTAGCAAACTTTGCCTGCCAGCTTTGAACAAAGTGATGTCCATGGGCTATATTAAAGGAAGGGACAGCCAACAGCCTTCTTTACAAATACAATTCGGGCACACTCTCTCCCCAGAATGATAAACTTATCCCCACTCCAGTCCTCGGCGTGAAGCTACAGCAGTAATTCTGTCGGATGCCAAAACTGAAATGGATGTAGCCATGCCATGCCCAGCTCTGAGCTGTGGCTGTAATGAGATTTGAATGGGAAACCCCGGACACAATAAATCCGCACCATATGTGACCGTTTCCTGTGTCAGTTCCTTTCTCATAACCAGTGGAGACTTTTTTTTCCCCTCTCATGACCCCACACCACGACTCTGAAATCTTTCATGGCTGCTTATGGGCCGCAGGCTCTTTCCAGCAGTTGTATAAATAAATGAATTTGACAGCAAACATCATAACAGTTAGCAGTAATGTGTGTTCGCCACAAGTGCCTATACTGCTCAGTGGAGAAATGGCAGAGGAAACAGCTTGTTTTGTCACCTAAACAAAAGTAGTTTCATTTGACAAGTGGTGAAAGAATTAGTCAAATAAACTTGAAATCCACTGGGACTATTTTTGCCAACTCCTCCTGCCGGTGAAATGTTCCCAGCTTCTCAATGCCCATGACTCATGAGAGATAAATTCCCGCCCTTTATTCTGCGATAAAGATCTGGGCTGGGGATACCAAACCTTTGGCTGATATTTTGTATTAATCTGCTTTGCAAGGCAAGACTGTCATGTATGGGAACTCAAGTACAGCAGGGGGTTTTCAAGGAGGCTTGTGGCAGACAAACCAAGGACACTTCAGGTGGGAGGGAGAAGAGTGACAATAATGACCCAGCTCATTGATGACCTGTTGACAGCAAACTGAAGCCTCTGAGTGCTTCCTTTTCTTTCACATTCCCTTCATTCCAGAAAGAGAAATGTCTACACCAGACAGTTGCTGAAAGAAAGGGGGTTAGCATTTTCCCTGTATCTCCACAGTCCCAGGAAAATGCAGTTGCCTCTATTCAGTGAATCTGTGGTCAATTTAGATAAACACCAAAATGGCACAGATTTTCCTACATGACATGGGTTGATTGTTTTTAAGTCCTTAAATTTTGCTGCTTCTTCACTGGCATCTCAATTCTAATCCAATTGTCCCAGCTGTGAAAGATGTCAGAGCACAGTGGTTATTCCTACAGTTGCTGGTTATTTATGGATTCTGGTGCAAACTGCGGTGGTTCAAATCTTGGTTCTGCTACTTACTCTCTGTGTAATATTAGGCAAGTAACAACTTCACTGTGCCCTCAGTTTCCTCCTTTGCAAAGTGGGAAGAAAAATGGAATGGTAACAAGCTCATAAGGCAGCTGTGACGATTAAATGTATTTTAAAAGGTTCAGAACAATGCCTGGGACATAATCAGTGGTATTATTATCATTATTATTATTCCAAACAAAGAAACTTAGACAATAGTCTCTTTAGAAACACTAGAGCTTTTCTCTGTAATAGCTTGATATTGGCAGTTAATCTGAGAAATGAAATTTGAAAACATAGCACCTTCAAGTAAATTACAATTAATTTCAAGGTATAGTACAACAGTACTTTAAATAAAAATATCATCTGGACCTTGAAAGTACTTTTTTTACATGTAGGTTATTCTCACTCTTTTTAAGCGGTCCTCTTTATCATGGTCAAGAAACCTTTGCCTTTAGAATCTTCTCATATTCAACTGAAATATCACTGATTAGGAGGGTGAAGGTTAAGGGCTATCACCAACTAAGGGATCCTAGTTCAGGTATATGTTTTGTTCTCTGTTTTTTATCTTTTTGAAATGTAATTATTAAAATGGCTTACTGAAGTGTTTTGCTGTCTGATAATATGCAAAAAATGCCCTAAAATTCTAGAAGGTATGGATTGTAATCAATATGAGCAGATATTTCCATGTATAGAGAGCCTGCTACCTGTATAATAGATTCCTAGTGTCTCTGTTTTAACTGACAGATCCACTTGAATATACATCTCTCTATATCTAGTCAAACTCTTCCTATGGAGAAAAGTCAGATATATTAATGAGTTGAAGTGTGTAAAAATAAAGGCACTCATTAAGTTTTGCTCTTAGAGCAGTAAGTACCAATAAAACTTAAAAGAGGTGAGTCAACGGAAGGCACAGAACCATTTGACTTTATAAAACAATGGTGAACCAGGAGGGGGCAAGGTGGGGTTGGTTTGATTTGGGGAGGGAGGTAGGTTTTGCTAGAAAACCAGATACACAAAGTGACATCATCCTGTGGTACAATGGGTTTAAGTGAGACTCCATCTATAGTAAAATGAACCGAAAACCCCATCTGTCACTGCTCCCTGTGACCAGGCTGCACTGCGACATCAGGAAACTTCTCAAAAACTGGCCTGCGAGAAAATGACTTGTCCCCTAGGCAATTTCACTGTTGAGGAATGTCATCTGATACAATGCCTCTCTTGCTCCTTCCAAATCCCTTTCCAAGGTCTGCTTCCAGGGTGCATATCCTGACTCACTTTAGGATCCCCAAAGGTGAAGGTACATGGCCCCCAGGGCTGCGTAAACAGAGCTGGGCAGCGTCCTCTTTGACTACCCAGCCACTTCCACCTCCTGTTACGGAGCAAATGAACACTGCACCTTGTAGTCTGATTTTCTGAGTTAAGGAGAAAATTGAGGGGACAGGGAAACTTTAAAAGACCTGTAGGTTTAATCAAGCATTGTGGAGCTGTGAAAATAACTGCTCAGCTATTCTTCTTCATTTTCCAGGTATGTGTGTGAACACATGTAAGGCCGGGCTTACCTCGGGAAGGGACAGGCTTGTACTTCCCCATCCTCTCGTGGTTGAGTAGAATCATTAGTTAGCCGTTAGTCATTGAGCAGAGGTACCAAGTGTCCCTTTGGGGCTATGCAACTTAAGTGAAACAGCTGGCAAACCACAGGCCATAGGCCAAATCCAGCCCACTGGCTATTGTTGTAAATAAAGTTTTATTGGAACACAGCCCATACTCATTTGTTTATGCACTGTCAACTACAGTAACCTCTGATTTTGCACTGCAGTAGCAGACTTGAGTCATTGTAACGGAAACTCTATGGCCTGTGAAGTTGAAAATATTTACTATCTGGCCCTTTATAGAATATATTTGCCAACTCCTGCTCTAAAGAGTTCCAAGTTTGTCACTAAGACAGTGACCAGCAAAGTACAAGATGAAGGTTGATTTCTCAGACTGGGTCCCTGCCAACCAGAGACAAATAAGAAGTGTAAGCAAGAAATAAACCTTGGTGGGTTTTTTTTGAGGTACTGAGGTTTGCAGAGTGTGTGCTATGGCATCCTAATCTAGCCTACCCTGATGGATACAGCATCTTTGCTCTTCTCATATGTATCCTTTTCTCTGAACATACATAATATATCCAGCTTTAGGGAAGCGAACAAAGAGCATAAAAGGACTTTTGTTGTTGTTGTTGTTCCTCAGGAGACAGGATGAGGACATGAAATGTTTGAATTCTCAGTTAACGTTTGGCCTAGAACTTTCTAAACATAAATATTCTTTACATAATTGATCCTGATATTTGCTTCCAATACCTGAGAATCAATCTTCTCTGTTAAAGCTCCTTGAAAAACTAGTCCCCTGGATCTCTGCAAATTTACTTTCTTTGCCATAAAATTTCCTCAATATACTGCACAGAGAAGGTTATTAACGTCAATGGGGGGAAAGATTTCCGTAAGCCCAGAACTGAAATGCTCGTGTCTTTCAGAATGAGTTCTTGCATTTGGGCTTTAGGAGTTTTAATATGGGTGAAAAAATGCATACAGATGGCCCAACTTGCTCATTTTGCTATATCTAGATCTTCTCCTTTGGAAGAATAAGAAAAGGTCCATTTGGGGGGCAGAAAACATGGTCCTTTTCAACTTCACAGAAGGACAAGTAGAGTGGACAGCCTGCTGCTCTTTGGAAGCAGGAAGTGATGGAGACACCTTGAGAGCATTGTGTTCCTGGTGTCAGACACTGAAAGGGGAGCCAAGGGGTATCTTGCCAAGAGAAGTGCTGTGATCAGATGGAGAGAGACACTGGTGTGAAATGTCGATTCCAAGTTATTTTCTTCCTATTCCTGGTAACCTTTGACAACAGACGGATCACTATGCACCTCAGTTTCCTTATCATGCATGCAAAACAATATGCATGGATATTGACCTACAGTGAGATGGCATAAACGTTAACTGCGCTAATGTCTAGGAAACGTGGCAGGGGAAAACGGGTTGAGAGAGGAGGCAGCCACCCAAGCAATCTGCTCACTGAGGGCAATAAATAGGAGCCAGGAGGGAGAGTGGATGGGAAACATGATCAGGTTGACCAGACACTGTTCAGTCACTTGAACAAATAAGTTGTTAGGATTCTTACAAATAAGGCAACAGACCAGGGCCTTGCAGGTAAGCAACTTCCAAGTCATCTCTTAAATTCAATGTTTCCTTTTGAAAACGGGTGCAACACAATTCAGCAAGGTGAAAGTGTTTTAAGGACATTTTGGAATTCAACTTTGAGTAACAAAACATAGCTAGATTACTGAGATGCACAAGTGGCACCAAATAGTCAGACAGAAAAATAGTGCAAGTGAACTTATTTACAAAACAGAAACAGACTCACAGACACAGAAAACAAACTCATGGTTACCAAAGGGTGGTGGGGGTGAAGGGAAGGGAGGGATAAATTAGGAGTTTGGGATTAACACATGCAAACTACTATATATACAATAGATAAACAACAAGGATTTACTGTATAGCACAGGGAACTATATTCAATACCTTATAATAACCTCTAATGGAAAAGAATCAGAAGAAAATAGAATATAGATATACACACATATATAGGTCTATAACCGAATCACCTTACCACACACCTGAAATTAACACAATATTGTAAATCAACTTTACTTCAATAAAAAAAAAAACAGAAATTTTCATCTCCCTTTAAATTCTACCCTTCCACTTGTTTACCCTATCTTGGAAAAAAAAAAAATTCAGACAGAATGGCTTATTTATAGCAAAGGCTTTACACAAAATGGGAGACAAAGTAGTGGCTGGAGCTATGAAAACAGGTACTTCAAAAAAGATCTACAAATGCTAACAAACACTATATACAAGCTTAACATGAAAAGGATAACAGATTAAGCAAAACTTTAGTTATACAAAACCATATATAAGATTTTTTTAACATCTTTATTGGAGTATAATTGCTTTACAATGGTGTGTTAGTTTCTGCTGTATAACAAAGTAAATCAGCTATACATGTACATATATCCCCATATCTCCCTCCCACCCTCCCTATCCCAACCTTCTAGTTGGTCGCAAAGCACCGAGCTGATCTCCCTGTGCTATGCGGCTGCTTCCCACTAGCTATCTATTTTACGTTTGGTAGTGTATATATGTCCATGCCACTCTCTCACTTTGTCCCAGCTTACCCTTCCCCCTCCCCATATCCTCAAGTCCATTCTCTACGTCTGTGTCTTTATTCCTGTCCTGACCCTAGGTTCATGAGAACCATTTTTTTTTTTAGATTCCATATATATGTGTTAGCTTTTATAAGCAGTTGCATACTGTGGTTTGCATATAGGGATCCTTCAAGATAATCTCTTCAATTTGGATGAAGGCTGCTATAGAATCAGGAAATCGATAGCCATCCTGAGCATTACCTTATCATCTTGGATTTTTGTAAATTCTGGGGGCAGGTGGGTGACGGAAAGAGAAAACAGGAAAAGAATCTCATTTTCTAGTTCCTTCATTGCACTGATTTAACGCTATTAAGCTTTTATCATTATCCTGATAGGATCTAGACCTTGGGAACATGATAGTGGACAATAAAAGGAGAGACACAGTGTTTGCCTCCATGGGACTGACTTAGTCACGTTTCTAGTAACAAATGTGCCTCCTCTTTTAGAGACAGTGAGCTCGTGAGCAGTTTGAGTACAGGTATCAGCCCCACTTCCTCTTGGTGTGTCTCCCTCCTTCCCATACACTCACATCTGTGCCTGATACACACACAGAGGGAAGAAACATCAAAACTTCCTGACCATGTACTATGCGCCAGGCCCTGTGAGAGTCATTCAACATGTCACATTTTATTTAATCGGCACGACAAACACAGAGGTATGCTTTTATGGCTTCCATTTTCCAAACAAGGAAACAAACCTGAAGTTGGGCTTGAAGGACTCTAAAATGGCAAAGCCAGACCTTAGCCAGCCTCAATCCCGGTGTCACTACCAGATGCACAGCTGCCAGGGGTCCCACCCACCCACCCTTCATCAGGCTGGCATGTGAGTAGAGACAAACTTTCCATTTCGTTAAACAGTTGAGATTTGGGGGTTATCTGTTAACTGGAGTTAATTGCTCTGCCCTACACAATGTTCATCTTATACCTAGGTAAATGAAGTCAATTTTAAAAGTGAATCGGTACACAGAGGCAAAGAACAAACAAGGTTAAGGTCCCAGTTAGTTTAGAAGGATTAGTAAGAGGAAAGGCCAAAGGCCCTGCCTCTCTGACCTAGACTGTATCTACCATTTTAAAGAGGCTCCATTTCATAAGAGTAGTGGCTTTCCTGTTTAGAAGTTCACTGAGAATTGACTACAAAAGAGTTCTGCCCTCCTAGGTGATCTCCACTCAGTGGCTAGCTCAAAATTTATGCAGGAGCCCTTAAAGCCAGCTAAGGATTCAGAGCCTCACTAAGGTCTGGAATACAAGAGTTCCAGCAGCATCCTACACGCCAAGAAAGAAAGTCAAAAGCTACAGGCAGCTAGTTTGAACTTTCAAAAAAGTTTGGCAAAAGGGCAAGAACATATTTTTAATTCCTAAGGGATAGCTCATGTGCTTTCCGTTGGACCTGCTCTGTGTCAAAGGCCAATTTCCAACCATTACGATACTCTAAGTTAGTTACATGAATATTATGTTTAGACACATTCACACACTGGGTCAAAAGCAAAATTAGACCGTATCTGTCATTGGGGAGTTTATCCTTCCACCAACTACAAAATTCTTTTTGTTTGGATTCAAGGCTGATTTCCCCTAAAATACAGGATTTTCCAGATAAAACTAGCCACTGGTCTTTCAAGAATGGTTTTTCAGGTTAATAAGAGCTGTCTCCTGGGAAAATATTACACCCCATAATGCACCTGGTCAATCCTTTGGTGTCATTCAAATTGTTAGGGGTAAGAGTGGGAGAATTCCTTCCTGTCCTCTGAGACAATCATTTTATGCCCCAAAGCTTCAACCTCATTATTCTTATCTTAAGGCATAATTACAATGTTATTTTTGGTCATAAAATTAACCAGATTTTCCTCTCTTTTCTGTTCCTCTTCAACATTTGACTCCCTGACCTTCCTCAGCTGAAAAGTCTATGGACTTATTATGCACTAAGTGTAGAAGTATTTCCTTTTATTTGTTTTAAATTTTCCCACTGTTCATTTCACTGAGAGCATACGTGTTCTCATATTGTGAAATGGGGTAAAGAAAAAAATAAAAGAAGAAGAATTTCCACTACTCCTTTGAAATGTGAAAATGTTTACTCTTGTCTCCCAGTGATTCTAAAACTTTTCACTTTTGTCATCTCACTATCCAGAGGTCCTACTCTGCGTTGACTTCACCCTGTAGGTCCATGGTTAACCTTATAATCCAAGCTTCTTTGCCAGTTGCTCCACTGTACTCTGTGCAAACTTCACCTCACTATTTTCCAAAGCAACTTATTTGCCAAAATGGCCAAAAAGGTTTCACTCCAAAGGCTGGTGCCCATCTGTAGCAGTAGTTGCTAAAATACAGTCTTAGGAAAGGCAATGAGACCATGCAAAGAGTCATTAGAAAAAGTGTTGCGATAGATGAGTAGTCTGCTGGGATGAGGGGTGTACCTACGGTGGGTCTTCAACAAAATTTACTCTCAATACAAATACCACTACATCTGCTATGCAAACATCTTGCTCAATAGAACTTATGTGAACCAGAATTTCATGGAACCAGAATCTCAACCCTAGTCCACCCACCATCCGGAATTCTATCCAAATTCTGTTCTACCAATGCACATCCTTTTAAGCAGCTAAAAATATTTTCCTAATATTCTTTCCGTGCTAATCACTGGCTGGCAAAATGTATTCCATCATTTACTCTAAAGTTGAAAATTATAATCACTGGCTGATAAGAATCATTATAAATTGACTAAAATTGAAAGTGTTGTCCCAGATGGATGGCAGCTTTGGCTGACACCAACTAAATCTTACTTTCCTGAATTCAGAAAGGCAGTAAAGATGCAGGATGAAAAGCCTTTTGAACAACTGATTCATGCTCCTTCATAAAGATGGACTTTATATGTGAAGGGAGTTAGACTTGATAATCCTTAAAACCACACCAAAAGCTGGATTTCTTTGCAAAAAAAACAGGGTGCCTTACGTCTGACCTCATCTTTTGATAATTTTCCTTTCCAACACTCTGCTCAGACCATTCACCCTCTTTGGGGCCTTGGACAAGGCAATCTCTCCACTCTTCTCCCAGCTTAGTCATGTGGCCCATTTCTACACCTTTTTTCACTTTTCTCACATGTTTCCCCCTCCATAAAGCCCACCTTGATCAGCCTATCCTCACACATGCTCTTGTTGTCTCTTATGATGCCTTGCATTTTAACATTTTGTCCATGGCATTTTTCGCTTTCTAACCTAGTAGATACTTCACTTATCTTTTACGGAGATCACTTACTGTCTCTTGCCTCTGGAAAGTAAGCTTCATGAGGGCAAAGATCTTTGTCTCATCTTACACTTATGTACCCCAACTAACTGACATCTTAGTCCAAAGATCTTGCCATAACATGATGCTCTTTGTGTTTCCTGTAAAATGAGTAGTGGGTAGACTTATGAGTGAATAAATCAACCAAGGCTTGACTCTGTAATCGTCAAAGTGACCCTGAAATTACTGTATTTTCATATTTTCAAACCATGTGGATTAATACCCAAAACATTTTTAATGAGAACATAGAAGAGGAGCTAAATTCTCAGACTGAATTCTACAATTACAGCCTCGAGGGCCATCCACTTGAATTAATCAAAAATGCCACTAATTAGCTAGACTTAAGCAAGGGCTGGTGCGAGGCAATGTGACTTTTTTATGTCACGTGTCACCTGGATTACATTTTCTTTCTGATATACAAGCCATTGGTCAGGATTTGACACCGTGGATTTATCTGATGAAGTGTGCAGAAGAGATTGGTTTGTTAATTTCTAAGCATGATCTAGAATCATTTTATGAGTGTTTCCACCTTTACTGAGCAAATCAATACTTCAGTGTTTCAAGTATATAACGGTATGTTTTATTAAACATAGTCCCATATTGGGAACAAGGGGATTTGGGTTCCTTTGTTTTGCCAAAATCCACCATTCTTAAACAAGTTGCCTTAGCTCTCAGAGCTTCAAATTTACCATCTTAAAAATGAGATTAGGCTAAATAAGTTATTGTTGAGATCCCTTTCAATGTTCACATCAAAAAGGATTTTATCACTTACACATCATGCTACTAGCCCCCCAAATGGCCGTACTCTGGCCCTTTCATTTCTCTGACATCTTAGAAAGGAAACTCATCTCTCCAACCAAACCTCCTGCCTTACAAAAACAAATGAACAAGCAGGCAAACTCCTTGTGCTTATACTCCTGCTGTACCTATTCCTTTACCTCCTTGAAACTTTAGTCTTGGTTCTTCGCCCTCTCCTCACTTCCTTCCATTTCTTACCTAATGGTACTTCTTCCTACTCCTTCCAGTAATCCCAACATCTCCTCCCTCATTCTTCTCCCATGTCTACATATAAAATCCCCATCCTTGACAAAGCTATGCATCTATTTCCATCACTTTTGCTCCTGGGAAGTTTAAGAATTCTGTAGAAAATCACATAATTAAAAAGAAACTTCCAGTTGCAAAATAAATGAGTTATGAAATGTACAATGTAGGGAATATAAATAACTAATATCTTTGTGGTGACATATTGTAACTAGACTTGTGGTGATGATTTTTGAAATGTACAGGAAAAAAAATCACTATGTTGTATAACAGGAACTAATAGAGTGTTGCAGGTCAATTATGCTTCAAAAATAAACACTCATAGAAAAAGAGGTTAGGTTTGTGGTTCCCAGAGGCCAGGTTGGAAGGAGGGGAATTGGATGAAAGTGGTCAAAAGGCACAAACTTCCAGTTACAAGATAAATAAGTACTAGGGATGTAACATACAACATGATAAATATAATTAACACTGCTGTATGTTATATATGAAAGTTTCTAAGAGAGTAAATACTAACAGTTCTCATCACAAGATAAAATTTTTTTCTATTTCTTGAATTTTGTATCTATTTGAGGATACAGATGTTCATTAAACTTATTGTGATAACAGTTTTTGATGTATGTAAGTCAAATCATTATGCTGTACATCTTAAAGTTATACAGTGCTATAGGTAGATTCTATCTCAATAAAACTGGACGAAAAAATACAAATAAAAATTACAAGCATAAAACAAGAATAAAAGCTCACATAACTGAGAACTGTATCATTTGGTGCTATCACAAATATTTTATCTGCAACCTCAATTGAGCCTTCAGTATTAACCAAGCCCTCTTCCATTCAACGCTAGTTAAAGTTCTCTTCTGTTCAAGGATTTAGTTGCCCCTACGCTCTCATATTAATGACCAAGTCACCGACTTCACAAATAAATCTGGGGACACGAGGAACTAATTTTCCTACATTTACTCCTAACATTTTCAAATATTCACTCTTCTTTTTCTTCTTCTCATCTGACTCAAAGAAATGGGTATCTTTCCTCTTTCCCAAGCTAACTTCTATATGGGCGACCTCAGCCCTGTCTCCTTCTCCTTGAATGTCACAAATTTGCCTCATCAACTGCTGCTCATTTCTTGGGTCTTCAAACCTCTTCCCCATTACCTGGAAGCATGTATAAGTTTCCCACCTTCCTTTCTTTCCGTTTACTCTCACATTCCTTGAAAAGATAGGTTTTCTTTTTATTTTGTTCTATTTATTGATTTTTCTCATCTTCTAGATGGGTCTCAATCCACTGAAATCTACATTTTGCCCAACTCACTCTATTGATACTATTCTCAGGGATGTTACTGGAAGCTTCAGTTCCAGTTCTAAGATCCAGTTGCTTTTTTCTGATTTAATCATAGTTGGCTTCATTATAGCACTTGTTGTTCTTCTTGAAATACTCTTTTGTCCTAATTCCTAGGACATCTTTATCTGCTATTCCTCTTACCCCTGTTTCTCCTCAACTGCTGTTGTTGTTTGGGGGGCCTCCTTCATCCAACCCTTTAAGGGATGGTATTCTTCAGGGTTCAGTTCTCTGTCCTCATCTCACAACACATATGCCCCCTGTTTGTATGCCCCTCACATATAAACAGAACGAGAGAGAGAGAGAGAGAGAGAGAGAGAGAGAGAGAGAGAGAGATTGATTGATTGATTCATGTGCTAATGGACCCCAAACTCATCATCTCTCCTGAATGACAGAACTGAGTGTCAACTACCCTCTCTTTCAAGGCATTACACACACCTCAAACACACCCACTGTCCTGCAGCCCTTCTATGCCTCAATATGAACTACATGCTCGTTCTCTTCTACGTAAGAATGATTAGAGCTAAGAAACCCAGAAGGTAACGTCCCTTATCACATATGTAAGTTTATAGGGAGAGGTTCCTATAGAATAACTTCTAACATTGAAACCCTGACCGTATGCCCGAGACTATGGGGAGTGGTTTTACAAGCACTGTGGTAAGTCTAACCATAACAATAAACCTAAAATGTCTATACAATTTTCATCTCCATCTAAAGATGTGGAGACAGAGTAAAGAGAAGCTCAGAAACTTGCTGAACAAATATGTGATAAAGACAGGACTCCCAACCAGCCCGCCTGGAGGCAGAGCTGCTCAGTGTGTGATGCTGCGTCCAGAAGTATATGCAGCTTCATGTAAGGCACCTGATGACCGTGGTACAGCCGTTCCCCCCTTTGCCCATTGAAAACCATCGCAATAATAATAATAATAGCAGGCTACATGTATCGAGTGATTTTAATGTAATTCATACAGCTTTAAGTGCTTTATAAGCATCAACTCACTGAATCTTCACAATGACTCTGTGGCATAGGTACTACTATTACTCTCCTTTTACAGATGAGGGAAATGAGGCATATATGGTTTAAGCTTCTTTTCCATTTTTCAGTAGCTTGAGGAAAGTGAACACAAGGCAGTCTGTTCCAAAGCCCATGTCCTTGACCTCTATCCTACACTCTCCAGCTCTTTAAGCATTTTACTGTGTTTCTTAAAATAATATTGAGTGCTGGTTCCTATACATCCCTTCCTCCACTCGCACCATCACCAAAACACCTGACTTTATCCTAATAATTATAGCCCTGTGGTCACGATGCTTACTTGTATCTTTTCTCCCCCTCCCTGTTTTGGCTTGTTAATGTATAGCAATGTCTGCAAATGTTTTCTTTCTCAGTTCCCACAAAACCCTTCCATATTCAGTTTCATTCTGGATCATCTAATTTTATTGATTCTTTTTCACAAGCCACACACTCCCAATACCATAAAAAAATAAACAGGAAAAGCCAAAAAGTAAACACTTGATCCAATTACCATTCTCTCCATATAGCCTCCTAAGTTGATGGTGATCGTGTAACTTATTGTTCAAACCAAGACACTTTTGAGAGTAGATGTATTACAATTACACTGGAACAGCAGGTACGAACTTAGGTTGTCCTGGGCAAACCAAGAGGTATGGTCAAATCACTTCTGACACACAGAGGACAATTTAGCTACACAACCACATTGTGACTAAAAGAGATTTCCTAGCTAACAGCTTCCCCACTGGCAATGATATCATGTCTTCTTCCAATAGCACTGGCTACAGAAGAATCAGAATTCTGCTGGGGCCTTCGAATAACAACAAGCACAAAGAAAACAATCTTGCCAAAATTTTAAAACAAAAAATGAAGAATAAAAGAATAAGCCTTAAGGTTCTAAGTCTATTATAACCAATAGCAAGTAGACAGAACTGAATAAAAATGGACTTAAAAGTATTTAGTAATATTTCTTTAAATCAGCAGGGTTTAAAGAACAGAGACCTTACTTCTTAAAGTCTTTCCAACAAAATCCTCAGTTAAATCTTATTGAAAACACTCATTTCTTGTTAAATAAACATTATCTAATGAACAAAGGATTTTCACAAAATCTTTTCATATCTTGTTATTCTCAAGTATAAATTAAAGCTTTTAACTTGTCTTTATAATGCAACCTCAGTGTCAACCCTCTAACCTTTCTCCATAGTATTTAATACTGCTATTTCTGAAACATAAAGAACAGCCACGTTGCCAAAAAAAAAAAAAAAAAATAGAAGAAGAAGAAAAAGAAGATGAATAATATATGAAATGAAATCCTGACTTCGTAATTTATTAAATTGGTAATGATCAAGAAATAACTTTGACCTATTCAACCTATTTTCAGGGTTCATTGCTATAGTTCTTCAGATTAAAACAATGTTGCATTTACCTGTCTCAGAAATTGATACTCGAGAACATTTTTTCATAGATCGTGAAAATAACTGATGGCTATTTAATCATTGGTTTAAAATAACAATATGGATATATGTGAATATCTCTGAGAAGTATATTAATTATAAATTTCTAGGTTTTGTAGAGACTTTAACGAGCCTGAAATTCTATTAGGTAACAGTGAATTCTAGAAAAGAAATCTTAATCCCTTCTCTTTCCTGCTCTACTATCTTGTATCTGTTGTACATCTGGATAAGAAAAGTAGAAGAAAAATGGCACAAGCCCAAAGTGAAATTTTGAAGTAAGAAAAGTCTGCCTTTGATGGCCTTCCTGGCCAGGAAGAAGAAAACCTCTCCTGCTTTTGGGTTCCCAAAACTGTTCTCTGTTCCTACAGAAGAAGAAAGAATCTGCCATTCTTATTTGAATTTTCATGAAAATTTGTTCTAACAAGTTGGCACCCCCAGTTTGCATTTATAAGTTTAACTTTTAAACTCTCTAGTGGATTTGAAAGTTTATCTTCATGCAAAGGAATGCAACAAGCTTTCAAGCAGTGCTGTGATTTTTAGAAAAGGGTCTTCCCCAGTCTGCAAAGCCATAGCACTCTGAAGGTGGATCTGAATCCAGTTCTGCTTTAAGGATTTGGCAGCGATACAGACACTAAATTAACCAAGGGTGCTTGTTGGTCTATAGCCCATAGACCCATTATTGATCCCCAGGAGAGGGACAAATGGGATTGAAGATTTTTAGAAGGTGAGTTCTTCTCAGGAGCAGCACAGCCAGATTCACGAAAGCCATCATGAGCACCACCCAGTAAGGCAAAACTCTGTCCAAACTTTTTTGGATAAAAATCACCCAATCCAAGGACTGAGATACCCATCCTGTCCCCATGCACTTTCCCCTGCACAACCCACTGTATATAGTCATCTCCTGGTCCAGATACCCTCCTATTTACTATCTCATTATAAAAAGTTTATTTTCAAGATCCAGAATCCAGAGAGAGACAAATCAACAGGATTTTTCTGCTCTAAACCCCCTCAAGTTTAAGATCAAACAGCTAAAGAGAGGATTAGCGAAACAGAAGTTAGAGGTGAAACATAAAACTGTAGCCCTGGAGAACTGTCAGGGGCAGCAAGAGAACCCCAGCTGGTGGGACACGTGCTCCAAACACTGAGAGCCGTTGATGGTGGGGATGAGGAAAAACCGATGACCGATCCTTGAAAACTATAACAGAGAAGAGAGGAAAACAATGCTTAGTCTCATAGGTTAAAAAATAATACTAGTAATAGTCCTCTTAATAAGCTGCTTTGCATGTGTGCCTAATCAAACATGCTATGAAATAAGTGTAATGCGTATCATGAAATTTGTGGTCAATACGCATTGCTTTGCAACTTGCCTGATTCCAATAATAAACACCCTCCCTTTCTGCCCTGAGTCTGATTTGATCAGTCCCTTGTGAAAATCCCCTCAATATATTCTCTGCGCCTATCATATTCAAGGCATTGTGTTTGACGCTCAAAGCACATCTTCTGTACTTTATAGAGCAGGGGTTCTCAATCTTGGCACAATTGACATGCTGGACTGGACAGTTCTTTGTTGTCGGGAGTGTCCTGGACATTGTAGGATGTTTAGCAGCATCCCTGGCCTCTACCCACTAAATGTCGGTAATTACACCTCCAAGCCCCCAGTTGTGACAACCAAAAGTGTCTCCAGATATTGCCAAACGGCCCCTGGGGGTTAAGCATCCCGGTTGAGAAAACACTGCTGTAGAAAATTCTCTATATACCCTATCCTTAGGTTATTTACTTCTCATGTGGTGTAGTTGCCTCCTTACCAAACAAACACCTCAGCTAGAACTCTGCTTATAAACAACAGCAACAGCAAATATTCTCATTGAGCAGGAAGCCTAAATTCCAATTCCTGCATGTTTGTAAAAGGATATGTCTCTCACCTGGCTTTCATTTTTAAAAAGTCTTTTTTAAGAAGATGTAAACGCTAAATAAGTTGCTGTTGACCCTAAAATAATGTCTATGCATTTAATATCTACCTAGGAGATAGGAAGGCAGAAAAGGATCACATTGTATCAGTCAATTAAACTGTTCCATTTTTAAGGAATCAAAGCAATATATTAGAAAGAAAATGGTAAAAAGTAACTGTCTAAAGAGTTACTAGTTGTCAATTATTTGGGAATAATTAGTTCTGAGACCATAGCACATAAAGCTCCGAACAGTCATCTTACAAACATGGAAAGGATCATTTGCTTTTCGCCTTATAAAATATAGGACTTCTAGAAGTATAAAACACGTTACATTATATGGGATTTTTATCTAGTCATTCTTGTAGCCTCATAGGGAAGTAGAAAAATCAAATCTTTGAGCATTAAATCAAGTGTGTCACAGCATTTCTTATCATTTGGGATCTAACCAGTATGGTCAAAACGGCCAAAATACAATTAGATTTTGAAAATACAAATGAATTAATTGCACTAAAAGAAATTTCAGCCCAAGTTTCTCATCCACATCTCAACAATGAGAATCAACACTATGTGAAACAATGGTCAGATGCTTTGGTCAGATGCTTTACAATAAAGATTTAAATGTCCCTCAAAAGCATCAGATAATTACCTAAGCCAGAAGCAAGATGTTAGACTAGGCAAACTAATGATCTGATCTAAGATGGTAATTCCCATGGTTCCTGAGGAGTACAAACATCAATCATTTAATAAATATGTGGTTTCCATTGGACTCCAGACTGGGTGAAAAAAAAATCTCAGCAGTGAGAAAACTGTCCAAGTTTTCCTGGCATATCAATATGCACGTCCCTTAAAGCAAGGCTATTTCTAACATAACGCATTTCTAATCTTTCTTTCAGATTCTGTTATATTAATTAATGCCAGAATAAGCACCAGAGGGGAAAATCTACATAACTGGACAATAAAGTGATGGCTTCAAACAAGATCTCGCAATTCTGTTTGTTGAATAAAAGTATAGGAGAGTTTCCTTTTTGATAGTACTACTTTATTTCTTTTGTAAAAAGTATACTATAGCTTACTTTTCTAACTTTCCACCTCTCAGATAACTAGATCACGGCTTTTAAAACCCATGGTCTCCAGTTGTGATGCGCCTGGGAAGATACCACTTGACTGTAAGTAAGCAGCCATTGGTTATACAATTACTTAAATCTTACTAACTGAGAGATTTTTTATGTTATTTTTTAAAATTACCATATGGTAATTTATTTTCTTTTGCTGTAAGGGTCTATGGATTTCAACAATGTATGGATTTGTGTAACTACCACAATTAGGATACAAAACAACTTGCTGATGCACCTAAAACCCCTGTGCTACCCCATTATAAGACTATTCTCACCACACCCAGACCTCTGGCAATCACTGACCTTTCACTGTCTTTACAGTTTTCCCATTTCCAGAATATCACATAGTTGAAATCATATAGTATGTAGCCTTTTCACACTGACTTCTCTCACTCCCACATGTCTTTGGGAATCATCCATCTTGCCTGTATCAGTATCAAAATGTATCAATAGTTTGTGCCTTTCTGTCTCTGAGTAGTATTCTACTGCATGGATATATGACAGCTTGCTTATCCAGACCCCTCGTGAAGGACATTGGGTTGTTTACAGCTTCTATCTCCAATAAAGCTGCTCTGAACATTTTAATGTAATAGGAAAGAACAAATCTGATTCCATGTTAGACCTGGTCTATTGCCTGTGCTTAGAAATGTTGGCTCTGCACATTTTGTAAAAGAATGTTGCCTATAGCCTGAAATATAAAGGATAGCCTATACTCAGGTCTCTGACCTTTAGGAGTCCTTTCATATAGAGATAAAAAGTTGCAGAACAGAGAATAACATTTGTTTTATTGGAGGTTTATAGGATCATCCTGACCTGACCTAAGTAGACAGCTGCTAGAACAAAGGATCGGACACCAAGAAGTTTGCAACAACTAACCACACCTCTCCCTCACCTTGCCTTTAAAAGTGCTTTGCTGAAACCCTTCCAGGAGTTCAGGGCTTTTTGGGTATGAGCCACCCTTTCTCCCTGCATGGCCCTGCAATAAATCTTTCTCTGCTCCAAACTCCAACATTTCAGTTTGTTTGGCCTCACTGTGTGTTGGGCGCACAAACTTGCACTTGCATTCGGTGGTAACAACACGTCTGCATGTTTTAGTGGGAACATAAGTTTTCATTTCTCTAGGGTAAATAACCAGAAAGAGGATTGCTGGGGCATATGTTAAGTATATGTATAACTTTGTAAGAAACTGTCAAACTGTTTTTCAGAGTATCTGTACAATTTTGCACTCCCACCACCAATGTATGAGAGTTCCAGTTGTTTCCAACACTTGTTATTATAGGTTGACAGTTTTAATAAGAATTCTAGAATGACTTTATTTAAAAAATTTTTTTTAGCTTTTTAAAAAATTTTTTTATTTTATATTGGAGTACAGTTGATTAACAATGTTGTGTTAGTTTCAGGTGTACAACAAAGTGATTCAGTTATACATATACATGTATCTATCCTTTTTCAAATTCTTTTCCCAATTAGGTTGTTATGGAATATTGACTTCCCTGGTGGTCCAGTGGTTAGGACTGGGCACTTTCACTCACGGGGCCCAAGTTCAATCCCTGGCCCTGGTCGGGGAGCTAAGATCCTGTACACCACGTGGGGCAGCCAAAAAAAAAAAATCTTTATCAACTGTTATAATATATTTTAGCACTCCAATTGGGAAATAGCATTATTTTCCAATAAAGTGTTTTGTAGAAAGTACTTTGATATCAAATATTTGAAACCATAATAAAATGTTTTATTCAATACTGTAATATCCTCTAAAATTGTATTATAAAATTGGTCAGGGGAGCTGTAATGGCTCTGAACTACTTATTTACTTCTTTTTGTATTTATGACAACTATAAAAATGTGCTGCATGCTTTTGGGGCTGCTGCAAGGACCAGAACCACACTCATCAGTTCAGCAAACAAATATTCAGTGAGAGTTATTATCCTGGGAATAATTGTGAAGAGAACAGATTCGGCCTCTGCACTCGTGAGGCATATATATATATATATATATATATATACACACACACACACATACAATAATTCAATTATTGTGATTATTCAATCACAATATTATTCAGTCTAAAGATATGCATAGGGTATATTAGCTGGGGATGTTTTAGAACTTGGCCTTAGTTTGAACAATGCCTGGTACTCACTCTTAGGAAACATAAATAGAAAATGTCAAATGTGCTTTAATCCTGACTTTGTAGCAAATAATGAAATTCCCAAGTGTTCCTGAGACATTAGTACAAATTAAAACCTAAAATATAATACAAATTGTGATAACTGAACACAAACCTCCAATATTGGAAGAAGCAGATCTATAATGCAAACAGAAAACCATGAACGGTGCTTTACAATATCAAACCTCTTTTGATAAATGGAGGGAACATATGAGTGTTATCGATAGCTAAAAGTCAATTCTCCTCTTTGGCTGAGGAATGTCACCAGTCCCCACAGCCTTCCCCTCTTCTTTCTCTGAATGCTCTCTTGTCCAGATTCCCAGCTCTCATCTCATTAATAAGGATCATATCAGGGTTCTTATTCTCTAAGTCCTCTGGATTGCTGACCCTGGATCATATCTGGAGCTTCGCAGTGGCAGACAATAGACCACGAAGGACTGGATTTGTCCCAATCTCAGACTCCTAACTCGCTACACCCCAGCCCCTCGGCTGGCTCATCCAGAGAGGGAATCAGACATGAAAAGCTCATTTGTGATTCACTAAGGAAAGGATAATATCCCGAACCGTTCTTTCACATGCACTTAACATTACTCCCTTCGGTAACATGCAGCCATTACCTGAAAGCCGTGTGAAATTTGCAGGGAATTGAAAACCTCATGCTTATACAAAAGGCTGAGTCGTTTTCTAAGAGTTAGGCAAGTCATTCAGAGAGTTCAACTGCTAACAAGATTCCTCAGACATGAAGCCAAGGGAACATAATCAGTTTACCCTAATTGATTGCACACAGTTTTATTACAAAACTGATGGTTTTAAACCCCAGCCAATTAGTTTGTCAAAGAGAGGTTAAATTCTTGACTGGTTTATTCCAAGTACATTTAGGCAGGATTTACAATACAAGCCGCCTTATCCAGGCAGCCGGAAATATACTTTTAACAAGTCAATTTAGGAAGGACTTCCTAGGAACCAAAAGGGAAAAAGAAATTCCACTAAAACGCTCAACTTAACTAACCAGGACATTAACTCTGGGTTTTTTTTTTTTCACTCGATGTAATTCCTTTGCTATGTAGTTACCTAATTTTGAGATCTTTTAAAATATTTTTATGGTTGGTGTCACTGGTAATGCTGCATTTGAAAATATCAAATTAGAATTAAGTAACAATCAATCTATTTAGCCTGACATATTCATTCAGAGCCATTTCTTAACCTGGGTGAGTTATCACCCCCAGTCCTTCACAGATTTTGCCAACTGGTAACATGTGGCAGAGAGTTAAGTCTGCCTGAAGATTCTGGCATTTATTTCTGAGTGTACGCCTCATAGTCCAGGCCAGTCATTTAAAATAATCCTCATTATAACTATCTGGGTTTCAGGGATTCCCTGGAGGTCCAGTGGTTAGAACTCTGCACTTTCACTGCCGAGAGCCCGGGTTCAATTCCTGGTCCGGGAACTAAGATCCCGCAAGCCTTAGGGCACGGCCAATAAATAAATAAATATTTGGGTTTCCATTGCATTTTTAAGAAGAGGCCATTCATTAAAATTCTAATGGGATCAGGCAAAATCTTTTCCTAAAACTGAGCAGCTTGAGAAAAAAATCAATTAACCATTACTACTAAGCATACATTCTGCATTCAGCCCTATGCCCCGTCAAGTAAAGTACAAAAGGAGGTCAGACATAGCTACAGGTGAGAAGCAGAACTCACCGTTTTAATGTCCAGGCCAGTGTTAAAATGTTACATTAGAGAAATTTTTACAAATCAATTGTCTCTTAAACTTAGATAAAGTATTTTACAGAACAGTGGTCAGCAAACATTTCCTGTAAGACATCTGATAGTAAGTATTTTAGACTTCACAGGCAAAGAGGCCAAGTTGAGGATATTACATACATACCTATATAATGAGAGAAAACAAATTTCCACAAACTTCTTTGGATGAAATCCAAAATTTGTATCAGATTTACCTTATCTCAGACAATGTAGTTAGCAGAAGTAATTGCCACATATTTTATCTTCTAAGACCTCAATGAATAACATGGAATGGACCAAACTTTCTCTGGGACTCAGAATGATCAGAAATTCATTTTTTGCTTGGAGTTGTCATCCATTAAATATTATTACTATAATTCTCCCGGAATTTGTGCTAGGTGATGAGGCCACAAAGAGAAATGGCCTCCTGCCCTCAAAGCACTAAAATTCAAGAGCAGAAAGACAAATGGACAAAGTACAGTAATGGTATGTAACGTGGCTGCAATAAAAGTATATATACATAGTGTTACATAAACATTTGTTTAAAGTGCTACATAAACACAGAGGGAGGACTTAGGAATATGCTGTTGAAAGTTTCTCATCATAAAAATGTATATTTCTCCTCTTGTAATCTTAGCAATAAGGATATTGGATCTTCAGAATATTTAATGAAGAATCCCTGTATCGCTTCTGAATAACAATTCTGGTCTATTTTCACTGCATAGCTTTACAGACAGGCATTCCAGATAATTTGACTGAATTGAAAGGGACGAGGAGGACACAGTCAAGAGTATTTTATTTATATCTTTTCACTACATCTATCACAATAAATTTTCTTTTATTCTGACAATTAAGATTCTTTTTATTTGAAAGCTCCAGTTAATGGAGAATTGTTCCCTAGCCATCTCAAGAATTAAAATGAGAAATTACAACAACAAACAAGAAAACCCCAGATTATTCAATATAAATCCAAGCTAGAATAAAGAAGAGAGAAAACTTTAATATTATTTTTTTTATCTTTCAAACTAGTGTAATATACAATAGGCAATAAATACCAAAACCACACATATATTTTATAAATTCAGAAGGAAACCAAAGTCTTATGTCTCCTCTCTCCTGAGGAGGCTGGTGGTGAACTATGACCTAAAAGGTGGCAACGTGGCTGATTGATGAAGGCTTAAAAGGCTCATAACCTTTTCCTCTTCAGATATCAGTCAGATGATGACTTCAGCATCTCCCTGTATTATACCAAAAGCTCCACCTTTGGTTTTTTTGTTTTTAATTTTTATTGGAGTATAGTTGCTTTACAATGCTGTATTAGTTTCTACAGTACAGTGAAGTGAATCAGCTATACGTATACATATATCCCCTCTTTTTTGGATTGCCTTCCCGTTTAGGTCACCATAGAGCATTGAGTAGAATTCCCTGTGCTATACAGTAGGTTCTCATTAGTTACCTATTTATACATAGTATCAATAGTGTATATATGTAAATCCCAACCTCCCAGTTCATCCCACCTCCCCTTTTCCCCCTTGGTATCCATACGTCTATTCTCTACATCTGTGTCTCTATTTCTGCTTTGTAAATAAGATTGTCTATACCAATTTTTTCAGATTCCACATACATGCATTAATATATGATGTTTTTCTCTTTCTGATTTACTTCACTCTGTATGACACTCTCTAGGTCCATCCACGTCTCTACAAATGACCCAATTTCTTTCCTTTTTATGGCTGAGTAATATTTCATTGCATATATGTACCACACAACCTTTAGTTTTCATTCCTGGAAGGCTTTTCTGGTAATAAACATAAATACAAGGGTTTAGAAGATGCTCTGCTGTTTCTGAGGGATGCAGGCTCTTCACATCTCTGCTCTAAAGATCCTAGTTTGGAGGGTTCCTAGCACATTTCCAAAAAGTTATTTCTACCTCAGAGTCCTGCCAGTCCTGCTAATACAGATGAGAGGCGGTGGTAACCAGATGAGAAATAATACATCCTCTACCCTTCTTTGTTGTTCCCCTGACATTCACGTCAATCGAGCAATACCTGTAGAAAGGGATTTTACCCCACAATCCCTTCTAGCGTGGAGTCTATATTCTAGACAGATAGACACTCGTGAAATTGAGAGAATGATCCAGAAGCACATACTGTCCAAAGGTACAGAGGCCTCAAGCAACATGAAATGTTTAATTGTACTGTGGAGGGAAGTGGTGCCTGAAGAGGAGGGTGGGGTCTTGTGATGGAGGTTCCATCACAAAGTCCATCAGACGTTATGCTAATGAACTGAGATTTTACTCTGCAAAATAAAGGGAAGCCAGTTAACCGTTTTATGCTGACGCTTACATGATTAGATTTGCATTTTAGAAAGAGCACGTCTTCCTTGTGTAAATTGTAGAATTATAGAGGTTTAGAGTAGGGAAAGGGAGAACAGTATTCACTGCTACAACTCAGATAAAGGCTTACTCTAAGGCAGTAGGGAGAAATGGGAGAGAGGATGAATTTAACAACCTTAATGGATTTGGCAAGCCTTTGTGACTGCATGAAGGAAGAGGTTGAGAGGGCAAAGCAGCCAAAGGTGACTACTAATTTGGGAGATTTAAGAGTAGGAGGGCTGAAGATAAGGCATTCTAACATAGATAGAATGGAGATATCACACAGATAGTTGAATATTCATATCTGGAAAGAAGGGTGAGTCTGGAAGAGAAGTAGAGATTTGTGACCTAAGAGTCGAAGGCCAGGTCATAGATAAGATCAGGAGGGGGAGAAGAGGAAAAGGAGAAGACTGTTAATGACAAAACTTTAAAGATCACTAACATTGGAGGGATAGGGGGGAAAAGGACTCAGATGGAGCATATTAGGAGGCAACGGCTGGGGCAGTGGAGATTCCAAACTTTCTATTTTGAAAGGACTCAGACCAGCAATCAGGTCAGAAGGGGGTTTGAATATTCATTACAAGAATAAGGAAATTCAGTCGTGTGTACCCAAGAGTGGGGATGCTGCTGGACATTACATTTCCACCCCAGCCCCCACTTTCAGTTACCCTACTACTGAGAGGCTGGAGAACCAGGGGAGCACGTTGTCTTGGAAACCAAAGCAGGATGCAATTTAAAGAATCAGGGAGCAGACTCAGAGTCAAATTCTGCAGAGACCATACAAATAAGGAGAAAACGTCCAGTAATTTGCAGTTGCTGATGCTGGTCAGCCACAATGCAGCGGGAGAGACTGAATGAGACATAAGGAAGAGTCAGTCAGGGCACTTCTCCTTAAAGAAGTTTGACTATGAAGAGATGAAGAGGATATGGCAGGAGCCACAGTGGGATACAGGGTCAAAGGGCCTCAAGAATAGTTTAAAGACACAAGTAGAGACCCTGTCTCAGAGCTGTTCCTCACAACCCACTGTGAAAGA
Organism: Orcinus orca; assembly: GCF_937001465.1. Taxonomy (NCBI): domain Eukaryota; kingdom Metazoa; phylum Chordata; class Mammalia; order Artiodactyla; family Delphinidae; genus Orcinus; species Orcinus orca. Next base: position 80,280,325 of record NC_064568.1, read on the forward strand.
CTTGCAATGCCCATCGCACAGATTGATGGCTGCCCTTCTCCAGAAAACATCTCTCCCATAGGGCCCCATTTCCACCTAAAAGTCCACTATGAAAGATTCATTTAGTTGGACCTTAAAGGCTTTTTACCAGCAGCAATTTTCTATTAAAGTGCAAATACCCAAGTAACAACTGGAAATGAGGCCAGGATAGATGCTTGAAGTAGAGAAGGGAAGTGAGAAGGCAAACACCAAAGAAAACCAGTGCCTGCCTCACAGCTTTGCTTGAGTTGGCCCTGAATTCAATCAGCAGTAATAACAGAAGATGGGCAGAGAACACTGAGTAATCACTGGTGCTGTTTAGCTGAAATTATCCTTTATGCCCTACATACAGAGAAGCATCATACATAGATTGTCAATTTCCAAGAATAAAAATTCAACTTAATAAACTTAATACTAATTTGGAGAAAAATTAAATCTATTAGGTGATATACACGGCACTTAAAAGTTAAATGCCCAGGGTCAAACATAGGAATTCATTGTAATTTCCCCTAACTACAATCACAGAAGTGAAATGAGGATGTGGGGAAATCTGACAGTGGTTACTAGGTGACTAGGTAGCAGAATATGCCTCCCCCCAGAAAACACCAGTTTGGCAGGCTGATTACTTTGAGCTGAAGATAATTTAGAAGTAAGCAGATACAAGAAAAGCCCTCTGCAGTCCCCCTAAAAGCAGAATATAAATTTGCAAAGGTGTCTCCCCTCCCCTCTCTACCAGGAAGGACTGAAGTTAGTCATCTGAGATGCTAGACCCTTATTAGCCCAGAGATAGTACCAGGGAAACCATATAACTCTTATCTACCATTAGTGTCTCCGTACATTTACCTTCCCACAATTTGCCACCTCTGGAAGCTCAAAGTCCCTTTCTTTTGCCTTGTCACTTTTCTTTGCAATTATTGTTCTTTGCTAAGATGCTCAAGGTCTAAGCTCAAGTTTGAACCACCCTTTTGAGTTACTCATCACTGAGTACTTCCATGTCCATGCACAATGTACACATTAATGAACTTCTGTTTGCTTTTCACTTGTTAATCTGTCTTTTGTTAGCCTAAGTTGTAGGACTCCAGCCAATGAAGTCCAATGGGTAGAATTTTTTCCTCCCCTACACATTCCTCTCTTGATATTTCTTCAACAGCTGGAACAACTCACTGATATTTGTGTCTGTTGTGTCTGCTGCTCTCCCCATGCCAAGTCTTGTTTTTTGGATCACGTTCTCTCATATACTGAAGGCAGGTCATTCACAATTTATGCATGCCCAACCTATTCACATCCCTATGTGCACAGAAGCAACTGAAAAAACACTTTTAACCTGTATCAGAGGTACCGCAGCCCCAAGAAGGACCTTCCTTTCTAATTCCAGTTGAATGTTCTTTCCCATCCCTATCAAGGACAGCTTCATACGTCATCTCTAATTATCACCTCACCCCAGGTTTGGTCTATATTGGTAGAAAATGTGTAGCATAACTAGTAAAAGAAGGATAAGAACGAAGAAGAGGAGGAGCAGGTAGACTAGGTGGAAGGTGACTCATTAAACACCAGAAACTGTTTTCCATCTACTTGCCCAGCCATTCCTTCAATATTGGGAGACTCTTCTCACCCTATACACATAATTCCATTCAGTTTCTTGGCCTTGGTTCCCATCTACACGATGAATCTTACATCTTTGACCTTTCCTGTGAACTACAGAGCTGTGCATCTAACCCCCTATTGGGCACCCCCTCTCGGAAGTCTAGCATACACCTCAAATTCAGTCTGTCTAAAATGGAATTCTTCTTCTTTTCCAAAGTTGCTCCTTCTCCAGGGTTCTCCCTCAGTAAATGGTATCACCAGCCACCCAGTTATTTTAGGAAGAACTCAGAAGTCATTCTTGACTCCTTTCTCTTCCTCGTCCAATCAATCAACAAGTCCAGCCATGTACACCTCACAAATCTCACTTGAGTCCCTGTGTTTCTCATGTCATCATCCTGATCTGTGCTGCCTCATTGTCTATCCTTTGGACCTTTGCCACTGCACTGGATGCCCTGCTTCCTCTCTTGTCCCATCCAATCTGTTCTCTACAGGGCAGTCAGAAGACTCTTTTAAACATGCAAATCTGATCATGACCCTCCTTCCTTTTAAGTCCTTTATGAATGCCTCTTAACCCTTAGGATCAAGTCCAAAATCCTTAGCAGGGTTATAAAACATTCTGGGAACAGATCTCACACATCTCGACATCATCTTGGGCCACTCCCAGCCAGGATGGATTTCTTTTCATTCTCCGGTCCCTATGCCTTTGCACATATTATCTTTCCATATCCTTTTTCTACAACTCTTCCCCTGGCAGACTCACTCACCTTCTAAATCTCTGCTTACATAGGCCTTGCTCCAAAAAGGTTTCTCCTAGAACAAGGGTTGACAAACTACGGTTGACAAATTTGCCTGTGGCTGTTTTGGTACAGCCCTCAAGCTAAGAACGGGTTTTAAATTTTTTAAAGAATTTCGAAAGAAGAAAAAGAAAAGGAGGAAGAGACAGATGATGAGGAGGAGGAAAAACAGAAACCATCTATGATCATTAAAGGCTAAAAGAGTAACAACCTAGAATATCTCCTATCTGGCCCTTTACAGAAAAGGCCCCTGCCTTAAAGCATCAACCTAAGGTCCCCTACTATGTGCTCCCCTGGTGCCTGGACTTCCTCAGTCATCACTTAGGCTTTATTACAATTAGTTGTCTAATGTCTCTTTTTTGCACTAGACTCTAAGCTCAGCAAAGTTGGGTACCATGTTCATCTTTACCACACTATATCTCCAGTATGTAGTACATGGTAGAAACTTAGTAAACATTGTTGAATGAACTGCAACGAAAACGAAAATAAGTGAGAGCTTCATATTGCTGGGTCCACAGACAGGCCATGGAAGTACTTCTAAACGAGTATGACTAGGACAACCATCCCCCCAGTGCTCTCAGGACAATGATGATTTATGCTCGTTCTCCCAGAAAAAATATTAATAGCTCCCCCTCTACTCTCAAAAGTGTCCCTCTTTGGAGGAGTTAGGAGACTTGGAAAAAGTTCATAGGTCCAACTGCCTGTGAAGAGAGAAATTTCCCAAGATCACTGGAGCAGAAACCACAGTGGCTTTTGTAATCAAAGGGTGGAACTCTTTCCATGGAAGAGTTCAAATCATTGTAACACGTAGTATTCAGAAACCAGACTAATAGTAGAAAAATACTGTGTTTATGGAACATCATGATTAAAATAGACTTTTGCTTTACTGACCTGGAAGTCTGCCTATTATTTTTAACATAGTCACTGTGTGAAAACACATCCTTCATTGTAAATAACCAACTTTCAAAACTCAATCTACCTTGAGTCTGGAATGGCCAGTATAATTACTGTGAATAAATACTTTTATGACAAGCTCTTTTTTTGACATACACAGGTGACTCAATCTTTTTGTCTTTCAGTACAAGTGGGAAATCAGATATTCTAGCTAATTAATATTCAGGAATAATAAAATAAGTTATTTGGGGATACAAAACTTAAGAATTGAAGTAAACTTCAGAAATCATCTGATTTAACACGCTGACTTTACAGATATGAATTTGGAGAACACAGGAAGCAAATGTTCCTGCTCTGTGTAAGGCTCCCTTGGAATCAGGCCTGTTTAAAATTTTCCGATAAATTTAAATTAAATTAAACATCATTAATAATCAAATTTATGCTGTATCTATTTCTTTAATGATTGTGACATCACTTTGGTATCTTCATGCCTGAGATTCATCTTCAAGAACAGAAGTCTATATTGTACTTTATGTGTACATGAATCTCACCTGTCTAAAGAAAGGCATGAGTCCTACATCTTTCTTAAATTCCCTTTTCACTTCTTCTCTACAGAGTGTTTTGCCACCATCGGTCTGAGCTGTAGGCCAAACTCATCAAACCTATGTCGATTATTCATACTATTGATTATAATGATAGTATTTACTGAATTTGTACAAGGCACTAGGCACTAAGCTTATGTGATTCACTTTCTTGTCACGACAACCAGATGAGGTAAGTGTTATTAAATTAAAAGGGAGAAAGGTGGGCCTAGGAGCAAATAACTTGCCCAGGATACAGAGCTGGTAAGTCATCCAGATGGGGCCTCAACTCATAACTCTATGAACTACCAGCCTATAATAACAAATTCCTCCGGATGCTGTGTTGGATACCTGCGTGTACCATGTCAAGTCCTCTCCATCCCATCTCTTATTCCAGCCACTGATGTGTGGCTCCCATTTCCATGCAAAAGAAAGCTGACAGTGCCTTGCCTTCTGCCCTTGGGCCTCTCTCATGCTGCCACATGAGATGAACCATTTAGCATTCATACCTCTGCAACCAGGAAGTGTTGGGTTTGGAGCTTTGACCAGTTGGAGACATGAACCAGTGTCTTCTCTTTTTGCCCATGGGCAGAATTGAGATACACTTCAAAAGGGTCCTCACAAGATCAAGCATCTCCTGTAGACATCTTGAGCTGCTTTCCCTCCTTTGTTTCACTACTTCTGTCCTCCATTCCTGCTCCCTGAGATCATCTCCCAAATAAATAAACTCTATGCAAATTTTGTCTCAGGCTCTGCTTTCAACAGCATCCAGGATGAGAGGAGGCCTTCTTCCCCACCATCAGACCATCTTGTTTCTCTCCTCCTGAGCTTTCTATCACTAATATGCAACAGCTAACATACTTTATCTGAAGAGGAAATCCTCTGTCTCTGATGGACCTGACTTCTTCATTTCCTGTGAATAGCAGAGCTATCTGCATCTGTAGGGTCTCAGGACCACATTGAGAATATTTGTCTACCTCTGCTGGAAACCCTTCTGATTAGTCAGGCTCCTTGAGCTGGAAACATAAGGATTTATAATGAAAAAGAATCACACAGTAAAAACAGAAAGAATGAAAAGAAAACAAACCAATAAAGAACCTATCCTATCATAATATTTGAGGTTCTGGTATTTGCTGGCTTTGGAGGGAGTTCAAAATAAATGAAAGAAATGTGTATTTTATTAAATGCTAATATTTAGAAGATGTAGGGGGGGAAGGAAAGATAAAGGCTTCCAATCATATTTGCAAATATGGGTCGTCTCCTAGCCCCTTCAAAATGGTTAGATGTTTTCCTTGCATCTGAGCCACCTCCGCAGTTTTGGAAGTAACACCTGGGACCAACGAGAAAATCATGCAAGGGGTAGCGAAGCTGCATGTGTATCCAGCCCACAGAGCTGGGCACCACACCGTGCTCTCAGCCTGGACTGTAATACGATAACGAGCTCTTTCTAGCCAAGTTGCAGCTGCCCATCCGACTTCCTCCCCAGGAAGAGCCTATTGCTTCTGACCCCACATAGGTCTGCCTGTAATAAACTCTATCCTTCCCTTGCAACATCTGCTATTGTTAAAATGATCTCTGTTTGTCTTGAAGTATAAATAGGCCCCAAATTTCAAGAGTTCAGAATACACTGAACCGTAACAGCATAGCTTTTTCTTTTCCTTCTTGGTAAGAGCCTTATCCCTCTCTTGGGTTTTGGAATTCATTTTAAGAACAACAATGAAATAAAGTGGAGAGGAAGAAGATTTGAGAGGGTCAGGAGGACTCTAGGGGGTCAGAAATGAAGAGCTGGCCCTGGCTTTTGTTTTTCCTATATTTGCCGGAATACATGTTGATGGTCCATGTGAGCCATTTTCTGTATTCTTGTTTCTCCATACTAAACTTAAGACTTTGGGGCAAGAGAAGGAACTAATTTTATTACTAATGAGTACCCAAAGTGTTTTGCAATGTTCAAATCGACCAACTTTTAATTTTGCTTGAACGAGACAATTTCTTGTTCCTCATCATGAATGTATTGTTTTCAAGAAGAGAAAATAGGGGAGCCTTAGTCCTGGCCTCAGATGTAGGGTCTTGGTGAAAAGCAAGACACTGAGGCCTGGTGGCACTAGATTCCCAGCCTAGACCTGCCAGTAGGTAAACTGTCCTCTCCTCTGAACCTCAATGGATAAAATAAGTGATTATTTCATAGTACAGTTAAAGTAGTAAATGAAATAATGCCTGTTAAGTGTGGTTAATAACTATTAGATGATCATGATTTTTCAGTATATGAGATTTTATCTTCCAGTGAGACTCAGAAGGTCTTCCAGTCCAGTTATCAGAGCTTCCTCAGAGAGAGAGGAATCAGTTCCATATGCATCTCCAGCTGAGGGGTTAAAACAGATAAAATGCTTAGAAGAGTGCCTAGCAGGTTGTAAACACTTGATAAATGTTAGCTATTCATCACCATCATTATCTATGTATCATTAATAATGTACAATTATCCTTATTATTATAATCTGTTTACTGAGTGACCTGGACTCAGCAGGTGCAAGAGAGGAAATTTAGTCTTCCTAACCCATTCCCATTTAAACTCATGCTGTCAAATTACTTTTCTCAGATCCTGGATGAAACCCCAGGCAGATGACACAGCTTTTCTGATTACTTTCACATATGAAACATTCCAGTCCAATCCAATGCAATCTCAAATCCTTTTGAAACCTTCTTCCTTCCTTCAGCTTCAAAATCTGGGAAATCTGTGATGGGGAAAATATTGTTGGCTTTGCATTACTTCTCCCCCTTGATTCCTCTTCCTCCACTCACTACAAAGCCTCTGGTTTTCCAGAGGCTTTGTAGGCTCAGAGGGTTTGATACCCTCTGAGTATTGCAGATGTCTAAAACTGACTCTTTTTTGAGTCCTCCTGTGGGTTCCACAGAGACTTGCACTAAGGATCTGCAGTTGCCTGTCTGGCATGGGAGATGCCTGTTCCTGGTGGCTACTTATGACTTACCTGAAAGCCCCTGATGCCCAGTGTCCACCCCCACTTGAGGTCACTCCACACCTCTTGGGTGGGTCTCTGTTAAAATGGTACATGATACACTCCCCTAACAAGTCCACCCACACCTGGAATACTGTGGGCCTGGCATCTTTGCTCAGCAAGCTAGGAAATGGAAACTTCTTCAGCACAAGGCACTTCGGCCAGTCTCTCACCAGGAGACTCTTCTTCAGTGTGTCAGACAACAGTCTCTGTCAACTTCTAGTGGTGCTTTAAAACCCAGCTCCTCTGGAGAGGAACATGTAAGCTCTGCCTTCCTGTGAGCAGAGATGAGGAGTTCATTGCACACTGAGAATTATCTACAATATGGTCCTAGAACAGTTCCCTTCCACCTCCCAGTGAATTCTCCTCTTCCCGTATACCCGGAGGTACATGAAGGGCTAGAGAGTCAGAGGCTACACTAGGTTCTAGCCACTTCGTTTACAAGATCAACATAGATTATCTTAGTCTGCACTGTCCAACACAGTAGCCACTCACCACATGTGGCTATGTAAGTTTAAATTTTAATGAATCACAGTAAAACAAAATAAAATTCAGTTCCTCAATCTTCCCAGTCACTTTCAAACACTCAATACCCACACGTGGCTAGTGGCTACCATACTGAATAGCACAGATGTAGAAAATTTTCATCATTGCAGAAAGTTCCACAGACAGAGCTGGAACTCTGGAACCTCACTTTAGAAGGTGAAGGTTTTGTCAACTATTGTTTTGTTCTCAGGGCTTGGAGCTTCTCTTAAGGTCATAGTACAAGAGAAGATTCATATTTACCAGTTTTTTAGATAATCATTAAGTAGATCGATTTTGACATCTGGGTTCTGGACTAAGAATGTGTTAAAGCAAATGAATACAAGACCATTTTTCATGATGCTAAAATCTTAGATAAAGCAGAAAAAAATTAATTGGGGTTCTTATGTTTAAGCCTCAAGTCTAAAACAATGTCTACTAAAAATAAAATAAAATTAACAAAAGGAACAAAAGGAACCCATATCACTATTTTTTCTCACCTGGATCACTGCAATAGAACGGCTAACTCATCTTTCTCTTATCCATTCCTGCAAACCTCCAGTTACTCTTCCAAAGTTTAAAAAATGCAAAGTAAATTTCATCAGTTTCCATTGCAAGTCGAATAAAATCTCATGTTCTTAAAATGTCCCATAAGCTCCTCAGGATCTGCCTCTTGTTCACCTGTGCAACCTCATCACAGGCTACGCATCTGCATGCAAGCCCACTATTATTCAGTCCCTGTGGGCTTCCTTCCTCCGAGGTTCTGCTCCTCCAGCCTTGGGATTTACACACAAACTGCTTTCTCTGCCTTGAAGGCTTTCCCCTCCACATATTACCTGGCCAACTCTTATTCAGTCTGGGTCTCAGTTTTAATATTACTTCCCAGAGCAGCCTTCACTGACTCACCACCACCACCACGACCACTGTGACGCACTTATGGCATGCCTGTTCTCTTCTTTATAGCATTTATATGTAATCATATATTTACTTGCCTATTTTATGTATAGATTTCTTATTGCTTACCTTTCCTAATATGATATGAGGATAGGAATCATGTCATTTTGTACACCAGCTTTTATCCTGATACCTGGAATGCAGTAGCTGCCCACTAAATATCAGCTGGGTAAGTGAACGAATGAATAAATGAATGTGCACATCTTAACACTGACTTTCTTTTCTTTTTCTTTAATTTAATTTATATTTTATATAGCAGGTTCTTATTAGTTATCTATTTTATACATATTAGTGTATATATGTCAATCCCAATCTCCCAATTCATCCCACCACCCTCCGCCCTTGTTTTCCCCCCTTGGTGTCCATGTTTGTTCTCTACATCTGTGTCTCTATTTCTGCTTTGCAAACTGGTTCACCTGTACCATTTTTCTAGATTCCACATATATGCATTAATATACGATATTTGCTTTTCTCTTCCTGACTTACTTCATTCTGTATAACAGTCTCTAAGTCCATCCATGTCTCTAAAAATGATCCAACTTCATTCCTTTTTATGGCTGAGTAATATTCCGTCATATATATGTACCACATCTTCTTTATCTATTCATCTGTAGATGGGTATTTAGGTGGTTTCCATGACCTGGCTATTGTAAATAGTGCTGCAGTGAACATTGGGGTGCATGTGTCTTTTTGAATTATGGTTTTCTCTGGGTATATGCCCAGTAGTGGAATTGCTGGGTCATATGGTAGTTCTATTTTTAGTTTTTTAAGGAATCTCCATACTGTTCTCCATAGTGGCTGTATCAATTTACATTCCCACCAATGTGCAAGAGGGTTCCCTTTTCTCCACACCCAACACTGACTTTCTGAAGGAATATCTCTAGCAGCAAAGGTAGCACTTTCAGCCTAGAAGGAAGGACACAGCATGGGTAGGGAAAGTGTTGGGGGGTCAGCAAGGCCCTGGGTGGACCAGTCCCTTAAATCACCTTGTACCTGCACCAGTTTCCTCCATCGACACACAAGACTGGCCCAACTTCTCCTCTCACTAGAGGACAACCCACCCCATCTTTGTCACAGCTCATTGTTCTCCTTAAAACACCTCAGAACCCAGCAAGGAAACAAAGAGTGAGAGCTTTCCCGCCTCTGGTGGGTAGTCCTACCTCTGTGCCCCTTGTCTCTGCAACCAACAGTAAAATGATAAGCCTCGCTTATCTGCTTGCACACTTCCCAGTGAAGGCTCTCCTCAATGCCATGCATTCCCCAAAGTACGGGCTTCAGTTTCTTTTCTTTCTTCCTTCTTCAGCAATCATTTGCTCTATTGTTTCACCTAACAGCTAATTCCAGACAATTTTCAGTTTTCTCTCTAGCTGTGCTTTACCTTTCAGTTTCTAATCCCAGAGATTCCCGCTGCCAGATGGATATTTGAATAGTTCCTCTCCCCTATAGTGGGCATCCCAAACTCACTAAAGACAAAGCTTAGGCCAACAACCTCTTCCTTCTTATTTCCCCATATCTACTGTTGGAACCTTTGTTCCGCAGGATATGCTGACTATGGACAATACAGTAACTCTTGATTTCCTCTCATCAGTTCCCAACAGTCAGGAGTGGGCAAGCCCTTTCTTCTCCCTCTCTTTTGTATGTCTTTGATCTGTACCATCCTCTCCCTTCTGATGGCCATCAATCTCCTCCAGATCCTCAATGCATTTCCTCTAAAGCTAAACAACTAAAACAGTGTCCTATCAGGTCTTTCCATTTGGCCCATGCTCCAACCCAATCTTCACCCTGCTTCCTGCAGCCTGAGTAAAGTACAGCTTCCCATAGGCTCCTCCTCTATCCTGGACTCTTCAAAGTCCCCTCAACAGCTCATGAAGTAAATAAAGAAAAGTACTTCAGTCTGGCTTTCAAGGCTCTCCAAAACTACAGCTCTGTCCTCCCTTTTTCTCAACATGTCTCCCATTCTACAACCAAATGAAAATACCCCACACGTTGTGATGTCAGTGTCCTTTATTCATGCCTCGATAAGGGAAGTTTTTTCTCCTTCTGTCAAAGTCCCACCCATCCATTTTGCTCAGAGTACTATGTATGTATTTGCAGGTGCTTATCTTACATTGTTTCGAACTAAGGTCGAGTACTCGAATTATCATACTAAATTATTATACTAAATTATCTCCTTGAGGGTCAAAGATGAATCTCACTTATGCATAATTCCCCAGACAGCCTATATCCAAGAAAGGTCATGGTCATTAAGAAAAAAAAGCATGGGTTCAGACAGATTTGGGCATAAATCTTCACTTTATCACTTGACGTACATCTTAAACAAAGCCCCTAAACTCTGTGAGCCTCAGTTTCATCATATTTAGAATGATAAAAATGAGACTTACTTCCCAAGTTACTGTAAAGGTATGATATATAAAGCACCTAACATGATGTCTGGCATGTAAGAGGCACCCAGTAAATGGAAACTACTGCAATAGAAGTAACTATCATTAAATTGTAATAGAGAATCGATATGTATTGGTTAAACTAAGCTAAAACTAGCATAATAAATCTATTCTGCCTTCCAGAAGGTTATAATCAAATTGGGTAAAGAAGGCACCACCTCATTCTAATATAATTAATCATGCTGAGCAAAATGTAACATGAATGATGACATTCCAGTAAGAGCCAAGGCAGTCTGAGGAGGAAGACTTCACTTCCTCCTGGAGTGGAGAGGGCATCCCCTTGAAGGACGTGTAGATCCTCAGTAAACTCTTGAAAGATGGAATAGCCACAGGAATAGGCCTACTCTGAACAGTAAAGGTTACCCTCTATTACTTTTTCTTTAAAAAAAATATTGAAGCTTGTTTTAAACGAGACCTTAGTCACTTCATTAGTGTTTATTTCACTAATTACTGATTTCTTTTGTAATTAACTTTTTCTTAAAAGGGAGTTTAATACAGGGGGAAAAATACTGGCTGGAAAAGGAACTAAAAGTTTGGTCTGATAGGCTATACGATTGTAAAGGAGTCACTTTGTTCCTGGGACCTTTGTGATATCAGCTGCAAACAGTAAAATGCCAGATATGTTTTTGAGGAAAGAATCAGGTGATGAAACGCATTTTACAACAGATTCAAGAATGAGTTCACAACATGGATGGACCTAGAGATTATCATACTAAGTGAAGAAAGTCAGACAGAGAAAGACAAATATCACATGATATCACTTATATGTGGAACCAAAAAAAGAAAATGATACAGATGAACTTATTTACAAAACAAAAACAGACTCACAGACACAGAAAACAAACTTATGGTTACTAAAGGGGAAAGCAGGAGGAGGGATAAATTAGGAGTTTGGAGTTAACAGATACGCACTACTATACATAAAATAGATTAAAAAACAAGAACCTACTGTACAGCACAGGAAACTATATTCAACAACATACTGTAGTCACCTATAATGGAAAAAATCTAAAATATATATATTTCATGTACATATGAAATATATATATGTATATATATAAAATATATATATGTATATATATATATACATATATATAAAAAACTGAATCCCTTTGCTGTACACCTGAAACTAACACAATATTATAAATCAATTATACTTCAGTTTTTTTAGAAAAAGAGTGAGTTCATATGGAAGATCTAAATTGCCTTGGGAATTCCCTGGTGGTCCAGTGGTTAAGACTCCGCGCTCTCACTGCCGAGGGCCGGGGTTCAATCCCTGGTCAGGGAACTAAGTTACCACAAGCCGCTCACGTGCATATGACATGGCCAATAAATAAATAATTTAAAAATAAAAATAAATAAGAATTTAAAAAGATAAACGGCCTTTCTCCTTGTCCCGTAGGGAGATAATCTTTGTTAGCACCCAGCCTCCTGCAATATTCATTCCCCAGCACACATGACCCTGTGTGGAAGGGGAATATATGTAAGAAATTTACAAGCCTTTCTAATTACTAGGTACTATCACACAAACCAGTGCCAGAGTTGATAGCTATAAAATGACTGACTATTCAAGAACAATTCATGTGTGAGTGGAACCATTTTGAGAGAGGTGGGAAAGTCAACTGTTGAGTATTTCAAATGGTGATGATAAACCTACCTCCAAAACCAGAAGTGAAAATTTAAAATGATATAAAAAATTGATGGTGAGGTGTTATTTTAAATTTGTTTTGAGTGTGTGATCAAGAGTGATTTAGGTGATTCAGAATATTTTCTTTCCCCTTTCTTTTTCATTCCTGTCAAGAAGAGAAAGGGAAAGAAAATACCTTAATTGTCAAATCTGGACTTTCTAGATTAAAATATATATATTCCGTATTATCCAGGTGGGCTCTGCTGGGGAGGGAGAAATTTCCCCCTCTACTTCTCTTGAGTTCTTTTGGCCAGACTAATAATAAAATTGACACAAGACAGATTAACAGCAGAAAGAGGAACAAATTTTAATTCATGTGCACAGAGGTCTCATAGAAATGGGACCTAAGAAGTGGCCAAAGCCAACAGCTTTTATATTTTTTTAGACATAGAAACAATAAATTTGAGAGGAATTGGCAGGACAAAAGAATTTAGGTTTGGGTGCCCAATTAGTAAGAAATGTAAGCAAAGTTTGGGCTTGGGTAATAAATTAGGAAAGAAGTAACAAGGTTTATTTATACAAGCTTCTTGGCCCTGAATTCCCTGTGCCTAGCGATAAGGGTGTCCCTTCTACCTCCACATGCGTGAAGGACACCTTTCACATGGGAGATTTATTTCCTCCTTTCAGGGAGACAGAGAAGAAGGTCAGAGTGTCCCTCTTGCATCGAATGTTTCTTAAGTAACTTTAATTCAAAATAATCATATGCCGTTAAGGCATATTTTGGGGTCGTCTACCCTGGGTCCCAATAGTTCTAATATAATCACAAGTGTCCTCAGAAGAGTGATGCTGAAAACGTTTGAAGGAAGAAGAGAAGACAAAGTGACTACAGAGGCAGAAAGAGTCATGCAGGGACCTGCAAACAGCAATGTTACTGAACTGAACTTGGGCCCCCTTGCCCAATGCACAGCTGAGTCAATCTACTGACACAGGTTGTGGAGAAGGAAAGTACAGCATTTATTGCAGGGCATCAAGCAAAGAGAATAGGCAGCTCATGATCAAAAGACCCAAATTCCTTGATGGCTTCCAGGAAAGGGTTTTTAAAGGCAACATTTGGGGTGAGGGCTGCAGGGGGCATGACTTTCTTCTGATTGGCTGGTGGTGAGGTAACAGGGTGGTGTTTCAGAAATCTTCATCATCACCCTCTGATTCCAACCAGTCTGGTGTCTATGCTCAGCATGTATTCACCCTCCTCCACCTGGGTGGGTGGGTGGGGTCTTAGTTTCAGCAGAACAACTCAAAGATGTGTATCAGATTGTTATGTATATCTCTTGAGGAGGAGTTAGGACTCTGTTTTATCACTGAAATATTGTTTCTTGACTGCTTTTCCTTTGTTTCTGTATTCCCTCACTTCCCTAATTAGTAACTGCTGGAGTCTGCTCTTTGAAACTCCAGAAAGATCTAGGAGACTAAAGCCTTTTTCCTACAAGCAAGAAATTGGGGACCCAGAGGGGCCCTGCTAAGTTTCAACAAGATGCAAAATGAAGCAAAACATTCCAGTCACGCAATGAAAAAAATTATAAGACAGGTGCCAGCTATGAGGTTGTAGGGAGAAAAGGGTCAGCGAGAAGAAATGCTCCAGAAGCAGCTTTCATGCCCTGAGGTTCAGTGCTTCCTGGTTGGGGCCTTTGTTATGGGGGCGTTACAGTAGGTCTTGGGAGAAGGGAAAGCAGCTCGAAACTAGTCAGGTTCCTGGAACACAGAGGCACTTCCTGTGACCTGTGTGCATTCCTGCTGTGGGAAGGACCCATCCTTCATGGGTGATGAAGGTACATCACCCATTCACACGGTTGGCTTACCTGGAGGCAGTTACTAGGCAACCAGTGTGGGAAGACTAGCACGTACCCATCAGGAACAGGCATTTGGATCTTTTTTAAACAAGACTAAACAATTGCTCCTTCTTTTTCAAAACTCTTCTGTTTCTGTAGCTGTTTTCACGTTCAAGGCAAACAGAGAGCCAGTGGAGGCTTGGCAACTGAAACCTTGCCTCTGTTTTGTAGGAGATGTAACTCCAAGTGTCCTTTGGAAAAATGTCCCACCATGGATTCCATGACCCACATATTCCATTTGGAGAAATGGAGGGAAAGAGGAAGAAAAGGGGAAATACAAAGTAAAAGAAGAAAAATGAAACAGGAGCACGAGAGCAGGAAAGTCTGAGAAAGAAAGAGAGAGACCATCCTGCGCTTGTGCGCGACTCTCTTTCATATGGAATTAATGGTGGTTTAATGGGGTATGAAGGGCTGTTTTACTGGAAACAATGAGGAACAATTGTCTAGCTCACGTTTCATTTCACAGGTCATTATTGCATTAAGAAGTAAATCGACCAAGTCCGGTAAATAACAGTCTGCGTATTGCCGAGAGCTTCAAACCAACAATTTTAGCCATCGCCAACTAATATCTCTGTCATTTTAACTCTTGCAGGGGAGTGCTAGGGGGCTAAACAATTACAGACTTCACCCAGCTCTAGCAGGTGAGCATAATTCATTGCCCCTCCAGTCCCTCCTTTTGCAAAACCCAGGAGGCCATATTTTAGCACTGTTGTTGATGAACCAGCCAGAGCCCACTGCAGCTCTGGTGGCCTTGAAAAACAGCCCCCATTTTAGTGAGTCCTGCAGGCATCTTTAAACAGACTGCTTCCTCTGCAAAATTAATTGCTGCAAAATGCGGTGCTCCCTCATCTAAGCTTTTGCAAGTTCATACTCAGCTATTTGGGTGGGCCATTGATGTGTCTGAGAGAGCCAGGGAAAATGAGCCGCTTTCCCTTATTACAGAAGTTCACATTTGTGTCACCAAGCATCATCAGGCACTGGATATTCAGGAGTTCCTAATGCCTAGATTCTGGTTCCCTTAATTCAGGGGAAATTTGGTGACTGAGGCTGTATTTTGAAGTGACAGCATTGTAAATAAATATATCAAAGACAGTTTATAATAAAGTCATAGTTAAAACACATGTAATAAAATACATATTTAAATGCATATCAGTACACAAGCATACCTCATTTTACTACACTCTGCAAATACTGAGATTTTTACAAATTGAAGGTTTGTGGCAACCCTGCGTTGAGCATGTCTGTCAGCACTATTTTCCCAACAGCATTGGCTCACCTCGTGTCACTGTCGTATTTGGGTAATTCTCACAATATTTCAATCCTTCCACCAGCATAAAAGATGACAACTCACTGAAGGTTCAGATTATATTCAGCAGTTTTTAGCAATAAGTAATTTTTAATGAAGGGATGTGCATTGTTTTTTAGATAAATGCTATTGCACACTTAACAGACTAGAGCATAATGTACACATAACTTTTATATGTACTGGGAAACCAAAAAATTTATGACTTGCTTTTTTGCGATACTCACTTTATTAGGCAGTCTGGAACCAAAACCGCGATATCTATGAGGCATGCCTATAAAATATTTTTTGCTTCAAATTGTAACAAAGATGAGACAAAAATCAAGCTAAGAATCATAATGTTACATAACCATATCAAATAAATCCAGTTCTACTGATAGTTTTTCCATCAAAACCTGATGTTCACCCTGGAGAGCGGATACGGAGACCTCCATATTTCTACAATACCTCTAAAATCAGATAAACCAGGTCTTCCTTCTTTCCTGAGAGAAAAGAAATCTTTCAGAGATAGCATCAGTATTCCAACTTACTATTTCTTGTTCTTCCCCCTTCCAAACTAAAACTAAGGCCTTACAAAGAACTATGGTAGGCTGAGTAATAACCTCCCAAAGATGTCCATGCCCTAATCTTGACCATGTGAATATGGACTTTGTTGGTGTAATTAAGTTTATGGATCTTAAAGTGGGGAGTTTATCTGGGTGAGCTCAATCTAATCCTATAAATTCTTAAAAGCAAAGAACTTTCTCTGGCTAGAATCAGAGAGATGCAGCAGAAGAGAAGGCAGGAGAAATTCAAAGCATGTGAAGGACACAAGCCACCCTTGCTGGCTTTGCAGGTGAAGCAGGTCACAGTCAGGGAGTGTGGGCAGCCCTAGAAGTTGAGCATGATTCCTCCAGTCTACAACCAGCAAGGGAATGGGAACCTCAGTCCTACAGTCACATAGAACTGAATCAGGCCAAGAACCTGAGCGAGATTAGAAGTGGATTCATCCATAAAAACTCCAGAAAGAAATGCAGTCCTGCTAATATCTAACTTTCAGCCTTGAGAGGCTCTAAGCAGAGAAACCAGCCAAGTATCCCAGACTTCTGACTTGCAGAACTGTGAGACAATACATGGGTGTTCTTTTAAGTCACTAAATTTATAGTAATTTGCTACGGCAGCAGCAGAAAACTGGTAAAATAACCAGTTAAGATGGATGCTCAAATGTTCAAGTCATCACCCCAGTCAGAGGCAGGATAAATGGAGGCAACAAAACAGTGGTCACTAGTACTCACTTAGTGCCTATCCCAAGCCAGGTGAGGGGCTGAATAGTTTACAGGCATTGTGAGTTTTATAGCTCTAGGATCTGCTCCTTTGCCTCTAAAGTGCTCAAAGAAGAGAGAATATGGTCTAGATGTAGGGATAGGCTGGTTTCCACACGGGCCATGCTTAAGGAAAGTTGTGTCTCACCAACATCACCCAAAAGGGAAGAGACTATTATCCACAGGCACAGAAAAAAATCAGCTTCAAATCCCTTTCTCCATGGCAATTACTTTCAGGAACTTATATTCAATTTTTATTAACATTTTTCCTGTGAGGGAGTTAAGCAAATTGGAATTGGGTCCTACAGGGAGTCCGTAATTCCGTAATAGACAGATTGGCTTCTAGGGCTAGGAAAATTTCTTTTCTTCTGCGTCCCTTTTCCTGACATGCTTTACATAATAACCAACTCATATTTCAGGATTCCCATTTGTTATATAAATGAGTTTTACCATCATTATTCTTATTAAAATAATAAGTAATACATATATATGATGTTTAAAAATGGAAACTTCCCTCTAAGCTGCAGCACTGAAGATCGGGATAGCAGAGGGTAAAGACAGGGAATTTTTTTCTTTTTCATTATATATGTTTTACTGTCTTGTTTATTCGTTCAACAAAAATTTTTAGGATAACTTCCTAAAAGTGGAGTTGTGGAGTCAGAGGTATAGGCCTTTAGATAGTTGCCAACACTACTGCCAAAATAATCGTATTAATAGTAAATAATAGTGGCAATGGTCATCACTGTCTTGGTAGTAGTGGTGGATACTTTTGTTGAGTTGCTCTCTTTTAATCCTTCCAATAAACGTATGAGTATATACTATTAATATCTCCACTTCCTAAATGAGGAAACGGAGGCTCAGAGAGAATAAGAAGCTTTCTTGGAGTTGCCCATCTAGTAAGTGGACACAATGCAGACAGCTCAACTCAGTATAAAAACTCTTAACCAACGCTCTGATTATGAGAGAAACCGTCTTTCTCTCTTTGTATGTTTTGTATGGCTTTTTGTATGCTTTTTGGCATTTGTATTTATTTCTCTGTGAAATGCACTTTAGAATCCTCTGAATATTTTTTGAATTGGTTTGTTCTTTTTTTGTTCTTAAATATTAGTAAGATTTTTTTTGGTATATTAAGGAAATTAGCCCTTTTCTATATGAGTTGTATTTTTTCCCTAGTTTTTTAGTTTAGTTTTTAATATCCTTTGCAGAACTTTTTAATTTGAAAAGAGTCAAATTTATCAAATATTTACATATATGTCCTAGATTTTGATTCATGCTAAGAAAAATCTCCATAACTCTAAGGATATATAACCTCACCAAAATTTCCTGGTAATTATATATATTTTTTTCATCTTGAATCTGTATGAAATTTATTTTTATAAAGAGAAAGATATGAATTCCTAATTTTTTTCCCTGAGTGATTAGTCAAGTGCCTCAGTATCATTAATGAATAGTTTCTATTTTCCCATGATTTAAAATGTCATCTTTGTTATAAACTAAGTTCTTTAATGTATTTGGTTTCTATTTCTGACCTTTAAAAAAATTTTTGTTCCATCCACATATTTATTTCTAGGAGATTTTAATGATTGCATTCAGAATGTCACAAAATAGCATTAATTTTACACCTAGTGAGTGTGCAAATATATGGAGAAAAAAACTTTAAACTAAATCAAAGAATCTTTCAGATCCATAATATTGAAATGAAAAGGTTTCAGTCATGAACTTGCTTAGCACCTATTGGTAAGGCACAAGTGCTTTATTTATCGGTGGGACTGCCCAAATGTTTCCTTCCATTAAAATGCGTGTGCACGCATACACACATACACACACACACACACACACACACACACACACACACACACACACACAAAATAATCAAACACATAGAAACCATCCATCTGTCTTAGGCATAAAACAAGCTAAAGTTTGAGCTTCTGCCTTCTAAATCTTTCAATAATTCTTGTACCAAAAGAATGAAAGCAGCATTGAAGGATTCCTCCATTATTAAAATTTTACGAATAAGACCACAGTTTACTATTCAATGAAGTCCTGGAAATAATCCAGGGGCAGAGGCTGGGGGAGGAAAGGCGAAAGAAAGACAAGAAAATGAAAAAGAGAAAGGAGAGAGCCAGTATATCATCATGGCAAAAAGTTAAGTAATTTCACTTAGTGACTGACATTCAAAAACAGCCCCTCTTGTGGAACACTGATGTTACTGCTTCTCATAAAACAAACCATAGATATGTGAATAGATTTCTCAATAAAGGATTATACCCTGAATAGTAAAATTCCCAGGCTCAGGAAACCTTGACGCTTTATTTGGAGGACTGGATATTTAAACAGTAGTTTCTGCTAATAGCAGATAATCCCAGCTAGGCAAGCTTCTCTCTTTTACTGACCGAGTTATATGCCCAGAACCAATTAGGTGGTCTCCAGAATGGCTTCTAATTCTGTGGTTAGTTTCTAATTCTAGAAACCCAAGATGCATATGATGACCTATAAAAAGGACTTATAAAAGTGAAATTTATCAGAGACAAATACAGTCTAGCACATAGGTTTTAAAAAATCAGTTCTCTTTAATATTTATCCCTCCAGAACAAAGGAGGAAATACTCATCTGCGTGTAGCTATTTAGGCCTTGAAAAATGACTAGTGCAACTGAAGAACTAAATTTTAAACTGTATAATTTATATAATTATATAATTTATAATTATAAATATATAATTTAAAGTGTAAAACTGATAATTTAGTTACAAAAAATGTTTAGGTATATTTGGAACAAATTGTACGTGCATCTACTTTTCGATTGTAAAGTTTATGAAATCTAGATACAGATCAAATATTTCTTATGAAAATGTAGTTTCTGAATTGAGATATGCTGTAACTGTAAAATTCATGTGAAATTTTAAAGACAGTATGAAAAAAATACAAATATCTCAGTAATTTTGTACTGATTACATCTTCAGATAACTTTGAATATATCGGATTAAATAAAATATATTATTAATTAAATTTCATCTGTTTCTTTTTTCCCTTTTTTAACCTGGACACTAGAATATTTAAATTACACTTGTGGTTTGCATTATTATTTCTATTGGACAATGCTGTTCTGGATAGGCAATGCTCAGTTCTGGTTTCTACATTTTGGAAAAATCATCAACAATTGAAGAACATCAAAACAAGCCAGTTTAGAAAGTGAAAACCTGAAAAAATCTGTCATATATTTCCTAACAGAAAAAAGTTTAGAATTTCTATGCTAGAAAAAGGTAACCACTTTTGAATATGTAAAAAGATGCAATATGGAAAGAATTATTTATACTCTGTCACCAGAAAGCAGACTAGGTTAGTAGACAGAAATCATACAGGAAGATCCTAACAATTAAAATTATTCAAAATATATTAGGCAGTCTTGTAAGAGAATGAATTCCCACTTCCTGGGAAAGTTAACAATAGAGGCCATCCTCACATTGAATGGGAAGTGCAACTGATTGACCTTCAAGAAACCATCAAAATCAAAAATACTGTAATCTTATCATTTCGTTTCCAACTGGCATGTATTTCTGCAGGCTAATGGATTAATATGAGACAATATTCCCCAAAATGCATTCTGAACTACACTAATTCCAAGGAGTACTCATGCGTAGTGTGAAAATGTATTCTGTAGTCAAAAAGTTGGAGAAATACTGGATAACACAAAGTTGAACAGTTTTTGTTTTTGTTTTTAATTGCAGGACTTATCAGAACCTTTAACATTTTAATTCATGTGATGAATCTCCAAAACGGGAATGGTCAGAGTTTTCAACATATATCTGGCCATGCATCACATTTTTCGCAATCTCCTAAGATAAGTGAATGGGAAACACTCTTTAAAAATGCTAAAACAAATTGTACATTGAGTAAATCTACAAAACATTTTGTGAAACAGCTGATGGCAAACTTCAGTTCTTGACTTTTTCACTCATTTAGTCACCCATTTATTCATTTATTCCCTCACTCAGTAAACATATACTGGGCACATATTATGTTCCAAAGATTGTACTAAAAATTCAAAGATGTTTGCCTTCAAGGTACTCAGTCTGGTGAGAAGGCAGGCTTGTAAAGTGATGGCTGTAGAGCATGAGATGAGCTATAATGGAATTGAGTGATAGATGAAACAAGGACATAAAGAGACAGAGTCCCAACTGCATGTGGGAGCCAGGGGCATTCCATAGGAGAGCTATTACATTGCAACGCACAGGAAGCCCTGCATCTGCTCCTTCTAAACACAATTCTTTACTTGCCTCTTTCATATATGCCTTCTTTTCTTATCTACCTTGATGTTCTTTCTAGGTTACTCCAACAGTACACAGTGCTTTGCTCTCACTGGGTACTCGATAACTATTTGCCTAGGTTGGAAAAAAAAAACAGAAATCATACAGGAAGATCCTAACAATTAAAATTATTCAAAATATATTAGGCACTAGGTCACTGGGGGAAAAGGAGAAGCTACAGAAAAATTACCACAATACACTTTTGATCTCATGACCAAAGCTGCTTCTCCATACAACTCTATTGCCATCACACAACCTTCAGTGGTTAATGCTGGCAAAATGCTTTTCTTGGATGTGACAGAGTCTATTTAGTTTGTCCATGAAAACTAATATATATACACATATATACTAGAAGAAGAGGAACTAAATGAGGTTTTTGTGTGATTGTTATTACATTGTTTCTTAAGAATGTCATAGTAATCGACAGTTATTTTTTTTAAACCTAAACATCTATTTCCTACCATGTAAAGTGGAAATATGTGAATTACTCGGTTAAATATATCTCTGTACAGCACCCCACCAGATGATTCAGACCACACGATGATAATTACCTAGAAGTGGTTACAAGCCCAGACTTTGGAGTCAGACAAATACAGATTTAAATCTTGGTTCTGCACATTCTAGCTGCGGGACCATGAAAAATTAGTTAACTTTTCTAAACCCTTATTCCCTCAAATGCTGAAAGGGATAATAATTCCTACATGTTAAGGTTGTTGTAGGGATAAATGGGAATGTTTATAAGCCACTTAGCATAATGCGTGGCACATGGAATATGCCAGATAAATGGTAACTATTATTATTGCTAGTTGGGGTGGATAATTGCTGGAATAATTGCACAGTTTCAGTTTGCTTTGTTCTTCGTAGATAGAGCTTTGTGTGTGAGAAAAGCTGATAGATCTAAGAGAGCTTACCTTGGACAATGTAGTGAAAGAAGAAAAAGTCGAAGGAGGGTACTGTGTACAGTACAGCACAGTGTTAAAAACACGAGTTCAGTCCTGAATCTTCTATTAATTAGTTGTATGACTTGGGCAAGTTGCCTATGTGTCTCATCAGCTTCCACATCGATAAAATAGAGGGGACAAGAATATTTATCTCCTAGGATAGATCCTGTCCATGGCATTAAATGAGATCATTCATCTGAAGGTCTTAGCACAGAGTCAGAAACATACTCAACAAGTATTAGTTGTTAATGGAAGGGCTGAAGAGCAAGAGAATCACAGAAATAGGATGTCTAGATTGAAGAAAGGAAAGGGAAATTGCTCCTGTAGATCATAATGCCTCTTTACGTCACCCTTTACAAGTCACATAGGAAAATCACTCCAATTCACAGTACGGATTATTTAAAAATGCAATCAAATATTGTTATGCCCTTCACTGCCTGGAGACCAGACAAGTCGTGGAAGAGGGAGAGACTAAGGTGGAAGAAAGGTGCTCTTTGGGTCTTACAAAGCATCCCCGGAAGCTTTATCCTCCTCTGCTCAGGATAAAAATCCCTGCAGCCACATATCCCAAAGGTTCTAATATTTTCGGAGACTCCACTGTGCCTTTATATTTTAATACCCTGACATCTGGAATCCTAAAAGTCTAATGTTTAACCATAAATATCTGCTGAGATTAAAGAGCTATATACCAAGTTTCAATCTTTGGGGCCCATAATTGCTTGGGAAAAGAGAATGGTATTTCCCCCTCTAGCTAGAAGAAAAGACCTCTACAAGCACATATATTGGCAGACAAATTTTCTAACAACCGTTTCCTCTCTCCATTCTGTCCTCTCATTTTCTCCCTCCCTCTCCTTCTCCCATTTTATAATACCATGTTGCTGTCATTCCCAGGGCAAATGGGAAAAAAGAGAAGCCTGGAAAACTTAAAGAAAAGACACATTTCAAGACCTAGCAACAAACAGTTGAAAACATGCTGGCTGCTCTCTGTTAGGCAGCTGAGCACACGTCTCCACACTGAAACTTGAGTTTCCCCATTATTCAGTTACAAACCACTTCATCACTCTATGTGCTCACAGTCAAATGCCAGCTTTATTTTCTTTTTCACCAACCTCATCTTTTATTTTTGATTTGAGGCTAGTCACTTTTAAGATCTCCATAATGGTTTACAACTTTCTTTCTCAAGAAGTGTCCAAGAAGTAACACGGTTTGAAAAATGTTTCTTACTCTTTCCTGGGAAAGAATGGGAAACTCTCACCTGCCCTGAAGGTGGATTTGGTCAGAAGTCCCAGTCAGACCACAGTATTTTGCTGGGCATGATGTTGAGGAAAGTGTGGGAAAAGCTTATCACGAGTTTATACTTTTAGTACAATGATTCAATATATAGTTTAAAAAATAAACTTAACATTGAACCCATTTTTATCCAGTGATATATTGTGAAAGTGATATGTTGAGGTCATTTAACTCACTTCAACACTAGGAAAAATAATCTGAATTTTTAAAAAAGGTTTAATATATTCTTATTATTAAAGACTTAATTTAGATTGTAAATACTCCTATGTCTTTTTAGTTAATGTTCTTTTCCCTTTCAGAAATATATCCAGTGTGTATATAAGCAAGTATGTTTATGTCTGCTGGTATTTGGCACAGAGAGCTTATTCTTGATTCTTCATGAGAAACTGAAACTGCCCGCTTTTTACATTAAAAACATTAATTGTCTTCTTAACATCCTGTCTGTTTACTTCAAAGGGGGCGTATAACTCTATAACAGTGATTCTCAAGCCTTAGCACAGCAGAATCACTTGAGGAGGACGTCTGTGTGTGTATGTGTACGTATGCGTGTGTGTGGGTGTGTATGTATGCGTGTATGTGTGTGTATTTGTGTGTGTGTGTGTGTGTGTGTATGTGTGTTTGTGTGTGTGTTAAATACAAAGGCTTGGGCTTCACACACCTACCGACTCATGCAAACGAATGTTTAATGTCCTGGGTGATTCTGATAATAAGCCAGCTTTGGAAGCCACTGTCCTAAGCACATCAAATTTACCTCCTAAATTGAAGAAGCAGAAAAAGGGCAGGAGAACGAGGGGGTTTTATGCTTTGTTTGTTTGTTTCAAAATTTCCAGTCTATTGAGAACCAACACATTTAAAATATAATGCAAATTATCAGACAAATTAGACATACAAAATGAAAGCCCTAAGTTTTGTTCATTAGATCCAACAGATGTACAATTACTGTCAAGTAGCTCTGGTTCTACAGGTGACATTTCTGTCATCACCTCACTGTGGACCGGCGCAGTCTGTGGGCAGCACAGGGCGGTGGACCACTCATGGAGTCCTGCGTCTGTTGGGCCCCCTCAACCCCAGCTTTCTAACTACACTGCCTACTCCCAGCCTCGCTCTCACCACGATCCATTCACTCCACAGCAGCTTGTACGATCTTTTCAGGAAGTGAATAAAATCCTAGCACCATCTTCCAACCCCATCTTACTAAATCACTCTGGCCTATAAAGGGGCTAAGCCCTGACTACCTGCAACTACGCCCCCTCTCATTAACTATACATCACTCCTATGGGTCTCTTTTCCACCCACCCCTCAGACACATTGAGGCCATTCTGGTGTCAGAGCCCCTGCTCTGGCTGGTCCCTCTCCCCGGAAAGCTCCTCCGTATGCTCAGAGGAGTGATTCCTCGCTCCTCATTCAGGCCTCATTGAAATTGTAACTCTATTTCTAATAGCAGCTCCCTTACACACACACACCACATCACACACTACATACACGCACACACACCTGAAGCTACCTCTCTAGTCCAAAACTCTGTTTTATTTTCTTCATACCTCTCATCACTATTGAAATATTTTTATTTATTTGTTTATAGATATAGATATATAGATATAATCTCCACTGGAACATAAGTTTGATGAAGGCAGGAATGTTATTCACAACTATAGTTCCCATCCTTAGAAAGGCACTGGTAGACTACAGATGGTCAAATGCATTTGCTGAATGAGTGAAAATGTCAACTTCAGCACATCGCGTGCAAAAGGTGCTCAAGGGATGCTAGCTTCCATTACACCCCCTTTCTACTTTCTATATCACGGCTAAGAAATTGTAAAATGCCATTGAAACCAAAGCTCTGATTTCCTTCAGTCTTCTCCCAATAACATCAGTAGCCATATGTACAAAGTGGGCTGAGAGGTGATTCCATGCATTTGTAGACTGGGACAGACAGGAAATGAGTCAGAAGCCAGGGTGGAAAGCTCTAGTACTGATCTAGTCCTACCTAAATGGGATATTAATTTCAAGACTTTGTTTTTATAATTTTGGATTTTCAGATGATCAGATGTCTCCATCATCAAAAGAAATTCTCTCCAGAATAAAATGCAAATGGCTCTTAGAGGTTCTCCTGCCTGGGATTAGCTGCCTTGCACCCTGTTGCCATGCATGTTTCAAAGTTGGCTGCAAATGAGAACTTACAGATAAGTACAAAACAAAATTAACAGCTCACTTTTCCCCTGGCTAAACACCCTGCATTACACAGATAGCAAAACCCACTGGCACAGTGTTCCCCATAGCTGATCCACGTGGATAATTTTTGCTCCCAACACCAAAGCATATAACAATACATTGGGACCTGTGGATATCTGTCTGAATTTTGCATGTGAATTTATATGTGCAAATAAAATTTGTATTTTTCAAATTAAAAATAAACCTCAAAGGCAATGGACTCCAAACTGTTTGTTAATAAAATGGAGAAAGGCCAAAAGGGTGTGTTAAACTCAACGCCATTTGGAATAAATATAAGAGCTGGTTCCAGAGGCCTCCATTTTCATCTTTGCTGGCTGCTTCCACTGTTTTATAGATGACCATAGATTCTTGTCTTGAAGAGGAAAAATACAAAATAGACATTTATTCTCTTAAGATTACATTTGTGCTTTTCTCCTCTACCATATTGTGGACAGAAACTGGAAAGTAGCATAAAACTATGGTTTAAAAAATGAGAAGGGACTTGAACTAGGGAAGGAGGGATCTATTCCCATTTTGGAAGTCACAGGAAAACACTCCAATCCTGTTAGTACCCGGAAGGCACAATTTACTATGTACTGTCTCCTTCATGGCAAGAAGACACAGACTGTATTTGTAGTGCAATAAACAGTGGATTCTACTGTGGGAATCCTTACAGTTGGGACCTACAGCAACCTCATTTAAAATGTTATAAAGCTTTAAAACATCAGGAGTTTAAGGCAGTCCAGCCTACACACCTCCCAATATACCTTCAGCCTTCCACACGTATGCTCACAACTGTCCATATGCTGAGAGTAAGTAGCATGTAATATTGTAATACCTATCAGAGTTTTACCATTGAATCATGTTTCATAAGCAAGACAAAGAGTGGTGAAAAAATAAAATATACAGCTTTTCAACCAGCAGCAAATATGCTTGTGCCTAAACAGTATATTTATACCACATGGTAAGCACCACCTAAGAATTCATTGAAAGAATATTATTATTCACACCTGGAGTATTTGATGGACATTTTAGAGTTCCTGTTTGCAAGAGACATTTTCAATGTCACCCCATATCTTCCTGGCATTCACCTTCACATACCAAAGATGGCTGCTACAAAAACCTACCACTCCTTTCTGAGGAAGGTTTTTCCTTCCTCAGAAGGAAACCTTCCAGGAAACGTTTTTCCTGGCCTTGGGAAAGAGCATGATTGGCCTGTTCAAGGAAAGCCAAAGGGCTGGAGAGTTAGTGTACCCAGGAGCATCCCTCAGCCAATGAAGAGTAAGGTTTTGAAGTGTCAATATTTTAGCTTCTGCATGGCTTAGCTGGGACAACTGTGGGTCACGTCTCCAGGAGTCCCCACTTGGGGCATATTGAGTCTAAGATGCGAATTATACCTCCCAGTGGAGTCATTTGGTTATAACAGACTACAGTTCAGGGTGGAGTCTGGGCTGGAGATATAAATTCATCAGCAGTAAATGGTATTTCAACCTTGGACTTAGGAGCAAGATAGGAAGAGAAGATAGTCCTGGAATATTCAAAACTTCAAAAGAGAAAGGGAGACTAGAAGAGAAGTCTGAAAAGAGTCATCCAATGAAGTAGGAAGAAAGTTGGGATGTACTTGCAGCAGTTTCCACCTGAACAAAAATGTAAACTCAGAGTTACATTGTTTGTAGAAGCAGAAAGACAATGATCTCTCCAGGGGTCCAGCTATAAAAACTGATAGCCCGATGGGCTTGTAAAAGCAAATAGAATAAGAAGGGATTTTGATCATAGCCCCCAGGGACAATTAGCAGATGGAGAAAAGGAAGGCAAAAAGAAGGCATGCCATCTAGTCTACCACCCTTTCCAGAGTGAGGGCATTTAGCTCTGGTGGAAGAGAAGGATTCAGAATCCAGAGGAACTGCTTCCAAGGCAGACACTGCGAAACGCTGAGCACAGAGAGTGCTGCTTCAGGCCCAAGAGACCAACCTAGTGAGAGAACCATTCTCTTCACCTGTGCACAGGTGGGTGTTGGGAGTCTGTACCTTTGACATGGACCACAGGCAATCTCATGGAGGGCAAAACAGTGGTATTGTGACATCCCTTAAGCACCCAACATTCCTGAGATAGAGGTGAGTTGAGCAGCTTACTGGCACAGACTCCAACTCTATTGCTCAGTTCCTCTCCAGGATATTTTGTTCCCACTGGACCACACAGCCAAACCAGCTCCGTCCCATGCTTGTTCCCTCCACTGGAGACATCGAGTTCAGATAGAACTGACCTGTGTTGAAGAAGGATCCAGTCCATTCTGCTTCAATTTTAGGAAATACAGAAACTGGTGGAGGCAGACCCAGAGCTCTCCCATCCAGATCCTTAAAGAGATATTTTCTAGGACTTTCACAGTCAGATTCAGAGCAGACCAGTATTCCTAAATCTTTCCTGGGAAGATAGATAGAAAGCAACTCTCTCATTTCCATGATAAGCCACCAAAAGGAAACATATATTGGTAGTGCTGACGTTATGAAAAATAAATTCAATAAAATTTTATTATTACTAATGTGTTACCTAGATATGAAATAACACTCTATAGAAAATGTTATTTCCCAGTTATATGTCAAGAGAAAAAGATAATTCTTATTAACCAAATATTCTGGATATCGAGTTATATAATCTTTACATAAATCACTAATTTTCTAAGATACAATAAAATGCCCCTAACTAATAATATTTATTAAACATGATGTGATCAATGCAATGTTCCAATGCAATGGAACTTTGGGGCCTTGCAGTATTTTAAGATTATCATTATAAATATCGATTATACTTGTACTATATAAAAACAATGTAAAAAAAGATGTTCTCATGCAATAAATATCTATTGAAAACCTACTACTTGTACGTTGGGGAATACAATGGTGATAAACATAGGCATCAGAATTTAGAGTCAAGCAGGGTATATAAAGAAGTTATTGGTTATAAATAAATAAGTTATTATTATTCAATTATAACACTGAATTATAGAGAATTTATTTTATTTCCTCTCATCTAACATTTTTAGGTACCATTAGTAATAATATTAAATATTTATTGCATGCCAACCATGTGTCAGGTATTAATAGTACAAATAATCAAATGCTAATATCATTTAGCTTTATAACTATTTCATCCCATAGGTAAGAGTTGAACAAAAAGAAGATTGGACAGTAGAAAAAAATGACAGAATAACACAAATTGTACACCTAATAATGTTTAGGTTCCAAAAACGGTTCAGGGATGGGCATCAAAAAGAGACTGGTGTTGGGCCAAACATATAAACTTTCTAATTAGGGTGCTTTTCCTGATTCTTTTATTCCAACTAAAGAAGTTTTCCCAATGTTATAGGAAAGTAAAAATAACCTATTTTCCCTGCTCTGACTTTCCCACTCCCTCTTACAGCAAAAAAAAAAACAAAAAAAATTCCTCGTCTAGTTTTCAGATTCTTGAATAAAACTCTCAGATCATATGTTCAAGAACAGTAGTTACGCCTGGTCTGAGAGCAAATATCTGTCTAAGCCATATGGTTCATTCTAGGGATTCCTAACAGCAGACATGGTCTCCTTCCCCACCAGTGCCTGCACAAGGACACCCAAGCCTCCTTCTGAAAACTAGTGACACCATACTCCATGGAAGGTTCAAGAATCAGGGTCAATTTTTTCCATTGATTTAGAAAACATCCCAAAGAAGTACCTCTAATAAAGATAAAACAATTAAACAACATCAATAAGACTTGCAATCCATCACTTCTGCCTCTTTTGTCTGCCAGAGGACATCACGTGGTGGATTCCAGATTCAAGGAAGAGAGAAACAGTCTCTTTCTCTTCAGTGAGAGAGACTGCAAAAATTGTATCTCAAAGGGCACAAATATAGGAGGGTAAAGAATTGGGACCAATCAATCTACCATATTTTTCTAGAAGGACTTATTTCTATTCCCATTGATGATTTTATCCTTGTTTAAAAAACATGTTGAGGTATTTGGAGAATTACCAAACCCTTCATAAATATGGCTTACTATAAATACCAAAACCGGTACCTGGTTTGTAAAGGAGGAAAGTAGAACTTGTTTTTATCTTTGATCTTTAGCATCCTGGTCCTCTCTGCCGTTATTAGAGGCACGATCCCAGTGTTCTCTGCATTGGACAGAATGCAGACATCTAGATCATCGCTATAGCAACTCTTCACAAAACTAGAAAAGGTCACATCTGAAAAAAAATGTTTAAGGTATTACAACATTATATCATGTAAACTACCAACCACAAATACAGACTACGCAACTAAATATTCTTATACTAATGTATGTCCAGGAGTAAGTTTAAGCTACTGTCCAGGGTAGCTCCAGGAGTTTACGTAAATCTTGACTTAAAATATCTTTAATTCTTGAAGACATGGACATTGTATACAAGGTAGAAGAGCATTCCAACACATTGACATCTTAAGAGCAATACTTTCCATCAAAGGTTTGATCAAAATCCAGTGAGGAGTGAGTACAATAGTACAAAAGAGAGCTGACAGAAGATTCTCTGCGTAGGTTGTAGTATAATTGGATTAAATCCTGGCTGCCCCACCAACTACTTGACAACTTCACTGAGGCACAATTTCCGCGTATCAATTTCCTCCTCTGTGTGACAGGAAAAGTAACACGTACCTAAGAGATTAGGCATATAATCAAATGAAGTATTTCCCTGGGAAAGCTCTTCAACAAGTATAGAGCGGTGACTTTTTAAAGAAATCACTCACTGTCATTATAAACTACCATGTGGTTATCAATGCCCAGCAGATGGTCAACTGGACAGCAAGCACCAGACGACACTGTACGCTTTTGTTGATATAATTTCAAAAGGCTGTTAAAGCTTCTATGCACAGATGTATGACACTACATTGCTTGGAAACCCAAACACCCCACCTTGAAGTTTCATGATGCCTGAAATTAAATGGCCACTCCTGACTTTGTGCCATGGCTCCTGAGGCCACCGATTTGGTTCCGAGGTGAATACAGGCCACAAAATACCAACTCGACCTCCTCTGGGATTGGAAGGAGCTCGATCAGGTGATGTCACGTTGGCAGAACGAGGCTTAACTCTATCCTGAATGCAGTCAAAAGATGAGCTAGTGGCCACGATGACTGAATTCCTAACCACAATCTGTAGATTTTCACTATAACACTGTGGGGCAGAAGACACATAAACTACTGCCAAAAGGCCAATAGTATTGTCGACCAGAGTGAGGTTCTCTATTTCCATGCCATGCTCCACATGGAGCATGGCACCGTAGTCAAAGTTCTTGAAAGCCAAGAAGCCAGAGATACTGGTACAGTTGTCAAGTCCAGTCTCCTTATAGAGATGAAGGCCGTGAAGACTTGAGTGGGCCACGTTGTCAGACCAAAGGGCTTCAGGAGAGGAGCACCTGTAGCCTCGGATGTGAAAGCCAAGTCTCTCGGATCCTGCCACAACGTTGCCATGGAGATGGATGTCCTTTGCCTGATTCACTTTGATTCCTGCCACCCAAATGGGAGACCAGGCTGACTGTGTCATCAGAACCACAAGGTTATTAGAGAGAGAATAGTCCTGACCCTCCAAATCAATGCCATGGCCAGCTGTGCTAAACACTACATTGTCATTTAAAACGATCCCCTGACTGGCAGCTGCACGAATGCCCCCACCACAGCTTTGGTGCAGAGTACAAGATATCATCCAGGATCCTGCCGACGTATCAGTGAGCTCGATGGAGGAATACAGTGGTGAGCCAAAGTTCTGAATTTCCACATTGAAAAGTTGAAGGATACCTGCAAGTAAAATGCATGTCATCAGGTACTTGCTTCTTCCCTACAAAAGGCAGAAGGATGGGGCTTCCCTGGTGACGCAGTGGTTGAGAGTCCGCCTGCTGATGCAGGGGACACGGGTTCGTGCCCCGGTCTGGGAAGATCCCATATGCCGCGGAGCGGCTGGGCCCGTGAGCCACGGCTGCTGAGCCTGCGCGTCCGGAGCCTGCGCGTCCGGAGCCTGTGCTCCGCAACGGGAGAGCCCACAACAGTGAGAGGCCCGCGTACCGCGAGGATAAAATGTCTTTCTCACATAGATATTAGGATTAAATGAAACAAAGTAGGCATGGAAACCATCGTGGTTCCTAGTCCATAAGAAGCATCGAATACAGATTCTCTTTCCCTTCCCCAGGGATGATTTAAGAGCCCTGACCAGCAACCCAGAGGCTCAGGACTGAGCCAGCATTGCTGGTGGTTGGGCTCTGGCTTTGGTGCTCAGCTGTAAGAATCGGCCTTCTGTCCTGCTCTGGTGATGAGGTTCCAGCCTGGACTGCAGTTACCGTGGAAAGGGGCCCTGTCTTGCGCTCCCTCCCTAATTCTCTGTCTTCATAAACTGCAGGGTAGTTTTGGTTTTACACAACCACAACCGGGATTCAGCCTTTGTCTAGCCTTCCAGAGCAGGGTTCCTCCACCTCAACATGACTGACATCTTGGACCAGATAATCCTTTCTTGTGGGAGGCTGTCCTGTGCCTTATAGAATGTTGAGCAACTACCCGCTATATGCCAGAAGCTCCACCAAAGCTGTGACAAGCAAAAATGGCTCCAAATATTGTCAAATGTCCTTTGGCCAGGAGGGAAGAGCAAAATCACTTCTGTTGAGAACTGACGGAGCTGGAGCTTATGGAGAGAGAGCTTGTTCTAGGAACCAGAAATCGCGAACTTCGGACGCACAGGCTCAGCGGCCACGGCCCACGGGCCCAGCCGCTCCGCGGCATGTGGGATCTTCCCGGACCGGGGCACGAACCCACGTCCCCTGCATCGGCAGGCGTACCCTCAACCACTGCGCCACCAGGGAAGCCCTCGAACTTTTGTTTTAAGGTTCAAACATTGCTCTTTACTATACTGGTAAAGCAGATATACCCACAAAAAGTGTTCCGTGCTCAATATACTTGGGAAACCGTTAGATCCTTTGCTCCAGGCTTTCTCAGAGCCTTTATTACATTCATGTACGCAGTGACTTTCTGAGATGGGGCTTTATTTGACTAGGAAGCAACTTGGGAATCAATTTTAAGGAACCTAAGTTTAAGAAAAAGGTACTAATCAAATAACTTTGCAGCATTCCAGAAGAGCTAAAGCTTGAAAGAAATGAGAGAAATTTAACCGATCCCTAAAGCAGTCTAGAATATGGAAATCATTCTTATTTAAATTTACACTATTAATTTATAGCATGAGATGAGGCCTGCCATCAAATAGAGCATGCTACTGGGAAAGAGTAATAGAAATTCAGGAAAGAGATAAAATTCAATTGGTCATTAAATCATCTATAATTTCAAAGCAGAGGAAATTTCACATCTGCTGAAGTTTTTTTTTTTTTTTTGAGGTAAAAATGTGCCTGTGTGCTGATAGCTAGTATATTATTTTAACATCACACTGATAATTAAGCACAGATTAGTACTGAAAATTCATAGCTTCTCAGAGCACAGAGAAGCATCTATTTCAAATATTTTGTTTTATAAATGAAAATTCCCACCGTTGGAATTTCTGAGTGTCCCAGATGCATAGCCTCCGATTGGTAGTGCTTAGTAACTTAAAATTTCAGTTACCTGAAAATTCTTCCACGCTGGACTTCCTGAAGGACCCCACAAGTAGTCTCCCCCCGCATGATGTATCACCCTGGATTTGTATGTTTCGGGTCAGAAGTCCAACCTCTGAAGCCAAACGAATGTGTCGGCCATCCTCCATGACGTGGACACTTCCTGGGGCAACGGGAGTTGGGAAAGGAAAAAATTTTTAAAACCTATTTCGGAGATCGCCAGCTGGGGACCCAGCGAACCTGACAAATGAAAACACTCCTTTCCCCGCGGAAGTCCTCCCAACATTAAGGTCTGCTTTTCCTCGGGCGTCCTCCCCAAACGTCGGCCGAGAAATGAAAAGCCCTCACTGGTCTCTCATTGGGATCAGAGTGAGCGTGTTTGAGCAAGAATTCATTTGTCCTCAATCACTATGGGTACCGGGACAGGGATGTCAGGGAAGACCGGTCCAATTAGTGGGGTCCCCGGCCTCCTTCCTTCAATTCCTCAGTGTGAGATCCCCGCCTTTGGTTGTGCATTGTTCCTGAACCTCTTTGAGAGAGTGAGGAATCGCAGATCCACTGAGGCAGTGATAGGACTGAAGCAGCAGCGGCAACGCCCTCTCCTGGCGGGTCTGGAACTCGTCACTCCCAGAAAGAGCCTCCCCAGTCTTGCTGGTTTGTTCCACTGCCCACCCCACTTTGCATTGTACGTTGTGTATTATAGGCAAGGATTGCTAACGATGTCTCTTTTCCCCGCCACTCTTTAGAAACAAAATCATCCTTAAAGCCATGATTTAGAAATAGCTTTAGATACAGTCCTGCTGAAAGCATGTATTTCCCTCTCACATATCAGAGACAAGAAAGATATCCCCTAATCCCTTTATGTCCATGTTTTTTACTTATTAGCTATATTTCCTGGGTTAAATTTATTTATTAGGCTGAAGCGGGAAATATGGTTATTATTTATAATGCAATATATTTTAAGTGTGTATACTGTATTAAAATATTCAGTACTTTTTTTTTCAAGAAAAAGGTATTTGGTTTTTATTTATTTATTTATATTTTGGGGCAGTAGTAGTAGTCAATTGATACAATGAACTTCATGTCAGGAAGGACACATTCCTAAGTATGGAAAAAGGAGTCATTATTTACAATGACTACCACATTCTAAGTGGCTGTGTGATTCAGTATGCCAGGAAATGAACTGGAAACTCATCTCCCATGAGATTTATTCTGGCTCAGCCATGAAAATACCCGGTGACCTTGAACAAGGTTCTTAACCCTTCTGCTTGCTTCTAGGCTTGCCATTATAAATAGAAAGTTTAAAAATTCCCTCACATCAAAGATTTTTTTTAATTAGGCAATAAAAGTAATGAAGGGATGGAGATAAAGCCTTCTAAGGATGAGCCTAGGGCAGCAGTAAAATATTATCCATCCCCTCTGAACGCCGATCAGATCCAAGGTCCCAAGGCAGGTTGCTGAACACGTTTTTCTTGGCTCATTCACTTCCCTTAACTAACAAACCAAAGCCTTACCGACGTGCCGGTGTCTGAGCCGCTCATGGATGCTAACATGGTGGCCCCAGACTTCTTTCACAGTGAGGACCTCTGCTTCGTGAGGCTCATATGAAGAGGAACTAAGGACAATCTTGTCTTGGGGTCGCCAATCCACTGTGTTCTCTACTATAATTCTGTAACAGCATAAAGATGGAATCAGGTACACTGGCAGTACAACACAGATGACCTACTAAACTCCAGGGAGAAGAGGAAATCCACTGCAGACAACAATTCCCACCAGGGAGAGTAAAGCAGAAATATCAAGTCAAGACAGAGAAAAAAGGTCTTTGCAAAAAAATTAATGCCAATGGAGTTCATCTTCTGGCTGATATGTATACAATACAGGGTTAACAAAGATATTCTGTGGCCATGAAGTACCAGACAAAGCAACAAGAAAGGGTAAAAGTTCCAGAGTTTAGTATATGCCGTCTACATATGGTTTCCTAAAATGGAAATCGTCTTCCTCAATTGAGAAACAGTTTGAATAATAAAGGTATTTCAGAAGGGATCTTTTCTCAAATTTTCTGAAGACCTCTAATACCATTTTCAGACAATCATCATGCATTAAGGCTCATACCTTCGTGGTCAAGCAGAAACAGTGTGAATCCTAGAGGTTCCACTTAGTAGCTGTGTGACCTTGAGAGGTCACATAACTCTTTTGAGTTTCATATCTTCATTTGAAAAGTGACGATATTTTGAGCTTCCCTTCCCCATCTCTCTGTTATTGCAGGGACAAAGGTATGCATTCCCTGAGGGTGCTAAGTTCCAAGCATTGTGCTTTCATCACAATATGTAATAAGGGTTTTGTTCACTTTTGTTTTTTTAACTCACATTTAATAAAGTTTTTGTTCAATCGTTCCCTGCTGCCTAGCTTTTCCAGTGAATATATTTGCTTTATTCTCCATTTACAGTCATTACCAACTTCAATAGCGTAAGTTTATATTAATGGCCTGCCTCTTTTGCTAATGTCCACACTTTAGCAAGTGTTGACAATAGAGTCTCCTCTACCAGTAAAGGTTCATCCAGGCAGCAGGTCCACGTGAAGGCCATTCAACCGAGCAATATATATTGTCCGCTCTAAGCAACAGTATGCACCAGACACTATCGTAGGTGCTAGAGACATAATGGTAAATAAAACATATGGCCTTTGTGTTAAAAAATGACAACTTAGATTTTGACTAGCAGACACTCTTAAAGAGTCTATTGTGTGAGTGGGGAATTCACAGATGTTTTGTACATAATATTAACACCAAAAAAGAAAGAAAGAAATTAAAGGGGGTCATTCTTGGGCCAATGATATGAATCTGTTATGAACCAAAGATTGTAATTAATTTAAATCTGTGTGCCTGAGGTTAGACAGAGAATAAGAGAGAGTAAAAAAGAGAGAAAAAAAGACAATTGTGGATGGTTGCAATTTTAATTAAAGAATTTAGAGTCTTTGTAAGACAGGATTTGCTGATTTGCTATTATATCCTAGAAAAGAGAAAAAGGAATTATTGAAATTATTATCCCAAACTTTATATTAAAAACATAAATGAACTTAAGTCAACCTTTTTCATGAAGACTTCCCAAACTTTACAGATTCATAAACATTTCTCTCTCCTCTATACTCCTGAAGCCTTGAGATTCTATATCTCATAAGGACATACACAGATGGCAAGGGAGCATGACCCTATGTCCACACAGCAACAGTGGTAACTTGAGAAAATTTTGATCCTCATATCAATAGACTAAAAAGTTTTGCTACTCAAGTATCAGTATTCAGTATTCCTTAAATTCCAATATCCACTCTTCCTATTTGCAGTCGTTGACTCTTATGGTTGCCCTTCAACCGTTTCAAGAAATCCTAGCTTGGGTTTCCCTGGTGGCGCAGTGGTTGGGAGTCCGCCTGCCGATGCAGGGGACACGGGTTCATGCCCCGGTCCGGGGAGATCCCACATGCCGCGGAGCAGCTGGGCCTGTGAGCCATGGCCGCTGAACCTGCGCGTCCGGAGCCTGTGCTCCGCAACGGGAGACGCCAGAACAGTGAGAGGCCTGTGTACCGCAAAAAAAAAAAAAAAAAATCCTAGCTTAAGGATTTGAATCCCAGCTTAAGGATTTGAATCCCAGCTCTATTTCATGTATCTGATTAATACTAATAAGAATCCTATAGCTACAGGGAAGAGGAGAGACCTGCTCGTTGTTCTCAGCAAAACACACCAAAACTAATAAATAAACAAAAAAATTAAGAGTTGTTTGCAACATAACTGGACCTAAATAGAAACCATATGAGAAGAGAGAGGAAACAATAATCACTGAAGAAGTCTCCTGAAAGATAACTTTTGAAAAGTATAAAGAAAGTATCAGCAGTTTCCATTATTCTGGCATTAAATTTTACCTAGTATAGGGAAAATATAATACTTTTGGTCAAAAGAACATAATTACAAAGAATGAAAAGAAATATACTTCCAAATTTGATTTAAAAGTTTTTACCACTGTGTATAAACCATTCATATAGAAACACCTATAACTTAAATGAATTTAACTGAACTTTGGGGAGGTCTTAATGATAATAGCTGCACTTGACCACAGTCTCAGAGTGTCCAGATGCCAAAATGTTTTCCTCCAAGGAATAAGAGTGGCCATAGACTTCTGAACTCTAGTAATACTGAGGCTTTTTTTTTTTTAAACTCCAGTTTAAACTTTCTTTTGTCAACTGTCGTTGAAATCTTCTGACACTCTCAGACCACACTGGACTATGTGAGGTGTTTAAGAAATCGAATCCTGTAATGATGCTGACGGTGACAACAAGAATAGCTGTCGTAGGTGTCAACTGTTTGTCTACCTGACCTCCTTTCTCCTTTGTTCCAGGAAATCCACCACATCTCTTCTGAGAACCGCTCTCCTCACCCACCACACTAAGTGGTCCTAGTGAGATCTGAGAATTGCAGTCTCACAAGCCTTTTACCAAAGGGTGAGCAAGGGATCCAACCTGTCTTTGTTGATCAAAATCCTTCCCCTTTTCCAGCATTATGAGGTATAATCGAAAACTAAAATTGTAAGATATTTAAAGTGTAGAATATGATGATTTGATATACGTACCCATTGTGAAAGGATTTCCCCCATTGAACGAATTAATACATCTGTCACCTCACATATTCACCCCTTTCTTTTGTTGGGTGAGAACACTTAAGTTCTACTCTCTTAGCAAATTACACAGTACAGTGTTATCAACTGCAGTCACCTGGACTTTTGAATTGAAACTAAGGGGAAAGAGAAATGTCCTCCCTGGTGGTAAAGCTGGGAAGAGCCAACAGCTCTGGGTTCACGTGCACCCTATAGAACGTGGAAACCTCTTCAGCAGAACTAAATGAGGTTGAAATATAGAAACAGGAGAGGTGGAGGGAGGGCCTGATGCAATCTCCCAAGTGATGAAGAAGGGTGGCTTTTACTTTTACTTTTGACTGAAAGAATTAGGATTCTTACAATACAATACAATAACTACGATAACTACCACGTCGTGAGGCTGACTTGGAGCCAGAAACCGGGCTAAGTTCTTTATCCACATTAATTTACTTAATCCTTATAACTACTCTATTAACCAGGCATTATTATTCTCATATTATAGAAAAAGAAACTGAGACTCAGAGAGAATACTTTACCCAAAATTACACATTTAGTTAATTGCATAATTAGAAGTATTTTAACCTGCCTGCACTAAAAGTCCAAGCTCATTTTCATTGTAGAAATCTATTGCTCTCCTCCCTTCCTAACTCACATGTCTTTTCCTAGCATGGAGACAATAGGCAATCTGAGATTAGCACCCACTAGTTCATTGGACCAGAAGGAATCATCTTCTTTTGGAGACTACAAAAGTGATCCTGAATTCCTGCTAATAAATGAATAAGGCCACCAGCTCTACGTTCTAACATTTGAACTAAATTTTTATAGTATAATAATGAGGTTTGAATAATGAGCCAAAAAATGAGAGTAGTTTTTGAAATTAAATTCAAGGTTCTAATTTATTAGACAAGATGCCATTGAGTCAACAGGCTCAACAAGCTCTGATTTCCAGAAAAGATACATCAATCCAGCGTAGCAGGCATTTATTGGAACTCTTCTTTATGTTCTGTTGTGTACTAGATGCTAAGTAATATACCAAATCAATAAAAAACACCAATATTTTCCTCTCCTATAGAAGCTGCTTGGAAGAACAGGAAATACATACCTGAAGCAGTTCAGTATCAATCACTAAGAAGCGTATTTAAATTAAAATTATAAATCAGAAAATCACATGGAATAGTGATTCAGACAGTGGGAAAATCATTGTGTGCTGGAGGGGAGATTGAATGCCTTGTACGAGATGTGATGGAATCTTTAAGGATCAGTAGGAAGTGTAAAGGTAAAGAGGAGATGCAAGGGTACTTTTGACCCTCTAATTGCATATATCAAATATTTAGTAAGCCAGTACAGAAGCTGTTATAAAAAACCACGTGGAAGCGCCAAAGT
Organism: Orcinus orca; assembly: GCF_937001465.1. Taxonomy (NCBI): domain Eukaryota; kingdom Metazoa; phylum Chordata; class Mammalia; order Artiodactyla; family Delphinidae; genus Orcinus; species Orcinus orca. The sequence continues at coordinate 80,319,602 of NC_064568.1, forward strand.
GAGAATGTAGCAGAAAGCAGACAAACAAGAAATATTCCAAACAAATGTATCCATAGAGCAGCCACTGTGGAAAATAGCACGGAGGTTCCTTAAAAACTAAAAATAGAGTTACCATATGATCCAGCAATCCCACTCCCAGGCATATATCCAGAAAAAACCAAAGTTCTAATTTGAAAAGATACATGCACCCCAATGTTCACAGCAGCACTGTTCACAATAGTCAAGACATGGAAACAACCCAAGAGTTCACTGACAGATGAATGGATAAAGAAGGTGTGGTATGTATACACAATGGACTATTACTCAGCCATAAAAAAATAATGAAATAATGCCATTTGCAGCAACATGGATGGGCCTAGAGATTATCATACTAAGTGAAGTTAGAGAAAGACAAATATTATATGATATCACTTATATGTGAAATCTAAAAGATAATACAAATGAACTTATTTACAAAAGAGAAACAGACATATAAAACAAACTTATGGTTACCAAAGGGGAAGGGGGGTGGGATAAATTGGCAACATGGGATTAACAGATGCATACTACCATATATAAAATAAACAACAAGGATTTACTGTATAGCACGGGGAACTACATTCAATATCTTGTAATAAACTATAATGAAAAAGAACAGGAAAAAACCCAAAGTATATCTGTAGAATACCACCATTGATTGGATATGGTAGATAATAAAATAGATATCATCAATGATAACCTTAGAATTAAAAGCCTAGGACCTGGAAAAAGTTGAGACAAGAAATGATTTGTTCTTCAGGTCAGAGTTATTTTCTTATAAATAACAGAATAAGTTAATAAACCACATAAGAAACAGAAAAATACCAGGACAAAGAGGCCGGCCAAGGCTTTACGCACTTTCTTTAAAAAGTAAATGAGAGGGCTTCCCTGGTGGCACAGTGGTTGAGAGTCCACCAGCCGATGCAGGGGACACGGGTTCGTGCCCCAGTCCGGGAAGATCTCACATGCCGTGGAGCGGCTGGGCCCGTGAGCCATGGCCGCTGAGCCTGCGCGTCTGGAGCCTGTGCTCCGCAACGGGAGAGGCCACAACAGTGAGAGGCCCGCGTACCGCAAAAAAAAAAAAAAAAAAAAGTAAAAGAGATAAGAAAAAAATGAGAGCCTTTGAGAAAGGTTCCCTATAAGCCTACTCTTTTCCCTGTTGTCCTCTTCTCACTAAATTATATCTCACTAAATTATATCACTCTTCACCCAGTTGTTCAAGTCAGTGACCTTTGAACTCTTCCCTTTTGCCCAGCCCACCAGCAAATCATGTTGGCTCTTCTTCAACATCTATTTAACCACTTCTTTCCTCTTCCATCATCCTACCCCAATCTAAGCCATCAGCATGTGTCTACCTGAAATACTGCAATGTTATTGCAATGTTTTTTTTAAATTTAATTTAATTTATTTTTTATATAGCAAGTTCTTATTAGTTATCTGTTTTATAGATATTAGTGTATATATGTCAATCCCAATCTCCCAATTCATCCCCTCTTGCTTTCCACCCTTGGTGTCCATACATTTGTTCTCTACATCTGTGTCTCTGTTTCTGCCTTGCAAACTGGTTCCATCTGTACCATTTTTCTAGATTCCACATATATGCGTTAATCTACTGTATTTGTTTTTCTCCTTCTGACTTACTTCACTCTGTATGACAGTCTCTAAGTCTATCCACATCTCTACAAATGACCCAATTTTGTTCCTTTTAATGGCTGAGTAATATTCCACTGTATATATGTACTACATCTTCTTTATCCATTTGTCTGTTGATAGGCATTTAGGTTGCTTCCATGACCTGGCTATTGTAAATAGTGCTGCAGTGAACATTGGCAAAGCTTCAGTAATCAAGACGATATGGTACTGGCACAAAAACAGAAATATAGATCAATGGAACAGGACAGAAAGCCCAGAGCTAAACCCATGCACCTATGGTCAACTAATCTATGACAAAGGAGCCAAGGATATACAATGGAGAAAAGACAGTCTCTTCAATAAGTGGTACTGGGAAAACTGGACAGCTACATGTAGAAGAATGAAATTAGAACACTCCCTAACACCATACACAAAAATAAACTCAAAATGGATTAAAGACATAAATGTAAGACCAGACACTATAAAACTCTTAAAGGAAAACATAGGAAGAGCACTCTGACATAAATCACAGCAAGATCTTTTTTGACCCACCTCCTAGAGCAATGGAAATAAAAACAAAAATAAACAAATGGGACCTAATGAAACTTAAAAGCTTTTGCACAGCAAACTATAAACAAGATGAAAAGACAGCCCTCAGATTGGGAGAAAATATTTGCAAATGAATCAATGGACAAAGGATTAATCTCCAAAATATATAAACAGCTCATGCAGCTCAATATTAAAAAAACAAACAATCCAATCCAAAAATGGACAGAAGACCTAAATAGACATTTCTCCAAAGAAGACATACAGATGGCCAAGAAGCACATGAAAAGCTGCTCAATATCACTAATTATTAGAGAAATTCAAATCAAAACTACAATGAGGTATCAGCTCACACGGGTTAGAATGGGCATGATCAGAAAATCTAAAAACAACAACTGCTGGAGAGGGTGTGGAATAAAGGGAACCCTCTTGCACTGTTGGTGGGAATGTAAATTGATATAGCCACTATGGAGAACGGTATGGAGGTTCCTTAAAAAACTAAAAATAGAACTACCATATGACCCAGCAATCCCACTACTGGGCATATACCCAGAGAAAACCACAATTCAAAAAGACACATATTGCAATGTTTTAACAGTTAATCTCTCTGCTTCCACCTTTGTCCTCCCAACAGTCAATTGTCCACACAGCATAAATCAGATTCAAACATAAATTGGACCATGTCTTGTTTAAAATCTTCCCAGACCAGGATAAAATCTGAAAACTTTATCATAGGATTCATCAAGTAACCACTTAACTTCAAAGAGCACATGGTCTCCCTAAAGAGACCCACAGTAAAATATACTTAATGGATACATACATACTTGTAATGGATAAAAAAATGAATTTCTTTTAATCTAGGTATAACCTCCTTGGACTTATCTGTAATCCAAAAATCCAACATTTTTATTCATCAGTCTCCCCAAAAGTCAACTGAAGCAAGCAACAGCAAGGAGTAATTTAATTTAGAGAGAAATTGATATAATAATATGTAACAAAAGAAACTTAATTTTTTTTTCAAATATCTGGCTAAGCTTACTTTGGTTGGTAGTGTAAGAAATGAGCCTAAGTTTATAAAGTTAAAGTTTATAAAGTCTAAGTTTGTAGAATGAAAATTTTCCTCTGAAGATTTCACTGTAACATCCTTCATAAAATAAATACATTATATACAAATAAATTCAGATCTACAATTCTGGTAGAAAGAATTCTTGGTGAAAGTTCATAAAGGGGTCCAAGTAAAATCTGTCCCCATAACAGTATATTAGAAAGACTTACTAAACTGGCTTTTGATGGAAGAAAGATTGTAGATCAATGTTTAAAGAAACAGTTTGAATAAGGTCTGTAGTTCGGTTAATACTGTACTAATATCAACTTGCTGGATTTGATAAAGTCTATGGTTATGTAAGATACCACCAGGGAGTGCCAAGTCAAGGGTACATGGGAACTCTGTACTATTTTTGCAACTTCTTGTGAGTCTTAAATTATGTTACAAATTTTTAAAAGGTTAAAAAAAGAAATTATCCATAAAATAAATACACTGTGATAATTACATATCATTCATATAAACTCATTAAAGTACTCCTCATCAGGACTGATACTAAATAATTTTGTTTTTATATCTGTAAAATGAAGATAATAATACCTAACTTATAGCACTCAGAGATTTAAGTGAGATCATGTATATAAAATGCTTGGTAGATGCCTGACACAGAGTGAGCCCACATGATAAAAACTCAGTAAGTGGCAGCTAGTTAATTACTATCGCTAATTTTAATTAATAAAATTGAGTTTCTTTCAAAATAGCCTGTAGCTCAGATTCTGAATGAGGTTTTTAACACATTCTTATAAGAAAAATCCATTCATATGGCTCCTGCCAAATTCCAACTTGCTAACCTGATAATGATGAAAGATTCTTATTGATCCCTGTTGGAAATGCCTCCCTCACAAATCCTTTAGGGGATCAGAAAAGCACTTCAAACTCAACATGACCAAATCTGAGCTCATAATCATTTCCCCAAAGTTTAGTCCTCCTCTAGTGAATGGTGCCACCATCCATCTACGTAAACCAGAACCAAGAAAGCACCTCACGCCCGATTCATCCAAGAGATTCTATGTCCTGTCTGTACATCTGCCCACTTCTCTCCATGGCCACTTCAGCTCCTAACCACAAGTTACACTATCTCTTGCTTGCACCTCCTAAGTGATATCTCTAGATCCATTTCTGACTCCTCTTATAGTCTGCATTATAGCTAGAAATATTTTTTTTAAGATATAAAAATGTGATTATCGGTGCTACCTCCCACCCATACTATCCCCTTAGAAACCTAAAACAGCTGCACAATGTTCAGGAGGCCAAACACAAAAATTCTTGACATCACCAATGAATATGGCCCTGACCCGTAACTACCCCTTGGAATCCTATCATCATGGCTTGGTCTGTTCTCTTTGTCAGCCATCCTGGCATTCTTTCAAGTCCCTCGTGTTCTCCATTCTTTCTCCCAGCACAGAATCACCTCTTGGGTCTCTGTTTCTCAATCACCTGTGCTGGGTCCTCCTCTATCAACTTCTAAAAAATAAGACTGGCCCCAATCTCATTTCCAGGCTCCAGTTTTCTCCTCTACCCATTGATAGTCTTCTTATCAATAACATCATCCACTTCCAGGATGACTCCCTATCACTGTCTCCGTGAGCCCTAAGTTATGTGTTAAATTGCCTTCTTCACATCTCTACTTGGTGTCTCCAACTCAGCACATCCCTACTATCGTCCACCCTGACAAGCTTGTTCCTCTCCCAGTCTCCCCATCTCAGTGCGTGCTTCCACCACCCACCAGGTTGGTCAATCAAAAACCTGAAGGACTTCCCTCACCTCAACATTCAATTCATGAGCAAGTCCAGACAGCATCATTTCTTCTCTCAATCTCCACTCCCTCTAGTCCTAGCCATTATGATTTTTGACCTCGACTGACCTCCTGATACCCCAGCTTCTGCTCTTGTCTCCATGATCCATCATCTACATAGCAGCCAGAGTGATTTTCAAAACCTATATCAGACTCCACCAATTCCCCTGCATAAAACCTTTCAGTAGCTTCCCTTTGACCTCTCACACCTAAACAAGGTACCATGTGACTTGGCATCTGTCGTGTCATGCAACTCTACCTACTGCTCACTCTGGTCCAGCTAGAGTGACCACCTTTCTGTTCCCCAAGCCCCAAAGGCCACCTCAGAGACACAGCTGGATGTCCGTCCTTCACTGAGAACTCTTGTCCATTCTCACCAAACAGGAGGATCCCTCTTACCATTCATATCTCAGCTTAAATTTCCCTTCTCCAGAAGGATCTTCCTTGTCCATTCAATATAAAAGGGTACACCTGATACCCCCACCCCCAGCTATCTTGGATCATACCACCCTATTTATTTCCTTTTTCTTTTCTTTTTAACATCTTTACTGGAGTATAATTGCTTTACAATGGTGTGTTAGTTTCTGCTTTATAACAAGTGAATCAGTTATACATATACATATGTCCCCATATCTCTTCCCTCTTGTGTCTCCCTCCCTCCCACCCTCCCTATCCAACCCCTCCAGGTGGTCACAAAGCACCGAGCTGATCTCCCTGTGCTATGCGGCTGCTTCCCACTAGCTAGCTATTTTACCTTTGGTAGTGTATATGTCCATGTCACTCTCTCACTTTGTCCCAGCTTACCCTTCCCCCTCCCCGTATCCTCAAGTCCATTCTCTAGTAGGTCTGTGTCTTTATTCCTGTTTTGCCCCTAGGTTCTTCATGACCTTTTTTTTTTTTTAGATTCCATATATATGTGTTAGCATACGGTATTTGTTTTTCTCTTTCTGACTTACTTCACTGTGTATGACAGACTCTAGGTCCATCCACCTCACTACAAATAACTCAATTTCTTTTTTTTTAATGTCTGAGTAATATTCCATTGTATATATGTGCCACATCTTCTTTATCCATTCATCTGTTGATGGACACTTAGGCTGCTTCCATGTCCTGGCTATTGTAAATAGAGCTGCAGTGAACATTTTGGTACATGACTCTTTTTGAATTATAGTTTTCTCAGGGTATATGCCTAGTAGTGGGATTGCTGGGTCATATGGTAGTTCTATTTTTAGAAGAAAAAGTATCCTTATAGTCTTAATTTACTGTTTATTCCAAGAATGCAAGCTGAATTTTACTAAATGCATTTCTGTTTTGTATCAAACTGAACACGTTCTTAGTCTTTATATTTTTTGTTTAGGTAAATTATATTAATTAATTATTTCATTTTGAACCATCCTTCACTTGAATAAATCATACTCTTTTTTTAAAAAATAAATTACTGGATTTCATTTGTTGCTGTTTTATTTAGGATATGGCTTGGATGTTGCCTTAGTTTTCTTTTTTTGAGTTACCTTTAGCAGCTGTTTTATAAATTACTTTATGCTTGCTTGCTAAAACAAATTGGAAAGCTTCACATATTTTCCTATGCTATGGAATAGATTGTACAACACAATAAGTGTCTGATGACTAAGTGAATGGCTAGAAAAACATGACATAAATTTACTTGAGCCAAATGTATTCTTGGGAATAAATTTGTGATAACTTTATGTCTTGCTGTTATTGGTTCTTTCAGTTTTATTCTTCTTTAGCCGATTATGATCATTTATATTTCTTTTTTTTTAATTAATTAATTTATTTATTTATTTTTGGCTGTGTTGGGTCTTTGTTGTTGTGCACGGGCTTTCTCTAGTTGCGGCGAGCGGGGGCTCCTCTTCGTTGTGGTGCATGGGCTTCTCACTGTGGTGGCTTCTCTTGTTGTGGAGCATGGGTTCTAGGCATGCGGGCTTCAGTAGTTGTGGCACGTGGGCTCAGTAGTTGTGGCTCACAGGCTCTAGAGCACAGGCTCAGTAGTTGTGGTGCATGGGCTTAGTTGCTCCGTGGCATGTGGGATCTTTCCAGACCAGGGCTCGAACCTGTGTCCCCTGCATTGGCAGGTGGATTCTTAACCACTGCACCACCAGGGAAGTCCCAATCATTTATATTTCTATATATAATTTTTAAATTTCAGAATGACACTCTATAGATATATACATTTTTAGATTACAATTTTAATCTCTTTGATATCTATTATAGTTGAATCCCCATTTCTGAATTACATTTTGTTTTCTTTGTATGGTTAGTTATTAGAGATTAAACCAGTACCTCTAAAAAAAAATCAAGTCTATTAATTTCCTACTTTGTAATTCATCAATTTCTGCCTTTATCAGGTACGGATTGATTTCATTAGATTTGTTGGTTATTTTCTTTCTGATTTCTTACATTGACAACTTAGTTTATTTTGTACTTTCTTATTCAACAATGAAAGCATTTAATGTGATGACACGTATGGCCATCTCTCATGTAATACTCTCATTACTGTTATTTTCCAAGTAGTCTATTGATAAAGGTTTGATCTCCTCTTAGATACAAAAGTTATGTAGGAGAGCGTTTATCTTTTTTTTCTTCCATCTTGCAAGACATTAAGGTTGTTGGCTAAACTTTTATTTTAATCTCCATGTTTATTTTATTGTGATTATATTGTATCAATATATAATTTCTGTTTATTAAAATTCATTAAGGTTTTTAATTATATATATTAAAGATATATTGTACATATATACAAATTAAATTGCCTTTATTATATTGGTTATATTTCTTAATATTTTCTTTATAATTTTAATCTAAAGGTTAAAAACTGAAAGAGGTAAGTAAATTTTATTACTTTCATTACTATTTTTGTTTCTGTTTATTTCCTTTCATATTTTTTACAGGTTTACTTTATATATTTCTATATTATGTTATCTGGTATAAAACTTTCCGTACTACTAGGGTCTCACTGAAGATTGAAGTCTTTATTAATATAAAATGCATTTATTTTGATTTTTTACTTTTCTTGTGAATAATTTTGAAGTCCTTGCTTCCATTTTATTTTTATTTTAAGGATTCATTTTGTCCAATATTTAACTAAACATTTTTCTGAACTAGTTTGTTTTCCTCTGATAAAAAAAGTTATGATTACATTTTTATTCATTACTAATTTTTTTTCTATATAGGGTCATTTTTAACAAGCATATTTTCTTTTTATAATTGGCAGATTTATTCTTACTTTCTTACTTTTATTGTCATTTTGTACCTTTTTTGTTGTTTTAGTTATCACTATTTCATGGTCTTCTCTGTATTTCACCCTTTATTTTATAGTTTCTTTCATTCTTTTTCCTCTCTGGTGATTTGGAAGGTATATGTCTTATTTTACTTATTTATTTATTTATTTATTTATTTTGTGGTACGTGGGCTTCTCACTGCTGTGGCCTCTCCCGTCGTGGAGCACAGGCTCCGGACGCACAGGCTCAGCAGCCATGGCTCACGGGCCCAGCCACTCCACGGCATGTGGGATCCCCCTGGACCGGGGCACGAACCCGCGTCCCCTGCATCGGCAGGCAGACTCCCAACCACTGCGCCACCAGGGAAGCCCTATATGTCCTATTTTTAATTCTGTTAGAATTAACTCATATTTACATATTTACTTCCTATGGCTCTCTTATGCTCCATCTCCAGTTTCCTGTGGCTATAGTCCCCAATTTCAAACCTAGATTTTTATTTGAGAATTATAACCTGTGATGGTTAGTTTATGTGTCACCTTGGCTAGGCTATAGTAGCCAGGTATTCGATCAAACAGGAAGCTTACTGTTGTTGTGAAGGTATTTTGCAAATGTGGTTAACATCTACAGTCAGGTGACTAAGTGAAGGAAATGGTCCTCAATAATGTGGGTGGGCCTCATCAATCAGTTGGAAGACCTTAAAGCAAAATTGAAGTTTCCCTGAAAAAGAAGAAATTCTACTTCAAGATTACAGTATCAGATCCTGCTCAAGTCTTTGCACCCTGCCAGTCTGCCCTACAAAATTTTGAACTTATAGCTCTCCTAGGCATATGAGTTAATTCCTTGAAACATATCTCTTTATATATTATAGTGTATATAATATATATACACATACACATACATACACATATAATCTACTATTATATATATTTTATAGAAACAGAACCCTGACTAATACATTAACTTTCAGATTTTATATAGTTTCTTTTATAAGAGCAATTAGAATTTGTCTTATTTTAATAACCATAGTTACAGTATTATATTTAACTTATTCCAATGCTTGCCTTTGATATCTATACTTTATCTACCTTTATACAATTCCTGAATTCTATTTGTATTCTTAAATTTTAGACTCAGTTTAATCTCTGTATTATAACACATTTTTAAATTTTTTTCAGTTCTTGCAAAGCAAAAGAAATCTTTTGTTTACATTCACATGTGAACAGCATTTTAGCAGGGTCTATGTTTACAAGCCAGGCCTTTGCTTATAATCTTTTTTCCCCTGAACATTTCTAGATTTTGCACCACTATCTTCCTACATTTGATATTGCAGAAAATTCTAATGTTATCAAGCTTTATGTCCCTTTTTGTTTTTCTTTTACTTTTTCACTTTTTTTTCTTGTACTGTGAGGATATGTATCTATCATTATTCTCGATGTTATTCAAATTAAATAGAAATAATCCCAGGTCTGTTATGTGTATTTTAGTTAAGTTTTAGTTATTCTTTGTGTTGTCATTATTCTGGACTCATTAAAAAGAGCAGTTATCAAAATGCGCTTTTATTTTCTGTTCTCTATTTCTAATACCTTCTCTTTTATTATTTTTATCTCTTGATTTTGTCTTCTTCATTCATGTAGACTCCATCAATTTCTTCATGTTGCCTGCTCGCTTTGACACAGTAGTGATTTCATTCTTTACTACCTCCAATGCATTATTAAATTCTATTACTGCAATTTAAATTCCGTAAGATTCTTTATGTGCTTCATCTCACTCTTATTTCATTTCTATCTATCTCTTCACCACCTATCATTTCAATTCAGACATTGCGGTCCCTCCTTATATTTCATCTATTATCTCACAGAATTCATATTTTTAAAGATTTATTGGCAGCAGAAAACATGTATGATCTAAAATTTACTCCTTAAATAAATTATATCCCCCCTGCCTTTAGCTTGTTTTGTTCTTCCTCCATTATGTGACAGAGAATATTTTAAATTCCTTCTAGCCTTTTATTTTTCTATTTATTCATCCTTAACTTATGATCCTTAATCTAAAATTTAATTTCATATTGTAAAAAAACCTCCAGCAGAAGCAAACCAAACCAAAAGCTACATCCCTAAGTTACTCTCATTCCTTACCTCTCATTGCCTGAGGCAATGTCAGCCCCAAGATGTGTCCAGGATTTCTTAGGATAAGCACTATGAAGCTGAAGTTTCCCAAACACCCCTGAAAATAAAAGGAGCAACAGTTGGATAGGAAAATCCTTCCAAGAAATTAAGGCCACATAAGCAAAACTCATTAGAGAGCTTATTGTGCAAGATACATGATATAGAAACTATATATGAAGATGTCCACCTTATCAGAAAAAGAACACTTAACATCTCACTTGGCTATGAAACATTTTTATTCTCTCAAAAGCTATAGAGAAATGAATGCTACACCACATCTAGTAATCCAAGAGCTGGGAAATAGACCACTCTAATGGTCTATTCCCAGCTAACTAGTTAGATTTCTACCAGTAAGTCACTCCAAACCATTTGCAATTCTGTTTGAAGTTAACTGGTTTTGATATTTTGTGTTATACAGTAGACTTTCCAAAGGCAAGGTAATTTTGTTCCCTGAGGAAAGAGATTTGCTGCTATTAGCTTTGTTTTCCATAGCTGGATCTCAGATATTTTTGTATTACAGATATCAAAGGATAAATCTCTAGCTCATTTGTTCAAAATATAATTTATTTCAGACTCATAAATTAAAGTCTTACCAGGGACATGCTTGATGCAGTCCAGTTTTATTCCTTCAGGTATTTCCTCTTACACATTTTATTGCCATTTAAAATCACATGAAGCAAAATTCCTCGTATTCTAGTGGTCTAAACATGTTTTGAGCATGAACCCAAGCAGTAACAAAATTATGATCATGCACACCTAACACATGTCTATTTGTTTGTAGATAAATAACCATACATACAAATGAATATATTCATACATGTTTGAATAAAAGTTCTAATAGTTTATTCCTGCACCCAAATGGATTGATTGTCTTCATACTCCTGGATTAGTGCACCCCCATTTTATTGCAAATCACTAATCTTGAAATCTAAAGATTTCACAAATTTTAGCAGAAAATGTGTAAGGGAAGTAAAAACCAGTAAGGTACAAATAATATGCCTTGGGTTTTCATCCAATGTGAACTAAAAAAGCTCAGTTAATTAGAACCTAACCAAGTGTTTAAGTCAACATCCATAATTTTACCATACTCTAATTCAGCAAAAATTCAGAAGATAATAAAACTAAAATAAGGATTAGTGGAAATGGAAAAAATACTCCCACTTTTAGGACAGGACCTGGAATCAATCTTTCATAATAATAATAATATCATCATCATCAAAAAATTAATCACTATTAGCTAAGTAAGCTAGACAGGAGAGTAAAATGGAATAATTTAGAGAAATTTCCAACTACAAAGATTTTAACAAAAACCAGTTTATTTCCTTCAGTTTACCAGAAAGCAGATTTCTTGATCATTCCCAATCACCAAAGGTTAACTGTAAAATGACACCATTTCCTAGTTGTTTCAAGGCGATTATAATACTTGAAGAGATTAAAATATGTTATTTACTTATGATATCACCAAATTTTAAGCATGCAGTGACAAACATTCCTTTTTCAATTTAGTATCAGAGAAATTTTTTCAATTCAGTATCCTTTTTCAATTTAGTATCAGAGAAATTTTTAGAAACACTTGTTTTTTCATTCCTTTTTCATTTAGTATCAGAGAAATTTTTAGAAACACTTGTTTGGCAATACAGCTGGCACTGGGGATCAAGACAGGCACCCTCATATGCTCCTAACACAAAGTCCAGTTCAACGTGGCACTCCCTGGAACAGAGTGGACACCACAGGCAAAAAGAGTCCATGCTCCTGTTGTGATCCATCTAGCTTGTCAATTTGAGAAAAGTAAAATATTCCTTAACCTCATATTCTTAAAAAGATAAAATAAATAGCATATATGAAAAATCATTTGAAAACAATAAAGCACTATCAAAGTATTATACGGCAATGGCTATACTTTATGAAACCAGGTTACCAAACTTCGAACTATCCTAACATGATTGTTTTTACTGAGTCGCTGAAATCTTATAAAATTAGGATTACCATACAAATATAGTTTTAAAATGCTAGAAATCTATAAAAAGCCTCCTATACCTTTCCCTTAAAAGTAATTTATTGAGTGGCCCTTACATCATAGTTATACAAGTCCAGTCCTAGTTTCTGTGCTCTTCTGTGCTTTAAAAAAGGATTTGAATTGGGAGATTGGGATTAACCTGTATACACTGATGTGTATAAAATGGATGACTAATAATAAATAAATGAATAAATAAATAAACATTAAAAAAATAATAAAATAAAACAGGATTTGGTATTGTGGCAGTATCAAAGGAAGAAACTGCCAACAGTAAATGATTCTTAGTAATCTATAGAGCTATCAGTTTAAAAAATGTATCAATAACCACATAGTATTTAAAGTTGATAACACAGACTCTTCATCCAGCCTTTGGTGTGTGACCAATCTGGATATGAATCTAAGTTCTGACAGTATAAAACTGTGTGGCTTTCTGCATATTGTTCACCATCTCTGAGGCTTAGTTTTTGACATCTGTAAAATGTATACTCCTTACAGGAGAGCTGGTAAGTGAAATAATAAATTCTCTAGAAGATTGCCTGGAATTTAGTAGGTGTTCTATGAATGGTACTTCCCTATCAGAAACACACACACATTTCATTTTTAATAAAGCTGCACTTTACTCTTACCAATTGTTCCTGGATCAATACGAATTCCGATGAAACGGTCACAAAAGACTCCCTCTGAAGCTCTAAGGAGAATCAGGAGCTTTTTTTCTTTTTCTAAGGGATTTTCTAAAGTACCTGTTTACAAGAAAAGTATATCATGTAAATTAATTTGAAATTTAAGGAGGGAGAGGGAAATTGTGATGTAATTTTGAGAATGCAAAGTAGATGCTATAAAGTAGACTAGATGGAGAAAAGCCAGTGTTCATAGATGAAAAAAGAAAAGGTGGAAAAATGAGATGCAGTAAACTTCTCTGAGGGAGATTGGATTATTGTTCAGCAAATATTCACTCTTCTTAGGGCAGAGTATACTTTCCTGACCTATTAATACTGAGCCTGGACACATGACTTGTTTTGCCCAATGAAATTCAGGTAGAAGTGACAGTAATGCCAATTCTGAGTTGACGCTTTAAAATGCTTGGCAAGTTTCACCAGGTCACTTGCAATAATGTTCCCTGCCATGAAAGGAGAATTTCTTAAATAACCTCTAGGGCCTGGATGAAGAGACGTACACAGCAGACCAGAATGGAACCCATGAGCTGGAACCAAGTCAGATCAAGTCTGGCATCAACATTTGTTGTTGTGAGCCACTGAGACTTGGTGATTCTTTGTTACACAACATTATTACAGCAAAACCTGATTGATACACTGTCTACCGCTGGATCCCCACATTGCTCTACACGTATTTTAGCATTAAATCTTCACAACAGGGGCTTCCCGGGTGGCGCAGTGGTTGAGCGTCTGCCTGCCAATGCAGGGGACACAGGTTCAAGCCCTGGTCTGGGAAGATCCCACATGCCGCGGAGCAACTGGGCCCGTGAGCCACAATTACTGAGCCTGTGCATCTGGAGCCTGTGCTCCGCAACAAAAGAGGCTGCGATAGTGAGAGGCCCGCGCACCGCAATGAAGAGTGGCCCCCGCTTGCCACAACTACAGAAAGCCCTCGCACAGAAACGAAGACCCAACACAGCCATAAATAAATAAATTTAAAAAAATATACTGGGGCTTCTCTGGTGGCGCAGTGGTTGAGAGTCCACCTGCCAATGCAGGGGACACAGGTTCGTGCCCCAGTCCGGGAGGATCCCACATGCCACGGAGCGGCTGGGCCCGTGAGCCATGGCCACTGAGCCTGCGTGTCCCGAGCCTGTGCTCCACAACAGGAGAGGCCACAACAGTGAGAGGCCCGCATACCAAAAAAAAAAAAAAAATACTGATCACCATAAATCTACTGCACCCATTCCCCTGGCATTTAAAAAAAAAAAATCTTCACAACACACTTGAGAAGTAAATATGATTCTTATCTCAGTGTTAAATATTCATACAGAATGAGGCTAAGGGGTTAAGGGACTCGTCCAAATTTATCCAACTAGTAAGTATCAGTCTGAATTTGAACAATGGTCTGTTTATGCTGTGTTCTATTAAACAAGTAATAGGTTATTATCTAAGCCTAAATTCTTTTAGCAGTAAAAGGACACAACCTTCAAGCTGTGATACTCAAATAGCAGTTGGGAATTACTTTTGACCTTAATCTGCTGATGTAAACAGCAGACTTTGGTCACTTTCACAGTATGAGAATAATTTGGGGAAATTACTAAAATTGTGTTTCTGAGTACGGACCTGGCAAAGATTATTTTCTTCAGAAAATATATCTTAGAGTACATAAAATATTACAAAGCATTAGATTTTTTAAGAAGCAACTAGTGAGAAGATTGTCTCCAAACTATATACTGGATTGGAGAAGTTGACAAAACACATCTGCTATCAAACATGCCTTTCCACTTAGAAATTCCTGAAAACATAACCCAAAATGAGGTTGTCAAATATGGTAAAATGAGGTTGCCAAATATGGTAAAATGAGGTTGCCAAATATGGTAAAATGAAGTAAATGGAAACTTCAAATTGCCTGGTTGTGCTTTTGGCTAAGTGGTCTTTCAGGGGCATAAAATCATTTTCCCCAGTTGGCACCCCATATATATACCTGGTTAGCCAAAGGCTCGGTATGAGTTTCCAGCTTGCTACATACCTAGCTCTAGAGTTCAGCCTGCACAACCATTGGTCTACAGGGACTGTTGAAAGTAAGACTCAGAGGGGTAAGTAAATTTCCCTGGAGTCACACAGTAGGCCAACGGGCATGCAAGGATTGGACCCCACAGCGTGTGCTTTCCCAATAAAACGCTAAGGTACACAGAGGCTCCACGTAGGGAACGTCAATCCTCAGCTGAGTGACTAACACATCCTCTTAGCCAAAACAAAGATGTGCGAGAGCAGAAAGAAGGGATGTGGGAAGGAGGAGAATGTGAAGAAAATGTGCGTGGTATAGCTCTTATCTGGCCAGTAAGCCGTTTTCCAACTGTGATTTCATTTATTTCACGGAGGGTAGTTTAGATTCTTGGGGGAAAATGGTCTAGCACTAAACAGATACCAGAGAGAAAAAAAGTAGGACAGTTTTTGCCCTAGAGAAATGTACACAGAGTCCCACGAAAAGAGTTCAGTGTTCCTCTAAAATCAGAGATTAAATCAATTATGCAACCCAAAACGGCAGCACATGTGGAGCTTTCACAGAAAGTCTGTGCAAAATTAGTCAGCCTGCCGTGATATTTTGGTATCTGAAATGACCAAAGTTTGTATTCTTTTTTGTGATGTGGGGGAAGGGAAAGATGGAGAATAGGGACGGAGCAGAAAGAAGGCAAGAGTACCTAAGAGAAGGAAATAGATACTATTTTAACATGAAAATGCAGTGCTTCTCAAATGCGTGAAAACTGGTAAAGGGAAAGCCTTAAAGTCCGGACTCCTCATTTTATGCTCAAATCTAGCGCTCAAAGAAAGGTGAGGTGCTCTCACCAGCTTGGGCTTTGCCCCTAAATGAGAGGAGCCACCGCTAAGAGAAGGCTCATGGGATCATGCAGTTCTTCTCTGATTTCCCTTTTTAAAGCTGCTTCAAGCTGCTCTAAACTGTAACAAAAGGCATTTTCAACCTGGATGAATGCAGATACTCACGATGGAGGGGAAATCCTTGTTCTCATGCTGCCGAGACAAGCCAGGTGTTTTTGCATATTTCATTCAATTATCACAACCCTGTGAAGGATATTGTTGAGGCTCTCACAAGGAAACGGAGACAGAGAGAGGTTAAAAAACCTGTCAGAAATTACACAGCTAAAAAGTGGGGAAGCTGGGCTGAGACTTATAAGTCCCATCCGAGGACACATGGACGTAGCGGAATAGGAAAGAAGTAAACGGAAGTTGTCACAACTTAGGATGACGGTGGGCAACGGAGGGGAAACAGAATACGTTCCAGATGCTAAAATCACCTGGGGAGATGGAAGGAAAATAAGTTCTGGTATATAAAAGATAACGGTTATAATGATTTGAGGAATATGGTACAAATGGATTCCATGAACTTCAAAGGTAAGAAAAAGGTTAAAGGACTTTATACGATTTTATTAACTGAACTTCTTTGATGGAATCAAATATAAACCTAGTTTACATTTAAGTCCACTCTTTTAGTATGACTCCCCACAGCTTGTGACTAAGCCAGCCCACCCTGAATTATTTACCTCCACCCTCCTCTGTGCCCGTGAGATTCCCCAGGCTTTTATATACCTACTTTCATCCTGTCTAACTCCTAATCATCCCTCAAAACTTGGCTCCACTATAATTTATTTCTAAAAGCCTCCTATGACCTAGAGCTAGATGCCCCCTTTTGTGCATAAAAATGTCCGCACCTCTTGCTGCAGTAAGTCTTCTTCGAGGAACTTGTCCTAAAGAAATAGTATAGAACACGGGCAAGGGTTCATGCTCAAAGTTCTCCACTGCAGTGCTACCTATTTACAATAGCGGACATCGGAAAACTCCTTGAAATAGCAAATGATTGGGAACAGCTTTGTGCATTTAGAACCCCTTCCTTCCCCGCCACCTGCGCCCCAGTTTCCTTGCCACGCTTGAGAGCTGAGCCACCTAAACCGAGTCCCCAAACAAGAGCAAACCCAGCTCAGAGGCCACCTCCTCTGGGAGCCTTCCTTGTCAACTACGTCTGTTTTAAGTAGCCCGCTGTGGGCTACCACACAGGCCATGCTTTTACCTCAGTGCTTCAAGACTGTACTGTAAGTGTCTTTTATCAGACTGCCTCCTCTTTACAGTACACTCCCTGAGAGAAGGAGCTGTGTCTTTCCAGCAAAGTTCACATCTATTTTGTCCCCAAAATGGTGAACTAAGTAATTTTAACCAATCCTCTTGCAGAAAACAATTAAAAATAAAGAGGGATACTCCACAGTAAAAAAGACACCGATGTTATAAGAATAGTAAGTATGTATGTGCCTAGCATCATAGCTTCAGAATAAAGCAAAAATGAGCAGATATACCAAAAATAACAGTGGCAAATTAAATAAACAAGAAAATAGTAAGGATGCAACAGTTTTGACTAATATAATTAGCAAACAACATAATATGTGTAGATGCAAAACTAGACTCACAAAGAATACATATTCTTTTCAAGCTTGCATAAAACATTCACAAATATTGGTCATATGATGACCCTAAAGCAACTTCAAAGCTTTTGCACAGCAAAGAAAACGATAAACAAGACCAAAAGACAACCCTCAGAATGGGAGAAAATATTTGCAAATGAAGCAACTGACTAAGGATTAATCTTCAAAATTATAAGCAGCTCATGCAGCTTAATAACAAAGAAACAAACAACCCAATCCAAAAATGGGCAGAAGACCTAAATAGACATTCCTCCAAAGAAGATATACAGATTGCCAACAAACACATGAAAGAATGCTCAACATCATTAATCATTAGAGAAATGCAAATCAAAACTACAATGAGATATCATCTCACACCAGTCAGAATGGCCATCATCAAAAAATCTAGAAACAATAAATGCTGGAGAGGGTGTGGAGAAAAGGGAACACTCTTGCACTGTTGGTGGGAATGTAAATTGATATAGTCACTATGGAGAACAGTATGGAGGTTCCTTAAAAAACTACAAATAGAACTACCATATGACCCAGCAATCCCACTACTGGGTATATACCCTGAGAAAACCACAATTCAAAAAGAGTCATGTACCAAAATGTTCACTGCAGTTCTATTTACAATAGCCCGGAGATGGAAACAACCTAGGTGCCCATCATCGGATGAATGGATAAAGAAGATGTGGCACATATATACAGTGGAATATTACCCAGCCATAAAAAGAAACAAAATTGAGCTATTTGTAATGAGGTGGATAGACCTAGAGTCTGTCATACAGAGTGAAGTAAGTCAGAAAGAGAGAGGCAAATACCGTATGCTAACACATATATATGGAATTTAAGAAAAAAAAATGTCATGAAGAACCTAGGGGTAAGACAGGAATAAAGACACAGACCTACTACAGAATGGACTTGAGGATATGGGGAGGGGGAAGGGTAAGCTGTGACAAAGCAAGAGAGAGGCATGGACATATATACACTACCAAATGTAAGGTAGATAGCTAGTGGGAAGCAGCCACATAGCACAGGGAGATCAGCTCAGTGCTTTGTGATCACCTGGAGGGGTGGGATAGGGAGGGTGGGAGGGAGGGAGGGAGATGGAAGAGGGAAGAGATATGGGAACATATGTATATATATAACTGATTCATTTTGTTGTAAAGCAGAAACTAACACACCATTGTAAAGCAATTATACTCTAATAAAGATGTTAAAAAAAAAACCATATTGCATATACTCGTCTACCATAGTTCAATCAAAATGTACAATCCATCTTGAGAAAGGTCTATAAACTGAATTGTATTAAATAAAGGTTTTCCAATTATCTAGAGATAACATTAAGAAAGTGAAAAAGGAAGCCACAGAGTGGGCAAAGGTATTTGTAACACATATAACCAACAAAAGGTACATTCCAACGTGACCCAGCAATTCCACTACTGGGCATATACTCTGAAAAATATCATAATTCAAAAAGAGTTACGGGGCTTCCCTGGTGGTGCAGTGGTTGAGAGTCCGGCTGCCGATGCAGGGGACATGGGTTCGTGCCCCAGTCCGGGAAGATCCCACATGCCGCGGAGCGGCTGGGCCCGTGAGCCATGGCTGCTGAGCCTGAGTGTCCGGAGCCTGTGCTCCGCAACGGGAGAGGCCACAACAGTGAGACGCCTGCTCAAAATGTTCATTGCAGTCTATAGATTCAATGCAATCCCTAACAAACTACCAATGGCATTTTTCACAGAACTAGAACAAAAAATTTCACAGTTTGTATAGAAACACAAAAGACCCCAAACAGCCAAAGCAATCTTGAAAACGAAAAACGGAGCTGGAGGAATCAGGCTCCCTGACTTCAGACTATACTACAAAGCTACAGTTATCAAGACAGTATGGCACTGGCACAAAAACAGAAAGACAGATCAATGGAACAGGACAGAAAGCCCAGAGATAAACCCACGCACATATGGACACCTTATCTTTGATAAAGGTGGCAGAAATGTACAGTGGAGAAAGGACAGTCTCTTCAATAAGTGGTGCTGGGAAAACTGGACAGCTACATGTAAAAGTATGAGATTAGATCACTCCCTAACACCATACACAAAAATAAGCTCAAAATGGATTAAAGACCTAAATGTAAGGCCAGAAACTATCAAACTCTTAGAGGAAAACATAGGCAGAACACTCTATGACATAAATCACAGCAAGATCCTTTTTGACCCACCTCCTAGAGAAATGGAAATAAAAACAAAAATAAACAAATGGGACCTAATGAAACTTCAAAGCTTTTGCACAGCAAAGGAAACCATAAACAAGACCAAAAGACAACCCTCAGAATGGGAGAAAATATTTGCAAATGAAGCAACTGACAAAGGATTAATCTCCAAAATTTATAAGCAGCTCATGCAGCTCAATAACAAAAAAACAAACAACCCAATCCAAAAATGGGCAGAAGACCTAAATAGACATTTCTCCAAAGAAGATATACAGACTGCCAACAAACACATGAAAGAATGCTCAACATCATTAATCATTAGAGAAATGCAAATCATAACTACAATGAGATATCATCTCACACCAGTCAGAATGGCCATCATCAAAAAATCTAGAAACAATAAATGCTGGAGAGGGTGTGGAGAAAAGGGAACACTCTTGCACTGCTGGTGGGAATGTGAATTGGTTCAGCCACTATGGAGAACAGTATGGAGGTTCCTTAAAAAACTACAAATAGAACTACCATATGACCCAGCAATCCCACTACTGGGCATATACCTTGAGAAAACCACAATTCAAAAAGAGTCATGTACCAAAATGTTCATTGCAGCTCTATTTACAATAGCCCGGAGATGGAAACAACCTAGGTGCCCATCATCGGATGAATGGATAAAGAAGATGTGGCACATATATACAATGGAATATTACTCAGCCATAAAAAGAAACGAAATTGAGCTATTTGTAATGAGGTGGATAGACCTAGAGTCTGTCATACAGAGTGAAGTAAGTCAGCAAGAGAGAGACAAATACCGTATGCTAACACATATATATGGAATCTAAGAAAAAAAATGTCATGAAGAACCTAGTGGTAAGATGGGAATAAAGACACAGACCTAGTAGAGAATGGACTTGAGGATATGGGGAGGGGGAAGGGTAAGCTGTGACAAAGTGAGAGAGTGGCATGGACATATATACACTACCAAATGTAAAATAGATAGCTAGTAGGAAGCAGCCGCATAGCACAGGGAGATCAGCTCGGTGCTTTGTGACCACCTAGAGGGGTGGGATAGGGAGGGTGGGAGGGAGGGAGATGCAAGAGGGAAGAGATATGGGAACATATGTATAACTGATTCACTTTGTATAAAGCAGAAACTAACACACCATTGTAAAGCAATTATACTCCAATAAAGATGTTAAAAAGAAAACCAATATTTGCTTTTTGTAATAATAATAGTAATTATTAATAAATGTTGCTTGATTTGAAAAAAAAGACTTCAACAAATCAATATAAAAAAGATAATTCATCATTTTAAAAGGGCAGGGCAGGAATAAAGATGTAGACATAGAGAGTAGACTTGAGGACACAGGATGGGAGGGGGAAGCTGGGGTGAAGTGAGAGTAGCAAAGACTTATATACACTACCGAATGTAAAATAGTTAGCTAGTGGGAAGCAGCAGCGTAGCACAGGGAGATCAGCTCGGTGCTTTGAGATGACCTAGAGGGGTGGGATAGGGAGGATGGGAGGGAGGCTCAAGAGGGAGGGTATATGGGGACATATGTATACATATGGCTGATTCACTTTGGTGTACAACAGAAACTAACACAGTATTGTGAAGCAATTATACTCCAATAAAGATCTATTTTTTTTAAAAAAATGGCAAGAGAACGGCTACTTCACAAAACAAGATACCAAATAGAAAATAAAAATGTTAAAAGTGCTCAAATCACATTAAATATTAGAGATATGCAAATTAAAACAACCATGAGATCCCACTACATACCCACTAGAATGGATTCTTATTTAGTTGAACTTGTACTTTTTACTTTGCAAACTTTTCTGAACGTGTGTGTCATACTTCATAATTAACTATTATGTTTCAAGGACACTCATCAATACGTACTTGTTCATCAATAGAATGGGAACTCATCAAAATTATATTTGTTTTTCTGCTTCTCTAATGCATTAAATTCTTTTACAGCTTTAATGAAGTATAACTGATGTATTAAAAAAACTGCATATATTTAATAAATATTGATCAAAATTTTAGACTCATCTCCCTAATAAACTTTTTGTCGGGTCCTGTTCACTGAATCCAAAACAACAAATTGTGTTTCTAAATAATCTGTATTTCCCTCCAAGTTAACCTTGAAATTCCATAAATATCATGATTGCCCATAAAAGATAGGTTAAGAAATTACCCCCCAGTATCAATTTTACACATTTTCTCCTGCCCTCAGAACTAAGTTATATATTGATGACTTTGGAAGCTGAGCTTCCAACTGAAGCATGACTATTTTTCTCATGTCTTGCTGTAGCTATTTTCTTCAGAGTAGAGCCTCCAGAACATTCTGGACAAATAGTGATAAATCAATTAAATTGTGAAGCCTGTTTTATTCTGAATTAGCCTTTAATTCCCAGTGTATACTTGACCCACTTAGCCCTAAAACACCCCTCCTCAACAAAATCAATCCCATGTGAAAAAAAAAAAAAAAAGGAGGGTGGAAGGGCTTTCAGCCCAATGAAATAAGACATGGTTCTAAGAATAACCAGTAGACATTATCAAATGATAATCTCCAGCCCCTCAGACAGTGATTTTATTCAAGCTGACAAATTTCCATCATTGATGAGGGGGGCTCTCAATTTGTTAACAGTTGATAGAAATTAAAATAAAAG
This sequence comes from Orcinus orca, assembly GCF_937001465.1. Classification (NCBI taxonomy): domain Eukaryota; kingdom Metazoa; phylum Chordata; class Mammalia; order Artiodactyla; family Delphinidae; genus Orcinus; species Orcinus orca. Next base: position 80,342,126 of record NC_064568.1, read on the forward strand.
TTAATATATAACATATTCATTCACATATTTGCAACATGTATAAAAACCCTTATAATTTCATAAATAAGACTGAGCTAATTTACTTCTGTAAGCCTCAGTTTCTGCAACTTCATATAAAATAGGCACAGTAAAAGCATCCATTTTTAATTAGGCTTAAATAATTTAGTACATGTTAAAGATACATGGCAGGGTCTGCATATAATACATGCTCTTAAAAATGTTGGCTCTTAGTAGTAATAGTGTAGACAGTAGTGGTAGTAACAATAGAGAAGTGAAACATTTTAAAATCAATGTTTAAATCTGGTAATTAAGAGAAAGAAGGCAAGCTCTTCCTAGCAAGTAATGTCCTATCCCTAAGGTACTAGAAACTAGACATTTCAAAGGTAAACATATTAGGTGATCACTTACTTGAATGTCCAGACCAAGGAACTGCAGAAAACACAATTAAATTCCTCTTAAACTCAAATACTGTCATAAGAGTTTTCTAACCAAGAAAATAAAGTAGTCATTCATTCATTCACTTGTTTGCTTAAAATTATCTAGCTTTTCCATGAAAAAATAATTAATTAATATTTAACAATTTTTTTATTTATCATATAATTAACTATTTAAACATTTTAAAATAATTAATAAATTTCTAAGGAATTTTATGTTATTGTGATAGAAGTTCAAGTGTCCAAAATATATTTGGGGAAATGCTGATTTAGAAAGTATTAAAATATTAAAGTAAAATGATTACTGCAATTGTGTTTAGTAGAGACAAACCCAGCAAGATAGAAGGATTATTTCTTGTACCCATGTTTTGCTTAAAAATACATATACATTTAAGAATAATGTGATACATGGGCCAACTTCCAATCTTTCTTAACCAAACTTTTACAACATTTACTTCACTTGCCTTCCCTCTGGTTTCCCCCAAACCATCCACCCTTTCTTTACTTAGGATAAAGGTCAAGCTCCTTAATGTGACCCACGATGCTCTGCTTTCTCTGATTCGCAGCTCTATCTCACAAACCATTCTCTCTCTTGCTAACAAAGCTTCAGTTACACTGGCCTTATTTTAGTTCCACAAATGTTCCAGCTTCCCAGTTTTGGGGACTTCAACATGCTATTTCCATGGCCTGAAATGCTCTCTGGACATGACTTGCATCTCCATCTACCACTCCATTCTTTCTTCATCTCCCCTGCCCTCTCCCCCGAATCTTTCGCTTTCTCACACAGGGCGAGCAGAAGGTCTTTAGTAAAATAATATACCCACGTTGTACTATAAGAGGAGAGCAATATTTGCAGGAAAAAACTCTTGTTTTCAAAATGTGTCTGTGTGTTTATTTTGCAGGTGCTACACTCTAGAGATCCTAAAAGGCCTTACTCAATTAACACGAAGGCTTGAGAGGTCTCACAACTGCCCTCCTAGAACTGTACTAGAGCCAGGAATTTCCATGGACTTGACCACAGAGAGCACTGACTGGATGGAGAGGATCCTGGGGATAGGGCAGAGGGAAAAAAAGGGAAGACGAGATGAGATGAGAGCAAAAAGGGACCCTGGCACCCATCTGATGCTGTCTCTGTATGGAGTTAATTTAATGGAAAAAATTAAAAACTGTTTCACACCAAAAAAAAAAAAAAAGAAGAATGTGATATTTGTCAGAGGACTAATATCCATCTGAAAACAAACAGATATTTCTATGCCTGATCTAACTTTGAAATATGTATTATTTAACTGTTGGCTACCAATCTTCTGAGGAACTCACAGAAGTGGAGTTTAGTGCTTCCTGAACCTGTAAAGAACAAAGGTTTTATGCTTTTGCCCTTACAGTTAAGTAAGTATGATATTTAAAAATCACATCCCTTTGATTTCACCTTTTTATTAACTAGTAGTTTGATTAGAGAATGGTCAGTATAAACAGAAACTGATTTGTTGACTGATGATCTATATTAGCTAACTTATAAACCATCTACTTTACAGATATCTATGTACACATATTTACACATTAAATTTGTGGTTAATTTGTATTATTTTTTAATCATAAACTTGAAAGAATATATTTTTGTTTGGTTTGTTTTTTTCTCTTAATATATTATTTTTAAACAAACATCACCACAAGATTCTCTCTGGCTACTCAATGAGTCTGACTACTGGGTATTGTGTCTTTAAGCTGGAGGATATGTTTTAATCTACACTTTTCTCTGGTTTGTCTCCTTCTTATTACTTAATCATCCAATGAGCCTTACAGAACTGTCAGTTTGGAAGGCAATAAACTGTGTATGGATTTTTCTTCTTTAGGATTGAGAAAGTCCCAATCATGCAAGCAATGAAAGAAACTTCCATACACCTAGTACTTCATTTCCTGACAATCAAAGTCATGGGCTAATGATGACCTTAGGCTCCTGGCTACAAATGTGAGACAGAGCTGACAAATACACATCACTGGCTCTGCAAAACAATATGTGACAAGTTTTAGGATAAAAACCCAGTTCCTAGCATAATTACTGAGTGACCAGGCAGTGCATCACGTGACTTGGCTCTGACAGGCTGAAGGAAAAATGCACTGCTGAGTCCGAAGGGACTCTGAAATGTGGGGCATGTGTTGTTTACTTAGGGATCAAGGAGACTTCTGTTAAGTTTTAAAGACACACATATATTATTACTGATTATCCCTCTCTGAAATCCTCCTACAAACTATCACAAGAGAATTTTTCATTTGCAATTTTAAAAGTATGCATAATATTAAAACACTTTCATTGAGTTGCACATTTGGATCAATAACATGTTAATATCACTGATATCTAACATAACAAAGGATGCATATTAAAGCATGGAATGATGTCTCAACTAAAAAAGGACACTGGTGAAAAGGATGAGTTCAGACAGCTATTCCTGTACAAAGAAATACAAACATTTAAAACACTCAACAAACCAATGCTTATTGAACAGGCTTTGAGTCAGGCATTTTTATTAGCTTTCCTCTCCTAGACAGAATAAAATTTAGATTTGTACAAGATCATCAATTTTTTCAATGTGTTTTTAGCCCCTGTTTATTGCTTTCATATAGGGAGAGGGGGGAAACATTGTGGTCATTTATACATTAACACTGTAAGCCCTTCCTCACAGATGTTGACATTTAGGTGTCAGTAGACTGGATGTATTACAAGAAAAAGGCATTGAGCTGAAAGACACACTTAGATGTGTCCATTCATTTATCAATAAACTAATCAGTCACACAGCACATTATCAGAAGCGTACTATGCACAAGGTACTAGGGTTACAAAATTCTGTAAAGAAGCCTATCATCTAATACAGAGAAGACATTCATGAAAACATACCATTTCATAATAGTAAAATGAATGCAGGAATGACAATACGAATGAAAGAATGGACCAGGAGAAAAGATACACTGAAACCTATTGAATGGAAAATGCCCATAGTAAGGGTAGTCCTTGGGCAAAGGCTTGAAAGACAAATATTTGAAGTGACTAAAATAACCTCTAATCCTGGTCCTGCTCTTTACGAGCTATGAGACCTTGGAACCAATCAATAATCTCTTTGGATCTCAGTTCCATTATCCATACAATGATACAGATGATTCACATAATCTCTGAGGTCTGAGATATCACAGTTATAAATCCACTCTTGAGGAATTTTCCAGAAGTTGTTTAATGACTCGCTAAACTAGATTTATAATCCAGATTTCTAGAGTTCCCATATTCATGAAGGTCCTAAACTAATTTCTGTCTTCTTAAAGTCATATGCATGAGATTATCAAAAAGTAGCAATTTTCAGCACAATTTGGACTCACTCGCGTTCTTCATCGCTTTAGAAAACAACCCTGCATAGCTTAAAATCCATCCTACACTGTGAAACTCATGCCTACTTGTCACTAGTCTCCAGCTACCAAGGCAGCCTTTCTGCCTCACAATTATGTAAAGCACATGCCTGGCTCTGCCTCAGGACTTCTGCACCAGCTCTTCCTTCTGTCTGAAACCCTCTTGTTCAAATCTTTGTGAGTCTAGCTCTTTCTTGGCTCCATGGTCTGTAGTCACACTGATTCTTCAGAAAGGTGTTTACTGACTACCTAATCTATGGTGCCAACACCTCTCTTCAGCTCACTCCTCCATTTAGTTTTCTTCAGAGCATGTACTGCCATCTAAAATTATCTTCCCCATTTACTTTACTATTTCATTGTCTATTTCCCCAACAAAAGAGTGCATGCAGGAATCTTATCTTGCTCACTGCTGAATACTCAAGTCCCAGGAAGAATGCTTGGCACTGAGTTGACATTCAATGAAAGAGAAAGTGAGAGAAGTGGGGAGGAAGGGGATGGAGACAGGGGCAAATCTATTTTCTCCCTAATATCTACTGTTTTGCTCCATTTTATCATCGAAAAGAAAGTTTGTTACTCATGAAAGCATAGAAAGGTTTGATGACATCACTCTTAATATATACAACGGTTTATTTTCAAACATGAGATTGAATCTGTTCAATTGTACTTAAGGCTATATTTTAAGCCAAAAAATCAAGTTGTTAAAGTATAGGTAAATGGCATTAAGCTTATTAGAAGTAACTGTCTTTCATGGATTGTGTCGAATTTTTTTCTTTGTTCAAGAACCTACTGTGTAGCACAGGGAACTCTACTCGATGATCGGTGGTGACCTAAATGGGAAGGAAATCTAAAAAAGAGTGGATATATTTATACGTATGACTGATTCACTTTGCTGTGCAGCAGAAACTAACACAACATTGTAAAGCAGCTATACTCCGATAAGAATTAATTTTATGTAAAATAGATAGCTAGTGGGAAGCAGCCACATAGCACAGGGAGATCAGCTCATGCTTTGTGACCACCTAGAGGGGTGGGATAGGGAGGGTGGGAGGGAGATGCAAGAGGGTGGGGATATGGGGATATATGTATATGTATAGCTGATTCACTTTGTTATACAGCAGCAACTAACACAACAATGTAAAGCAATTATACTCCAATAAAGATGTTTAAAAAAAAAAGAATTAATTTTAAAAAAACATGCAAAGTAACATTTTCTATCAAAACTATATTTGACAGCCATTATATTAAAAAAAAAAGAATAAGATGGACAATTTCCTTTCCTGCTTTCTTTATTCTCTCCGCTGTATCTCATACTACTAACCACTCCCTCTTTCTTGCAAATTTCTTTCTTTGTTTCAAGACACTATCTTCCTTTTCTTTTTTTTTTTTTTGCGGTACACAGGCCTCTCACTGTTGTGGCCTCTCCCGTTGCAGAGCACAGGCTCTGGATGTGCAGGCTCAGCGGCCATGGCTCACGGGCCTAAACGCTCCGCAGCATGTGGGATCTTCCTGGACCGGGGCACGAACCCATGTCCCCTGCATCGGCAGGCGGACTCTCAACCACTGCGCCACCAGGGAAGCCCAACCTCTTGGTTTTTTTAAAAAAAGTTAAATTTAAGGTCACACCTCTAAGTTCAATGCACTATATACAGATCGTGCAGAGTATGACTATGAAGAGATACAAATTAGTCCATGCTGAAAAAGACTTACCAGGGTACAGAATCATTTTCATAAATACATATAAAAGTCTTGTGAAGATAGAAGAGGACTGACTCTTCAGGTTTTCTGAGACACTTTTCAAAGTGATTCAAGGCACAAAATGTGCACTACTGTGAATACATACATGTGCCTCTAATACAGCCCATCAAATATTTGGCTTCATGACTTACAAAACTAAATGTACTGAAATGAGATTCTGCTTCTTAGCTGAAAAACCACAGAAGCTATAAACATCATGTAGATAATTACTCCAAAATATGGAGATACAAATACAAGCACTTTATTTGAAAAAGCAAACACAAAAGATAGGTGTAAATTCAAAGTATTTAAATGCTTCCATTTTGAATAATTCAGTTAAGAACCTATACAGGTTTGTTCCCAGAAGCTAATGCATCAATCACTAGTCTCCACTAAGGAAAATGAATTCTAAAAATTAACATGGTTTTCAATAATTCAAATTTCACTATTTATATAAAAACCTAGAGAGACCAATAATACCCAATAGCTTCAAAAGATAAGCTAAAGACTTTTTTGATGTAATCAATTTACCGATGTTTGTCCAGGTCTGTTTAATATATACGCAAGGAAAATATACTCACTCTATAATTTCTTATAAAATAGCAAGTAAGGAGTAGATGTAGGAGATGTAGAAGGGGAAAGAGAATTCAAAATGTCCTTCTCCTCAGTAACTTCCACTTCAGAATCATCAAAAAGCAACCACTTCCCCTCATACTCCTTTAAGCTTTGCACTACATATGAAATTTTGTTTTCAAAACCACTCATGTTAATAATGCCTGTTTGGTCACTGGATTCCTTGTTTCTATCAGATTCATGGGTCTCATTAGTACTGTTAGTCTCAGAATTTCTGTTTTCAGCAAATGCTGTACTGGCAACTTTATCAGGATTAGATGCTTTGTTGTATAACTCATAATCTGCTTTACTCTTTTGTCCTCCAAGAACTCCGATAGCGTCTACGTTTTTTTTGTTCAAAACTTTGCTTGGCTGGGTATTTCCACTGACTCTAATCGACACTTCTTCATTGTCATAATTTTCAACCACACCCCTGGCTTCCTCCTCATTCAATGGTTCTGGCTTACCTATTTCACACATTGGTCGTTCACAAAATTTTCCTTATCTAGTTCTAAACTGTTAAGGTCAGTGACTTTAACAGAAGCAGTATAATGCCCACTACTAATTGTAATGCCACTGTGCATCACAACTGCAAATAATTCATAGCTGTCATTGGTTGGTTTTGTGCTCCGTTCTTCTAGTGACAGTTTAAGAGGTGTCAGTAAAGGAGTGTTGATCTTGGAAAGTCCACCACCATAACAATCAAACACAAAGAATACTGAAATAAGTACTAATATTCAGGTGCTTCTGTGAAGGATATATGGCACCTCCCCCCTTAATTTTCTTTATTTTCTCCAAGCCACTAGCAGCAAAGCACTTCAAATGAATAGTTATAACTTCGGGCATTTTGTCAAACAAAAGACTTCGTTCAGCTTCAGTATAATGATGGCAATTTTCACAGAAATATTTATCTTCTCCTACAATCCTCTCCACGGAGGCAAACTCTGAAATTGCCCATCTCAGGGTCTTCATTTCTGTTTTTGGCTCTGGAGAAATTTCAGAACTCTCCTCTACTTTGGAAAGCTCATCTTCTTGCACTGGTACACTGATGTCTTGAAAATCTTCTCTTCTTTCTGTTAAACTTTCACGTTCTAAGCAATGAGTCCTTAATACCAGCTGACCTTGAAATAATTTCTCCACTAGCTCAAAACCAATTTGCTCTGCACCTTTGTTTATGGGCTTAACTTCATTAACAGGCATAACATTATTCCCTGGAGATTCAAGTCCACAACCATTAGCTGTATTATCATTCTCATACTTCCCCAAGTCCTCTTCAAGATCATATTCATTTTCTTTAGATTGTCCTTTGGATTCTTGGTTTGTTGTTATTTTACCCAGACTACAGAATTTAGAAATAATGCTGGGCTGCTTAGCTGCAGACTTTAACCAGTTTATTTTAACTCTTGGTTTCTTTTGTGAGGGTCTTGCACTCTCATTTTCAGAAATGTACTTGGGGATTATTTTAGCAGGAATATCTAATGAATCAACTGTAGCTTTTCTTTTTGATCTGGTTTGTCTCTGGTTTTCTTCCAAAGACTGGTGTTCCTTAGAGACTTTAACTTTTTCCTTCATGTTACCAAATTCAATGTCACTTTTTTCTTTTCCCATTTACTTTTGGCAATTTTTCTTTATAGTCTTCCGAATGCCTCATACTGTCCATCTCCATGCTGTTATTACCACTCATTTCCTCTTTCTGATGTTTTTCTTCTACCTTAGTAGATAACTCTGCCACATTTTCTATGTCTTTCTTTAGGAGTTGGCATGTTTCTTGAATGTTTCCCAAAATCCACTGTAATACTTCCTGTGCATCATGCTGTAGATATCCTTCATACACAGGGCTGAGTTCCCTGAGTGTGTTAAGTAGTCGCCCTGGCTGAGTAGCCAGTTCACCAGTACATTTCTCTGGATTTAAGAGAAAACTAGCCTGAAGCTGTTCGACTGAAATGATCAAGGACTGTAAGCTGCATATTAGTTCATAACTTGCTGAAGAATCATCTTTGCAACTTCCCTTATCTTTTTTTTTTTTTTTTGCGGTACGCAGGCCTCTCACCGTTGTGGCCTCTCCCGCCGCAGAGCACAGGCTCCGGACGCGCAGCCTCAGCGGTCATGGCTCACGTGCCCAGCCGCTTCGCGGCATGTGGGATCTTCCCGGACCAGGGCACGAACCCGAGTCCCCTGCATCGGCAGGTGGACTCTCAACCACTGCGCCACCAGGGAAGCCCTCCCTTATCTTTTTGACTGGCTTCATCTTTTAGGGCTTCTTTCTTCCTTGAAATAATATTAAATAAGTGCTTTACTCCAGATCTAAAACCAGGACAAAAATATAATACCTGAAGTACACTATTAAGATAACAAGTATTGCCAAGATTATTCAGTCCCACAAACGGTAACAAGTTTTCTCTCTTCTCACAGTTGATAGGTGAGGACTGTGCTGCAGGAACAACTTGATCAGTTTCAGACCCTCTATATTCAGAAGTTTTTTCTTCACTTTCTTGAGAATCTGTGAAATCCAAGGCTCTCTTGGTTTCCTTTTTCTGAAAAAACTTCAAGGAAAGTCTGGGTTTTTTTTTGATGGACCACCTCTTGAAAGCCCATTACTTTCACTAGGTACGACACCGGGCGTTTTCTCTTCAAATCCCAAGGAGTTGAGAAGAATTAATTTATACAGGGACCTTGTAATCACCAGTCATATCTAGAATATAACATTTTACCAGGTGCCGTATCTTCTGCTATACCATTTCTTGCTGCTGGCTGTCCTTATCACTGGAGGTTGTTACATCAAAAATGTTTCTCCCATAACTCTGGTCATGGCCCAGAGCGAGGTCCGCGTTGGTGACGCCGAGGAGTCTAAGCGGGCTGAGGGCGGGTGCGACAGGTGAGCCCCGAGCCTGTGGGCGCCCACGACCCACGGAAAAGCTGGCCGGATTGCCCTCCCCGCAGGGGAGTGACCATTTGCTCTCAAGAGCGGGAACCCGGGCTGCCGCTCGGTCCTGCCAGGCGGAGGCACCGACTACATCCCCGAAGCGGCGACCGACCGCGTCCGCCCCCGTCCCTGCCCCGGGACGGCAAGGAGCGCCAGAAACGGCTCCACTCGCCCGGCGCCGGAACCGCTGGGGTCTCAAGACATTATTTTCTTCTCATTTTCCATCTACCTTCATAGCTGTTTCTTTTCCGTTCTCCTTCCTGAACTCAGCTTCCTCCATTACCTTAAAAGGTTGGTTTTTGCCAAAATTTCAGCACTGGTCATTTTTTCTTCTCTATCTCACAGCTTTGCACATTTTGGCTGATGACCCATACACAGTTAGCACAGTCCTCTCTCCTGTGCTTTCTCATAAATCTATTTGCCCTCTACATGTTATCACTTACACATCCCACTGAAACCTCAACTTGACAAATGTGAATCTATGGAATCAACAAACCACTGTACAGGCTCACTAAGTGGCTGATACTATTCAAGCACTTTAATAAATATTAATTCACTTAATTTTTATAAAACTCTATAAAATAAGCATGATTATTATTGCTCCCATTTTAGAAAGAGAAAGCTCATTAATTTACCAGAGTCACTCAACTAAAATGTGGTGGGAAGGAGGTTCTGTCCTGGCACCGCCGTGGACCCAGATCTCCCAACCTGAACCCTAAGATGTATCCTAACCAACTCCCCTCCTCACATCAAAATTGCCATGCAGTTCTAGTGATTTTTTACCTCCTCAGTACTTCCCTAATTCATTCTTCCCCTTTAACTCCAGTGCCTTAGTTCAATCTTTTACAATTTCTTTTCTGAAACACCTCGTAGCCTTCTCGCTTTTCACTGTGCCCCTTCCAACACATGCCCCACACTGCCAAGAGTGATCACTCTAAGACCAGATCTAATCATGTCACGTCCCTGCTTAAAACCACCCAGTGACTGTGCACTGCCTTCATGATAAAACCCAAACTCCGTAACATAATGCATAAGGCCAAGAAGCTTCATCAGCTACCACCATTCTATAAATCCTACAGTCCAGGCCTACCCATTCCCTACAGTTTCCTGAAGGTATAATGCTCATCCACAAATATGTGCCTTTTCCGATCTCTCCTTTTATCTTTAATCCCCCTCCGCATTGGAGGAGGTGACACTTCCAATTATGTTTTCATTTGTTTGTCTCCACGGCTTTATTGAGACATCTCTTGAAAGCTAGGTTCATGACTTCTATTTCTGTACATCAGCCTCTCCTGTGGTACTTGGCACGTGGTAGGCAACGAGCAAAAAACATGATGAATGAAAGTATGGACAAACAAGTGAAATACCTTAAGCTTATCTTAAGTGTTTTATCAGACTAATGAAACAACCACTGAACAAAGAATGAAACTGAATTTGGCATTTGTGATGCAGCTGCAGCCCTCTAAGCAAAGCTTTGATCTTAAACTTCCTTTCTAACGCTAGCATTATGATTCCACTCTACTAAAAGTCAATTGATACCTTTTGCCAGCACCAGTTGCCTTAAAAGCAGGACCACCAAGAAATATAATTCCACAATGTTGGGACTTGGATCAAATGGCATCAGATAGCAGACAGACTCTGGCAGTGCTCTGTGCCAATGTCCACATCTATTAGATTTATTTGCTAACTAGTCTTATTATCTATTTCATGTTGGGATTTCTTTAGGGTGTGGTAGAATGGGACAGATGGGTTGAAAGTCTTCCTTCAGGCATCATACAGATAGGATTGGGCAGATGGGTTCCTTTCAGATAATCAGCCTTTAAGCCTGGAACACATGGACAAGCAGAGAGAAAAAGAACATACCACGTCTAGTAATAGATGAAAATATCGTTGGTAATGGACACAATTAAAAGTAAGATTTGAAGTGTATAAATCAAAACTGGAAAGTGGCATTGTGTCACTTCCCTTCAAAGGTACAGATTTTCACAAGCAACAAGTTTGAATTATAGTAATAAGTGACCTCAGAAACCTAAAAAACTTACAAAAAAAGACCACTCTTAGCAATAGAAGATGCCAACCTGAAATAAGTTTTGTAGTAACAAGAACAAGGCTCAATTTTATTGAATATTTCTATCAGTTAACTGGATGAGAATTTTATAGAATATTAAACAAATGAGCAAGTGATATTAATCTGGGAGGAAAAAAGCAGAAGCCAAAAGGATTTCCTCACTGTGGAAAGATGGATTGAAATAATTAAAAAAAGACATAAGTAAAGAATATTGCACTTAGGTCTCCCTAAAACCCAAGTGAAAACAAAATAATTCTTATACAAGTGTACAATGTAGAGATATGTATTTGAGGCAGCATATGCAAAAAGAGAAGGAATTAGAGTTGATGAAGTAGTTGGCATAATCAGCTGGATGAAGTTGAATCTTTGGCTGTTTTAAAAGAAAAACCGTATCTGTGGTGGAGAGCGCCCACTGACGCTTCATTTCCAAACTCTGCCCTCCTTTGCTCACTGCCCCGGGACACAGCTGTCCTGGACACAGGACATCAGTGAATCTTCCTTTACTCAGAGTTCTGGTTGGGTTTGGCTAAATGGTAGCATGAGCAGGAGATGAGGGAGGACAGAGAGTAAGATGTGGGTATTTACTCCCAGAGGTCCTTCTGGGTACTGAGTGTGTCCCAGTCACACAAAAGTTCATGGTGCTATCTGACAACCATCTTCAGGCATTCACCTCCATCTCTGATTCCAGTTAACAATCTCCTTCTCTTACTCCTTTAGGGAAAGGGATGATAAGGATACTCTCCTGTTTCTAGCCCTGGGGTTTGCTCCAGGCCTTTTGGATTTTTGTAAATGGTTCCTTCATTAAAATCTCCTCCAATTGCCCAAGTTAGTATGACATGTACTTCCCGCAGGCACCCTTACAGATAAACTAGCATTTATTAAACACCTATTATATGCCAAGCACTTAGTAGGAGCTGTTATACTTATGGTTTCAGCATCCCTCTGAGGTAGGTTCTATCATATGTTACAGATGAAGTGATGGAGGCATCCAGAGGCTGATGTATTTAAGGCCAAACATCAAGTAGGTAACCAGGTTGGACGTGACCCCAGGCTGTCTGACTTAGAGCCCATGAATATAGCCCAATTCTGCTATATTCATTTCACTCTGTTCAGAATAAGTCATGACTTATGCTTATAGTCTTAATCTGGAGAATAGTTCTTTCCCCCTGGCTTCATACTTTCAGAGGAATTAAACAAAACAAGTGTGTTTAGTGACAATTTCAGGAAGCATGAGGGGATCTCATAACTCAGAAATGTGGAGGCAGTGCAAATTTGTAAAATCTTTCCAAAAAGCAATTTGACAATATGCATCCAGGACCTTAAAGCACATGCACTTACCCTTAGGCCCATTAATTCCACTTATAAAAGTCTATCCTAAGAAAATAATCAGAGATGTAAATAATGACTTAAGTACTAAGATGTTTATTGCAGAGTAAGTTACAAGGACAAAGAAAACAAAAAAAATCAAAACCTGAAATAATCTTGAAGTTCAACAATAGAAAAACAGTTAACTAAATTATTATGCAGGTATGTATATGTATAGACTCACATGGATGTGGAATATTAAAGCTATCAAAATTGTGTCTTGGAAATAGAATGAATTAAGGAAATTCTCATATTGTTAGTCTAGGATTCAGAAGATTATCAGACTGTATACTCTATGTTTTAGAGCACGTGTGTGCATGTACACATGCACGTGTAAGGAAAAAAATGATTTTAGGGCTACAAAACATTAACTGCATCTATCTTTACATTTGGGAGTATAAGTGATTACTTTATTTCTTCGGTATAACTTTCTACTTGCTTTTCTGTATTTTCCAGGTGGCACAATAGAAGCAAATATAAAAATTATTTTAAAACATCAATAACTGTGATTAAAATGATATAACTATAATTATATAATCATAATAATAACTGTGATTAAAATAACTGCGATTTATATATGGCTAAAATAATAGGAACTGCATAACCTGAAAAAGAGAAGATTCAATAAAATGTAGATGAAGGGCTATCAAAAGAAAGAGTTTGACACTCGTCCTAAATAGATCAAACAGAAGAACCTGAACCAACAGAAATTAGAGGAAGATAGATAGACTTTGTCTATAAGAAGGGAAAGAATTCTAACAGACTTTTTAAAAGTGGGAACACGTTGTCTCAAAAGGTTTTGATTTTTCTGTCAGTGGAAGCATTCAAGAAGAGGTTTGACCAAAATTTTTCAGGAAGCTTCTTGCAGTGATTTAAACTTTGGACAGGTAGTTAGGCCTAGAAGTCTCTCCTTCCAGAGAGTCTAAAATTTGCATGCTACTGAACAACAATACCTAAACATTTCCTCACCATCAGAGATTGTTTCTTTGGGATAAGGTATTTTTGTTTCTGAAAATTCTCTTTTAATCTCCTCTGTGGGGGCAAAGTAGAATGCCTTTCTGAGTTCAAAAGTAGTTCCTTTGAGGGCAAGGGACATGTCTTCCCATCATTGTGTACAACAGTTTCAAGTACAGAGCCTACCTAGAGCAACTCGGGTTTTTATTTAAGTAAGCCAGTGTACCAGACCTGGTTAAAGACCACCCCAGATCCACTCCATCCTGCAACATCCCTCACTTCCCAGCGGGAGGACCCTCATCTCCTAGCACCATTGCATCTCCCACACTGTGCAAACAGCCCTGGTTCCTCGAGAGACTCACTCTCACTGCACAGCGATTTCTGCCCCAGTATAGCACGAGCGCACAGCTTAGCTTTCAGGTCTGTTCTCTGAAGGACGTGCACTAAGATAGCAACTGAAATTTTCCTGTGAGTTGGTTGATCAAAGGATAACCAATCCACCCTACAAGATCTTCTGAAAGACTGAACCACGGGTAAATTCTCACACAAAGAACTAAAGGGAGAATTGATGTGTGGCCTGAAGGAGGCAAAAAGAGCCCTGCAATGAGTATGAGGACCCTGGGACCAGATGGCAGCAGACAGCGGGTGGACAGGAGGGGGTGACCAACAAACATCACCTCTGTCTGTGTCCAAAGCTTGCCAGGGAGAAGCTTTACTAGCAAACTTCCTCCTTGCTTCAGCCCTCCCCAAACTCCCTCAAGCAACCCTGCTGGAGGACACCATCCTCTCCCAAGGCCTCTCCCTCCTCCCAATCCTGGTGCCCTTGCCTTTGACTCACCGACTTTCAGTTCCCCGCCTGCAATGAGCATGCACGCCAGGCTCAGAACGTTGCTTCTGTCCACAGGGAATTCTAGAGTCCCCATCACATAGAGGCCTCTGAGGGACGGAAGATCTGTATCCACAAGGACAGTCCTGTCTGCAGAAGGAAAAGAAATTGCTCAGACGCATAAGCACAACGAGAATTACCTCCTCTCCTCCAGCGACCTGCACTGCGGTGCTCGAGGCAGTTCAGGAGCTGCTTCCCTTGCTGCCTGGGCCAGGACAGGGGCAGGAAGTGGAATAACAAATGGTTTTCCAAAGGCTAGGCTTTCATAAAGAGGCAGGGGAAACAAGAGGCATGATGCATACATTCTGCCATCGTTTTACAAACTGAGGGTCATGGCCAAAGGCATTGCTGATGCCCCAAACCCTGCCCCAAGCCTACTTTAGTGCAAATGTCCAGATGAGCTCCACACCCTTTGTCCCCATCCCTCCAGTTTGGCTCTCATGTCTGAGAGGTAGACAACCATACAGACGACCTTGGCCTCTGAAGTCAGACTATCTGGATGTGAATTCCAGCTCTGCTACTGTCTGACTGCGTGGACCAACAATTTTACCCCTCTGTGCCTCAGTTTTCTAATCTGTGAAGTGAAGATGATAATAAAAATACCTGCTTCATTCATAAGGTTTTTGTGAGGATTAAATGAATCAATAGACCTAAAGGGCTGAACCATTCTCAATTCCCCAATCCCACCACGAAAAGTCCAGTGTCTGGTACATGCTCAATAAACACTGGAAATTTTCATTATTAGTACTGTTGTCCATTAGCTTGGCAAGCTTACAGAGCTCATGGGACAACTTAAAGCTTATTCTTCATTTCCCCTTCCATAAAAGCAGTTTCCATACAACTTCAGGAGAAAGAAACATTGATTTTTGTTTGAAAGTAACAATAGAGTAATACATGAGTAAAAATTCACCTTTAAAACAGTAAATATTTCATGTGTGCCAAAGTATTAAGTGTTACTTTCTGAGGCTTGGTAGTAATTCAACCCAAATTAAAGATATCAAATAAACATTTCTGCTTACATCTTAAGTATCATAATCACTGACACATGCAAAGGTTTTTAAGGAATTTTTAAAAAAATTTATTTTGTTGAAGTATAGTTGATTTACAATGTTGTGTTAGTTTCTGGTGTAAAGTAATTCAGTTATATAAATATATATATTCTTTTTCATATTCTTTTCCATTATAGGTTATTAGAAGATAATGAATATAGTTCCCTGTGCTATACAGTAGGTCCTTGTTGGTTATCCACTCTATATATAATAGTTTGCCTCTGCTAATCCCATACTCTCAGTCCTTCCTTCTCCCACCCCCTCTCCCTTGGCAACCACAACTCTATTCTCTATGGCTGTGAGTCTGTTTCTGTTTCATATTTAAGGAATTTTTTAACATAATCTCACTTCTCATTCCAGAAAACAATGCACCTGTTGTTCTCAAGGACCTGCTCACCCAAATTAACTTCTCAGGAGTTGTCTTTTCTGGTTCCTGCCTACTGCTCAAAGGATAAGACCACCACACCTTCCTAGGGCAGAGAGCAGAGGGTTGTGAACCAATCATTTCCCTCTTCCTCCTGGTTCATAGTTAGACTACCTTTTCTAGCCTCCTCTACAATTAAATGAGCCATGTGACTGAGGTGTAGTCAATAAAATGTAGGCAGAATCGAAGTGTGACACCTCCGGACCTGGTCCCTAAATTCTCCTGCACGTATTCCCTCCCTCCCCTTGTGTCTCAGTTAAATAGTAGAACACAGGTTCTCATGGTGTGGGCATGGGAAAACAGCATCTGCATCACCCACTCATTCATCAGAAGCAACCCAAGTTTTAGCTCTGCTGGTAAGCCATTCATGGTCTCACACTGGATCCACCACTCCCCTGTGAAAATCTCTCTTGTTACAACATAGCACTAAAACACATTATTGTAATTACATACATGATTATTGCTTGTAAGGAGGGAACTGTCACTGGGCTGGTCCTCAGTGTCATTATGTCTTTCTCTCCAACTGTTACTTCCTTAGGAGAAGAGAACATCCCTTTTTCAAAATCCCTAGTGCTTACTGTGACATCAAAGATAAAGCCGTTAAATAAACATTGCCCAGATCTGTTGAGTTTAGTTCCCGACACCCCGTAAAATTCAAGTTTATTAGTGACTGATACAAAATGAATTATCAGGCTAAACAGATGAAAATAAATTTGCATTTCACTTTCAATTTCATGTTTGCTCCTTTCCACACATTCAAACAAGAGTGAAATATCTAGAGAATGTTCTAGGTTTAACATATATTTTATAGATTCATGGCTTTAACATGACTTCAAAAGCAAGATAGAAATTATTTCAAGCAAACACTTTTCAATACAAGAGTTCTATACAAATAGCCTTTATCTCTGCCAACCTATGGTCCATTCTACCAGTGTTTGGCTGTTGAACCTGATTGTACAAAATAACTGAATTTCTTCAATAAAGGTTTTCTCTCATTCACAAAATACACACAACACACACACACACACAAAAGCGTGATATTAGGTCTCTTTTGAATATACTTCTCAGTTAAAATATGTCTATTACATGGAATTTAAAGTTTTCCCTTTGGTCTTTAGCACATTCCCCCTTCGTAGATGTTTTTCTTTCTTTCATTTATTTTTTCTACTGTGCCATGAAGCTTGTGGGATCTTGGTTCCCAGGCAGGTCAGGCCCAAGCTCCTGTGGAAGGAGCTCTGAGTCCAAACCGCTGGACTAACAGAGAACCTCAGACCCCAGGGAATATCAATCAGAGTGAGGCCTCCCAGAGGTCTTCATCTCAGCACCAAGACCCAGCTCTATACAACTGCCTGCAAACTCCAGTGCTGGATGTCTCAAGCCAAACAACCAGTAAAACAGGAATACAGCACCACCCATCAAAAAAAAAAAAAAAAAAAGAAACAACAAAAAAATATGTTACATACGAAGGAGCAAGGTAAAAACCTACACGACCAAATAAATGAAGACAAAATAGGCAACCTACCAGAAAAACAATTCAGGGTAATGATAGTATAGATGATCCAAAATCTCGGAAACAGAATGGAGAAAATACAAGAAATATTTAACAAGGATCTAGAAGAACTAAAGAGCAAACAAACAGTGATGAACAACACAATTACTAAAATTAAAAATACTCTAGAAGGAAGCCGTAACAGAATAACTGAGGCAGAAGGATGGATAAGTGAGCTGGAAGATAAAATGGTGGAATAACTGCCAAGGAGCAGAATAAAGAAAAAAGAATGAAAAGAATTGAGGACAGTCTCAGAGACCTCTGGGACAACATTAAACACACCAACGTTCGAATTACAGGGGTCGCAGAAGGAGAGAAAAAAAAGGGTCTGAGAAAATATTTGAAGAGATTATAGTTGAAAACTTCCCTAACATGGGAAAGGAAATAGTCGATCAAGTCCAGGAAGCATAGAGAGTCCCATACAGGATAAACCCAAAGAGAAACACGCCAAGACACATATTTATCAAACTATCAAAAATTAAATACGAAGAAAAAATATTAAAAGCAACAAGGGAAAAGCAACAAATAATATATAAGGGAATCCCCATAAGGTTAACACCTGATCTTTCAGCAGAAACTCTGCAAGCCAGAAGGGATTGGCAGGACATACTTGAAGTGATGGAAGGGAAAAACCTACAACCAAGATTTCTCTACCCAGCAAGGATCTCATTCAGATTCAATGGAGAAATTAAAACCTTTACAGATAAGCAAAAGTTAACAGAATTCAGCACCACCAACCCAGCTTTACAACAAACGCTAAAGAAACTTCTCTAGGCAGGGAACACAAGAGAAGGAAAAGACCTACAAAAACAAACCCAAAACAATTAAGAAAATGGTAATAAGAACATACATTTCAATAATTACCTTACATGTAAATGGATTAAATGCTCCCACCAAAAGACATAGACTGGCTGAATGTATACAAAAATAAGACCCATATATATGCTGTCTACAAGAGACCCACTTCAGACCTAGGGACACATACAGACTGAAAGTGAGAGGAAGGAAAAAGATATTCCATGCAAATGGAAACCAAAAGAAAGCTGGAGTAGCAATTCTCATATCAGACAAAACAGACTTTAAAACAAAGACTATTAGAAGAGACAAAGAAGGACACTACATAATGATCAAGGGATCAATCCAAGAAGAAGATAGAACAATTGTAAATATTTATGCACCCAAAATAGGAGCACCTCAATACATAAGGCAAATGCTAACAGCCATAAAAGGGGAAATCGACAGTAACACATTCATAGTAGGGGACTTTTAACACCCCACTTTCACCAATGGACAGATCATCCAAAATGAAAATAAATAAGGAAACACAAGCTTTAAATGATACATTAAACAAGATGGACTTAATATATATAGGACACTCCATCCAAAAACAACAGAATACACATTTTTCTCAAGTGCTCATGGAACATTCTCCAGGATAGATCATATCTTGGGTCACAAGTCAAGCCTTGGTAATTTAAGAAAATTGAAATCATACCAAGTATCTTTTCCAACCACAATGCTATGAGACTAAATATCAATTACAGGAAAAAAAACTGTAAATCATACAAACCCATGGAGGTTAAACAATACTCTACTAAATAACCAAGAGATCACTGAAGAAATCAAACAGGAAGTCAAAAAATACCTAGAAAAAATAAACAATGAAAACATGATGGCCCAAAACCTATGGGATGCAGCAAAAGCAGTTATAACAGAGAAGTTTATAGCAATACAGTCCTACCTCAGGAAACAAGAAACATCTCAAATAAACAACATAACCTTACACTTAAAGCAATTAGAGAAAGAAGAACAAAAAAACCCCCAAAGTTAGCAGAAGGAAAGAAATCATAAAGATCAGATCAGAAATAAATGAAAAAGAAATGAAGGAAATGATAGCAAAGATCAATAAAACTAAAAGCTGGTTCTCTGAGAAGATAGACAAAAGTGATAAACCATTAGCCAGACTCATCAAGAAAAAAAGGGAGAAGACTCAAATCAACAGAATCAGAAATGAAAAAGGAGAAGTAACAACTGACACTGCAGAAATACAAAGGATCATGAGAGATTACCACAAGCAACTCTATGCCAATAAAATGGACAACCTGGAAGAAATGGACAAATTCTTAGAAATGCACAACCTTCCAAGACTGAACCAGGAAGAAACAGAAAATAAAAACAGAGCAATCACAAGCACTGAAATTGAGACTCTGATTAAAAATCTTCCAACAAACAAAAGCCCAGGACCAGATGGCTTCACAAGCGAATTCTATCAAACATTTAGAGAAGATCTAACACCTATCCTTCTCAAAACCTTCCAAAATATAGCAGAGGGAGGAACACTCCCAAACTCATTCTACGAGGCCACCGTCACCCTGATACCAAAACCAGACAAAGATGTCACAAAAAAAGAAAAGTACAGGTCAATAGCACTGACGAACATAGATGCAAAAATCCTCAACAAAATACTAGCACATTAAAAGGATCATACACCATGATCAAGTGGGGTTTATTCCAGGAATGCAAGGATTCTTCAGTATATTCAAATCAATCAATGTGATACACCATATTAACAAACTGAAGAAGAAAAACCATATGATCATTTCAATAGATGCAGAAAAATCTTTCGACAAAATTCAACACCCATTTGTGCTAAAAAATAAACTTTCCAGAAAGTAGGCATAGAGGGAACTGACCTCAACATAATAAAGGCCATATATGACAAACCCACAGCCAACATTGTCCTCAATGGTGAAAAACTGAAACTATTTCCACTAAGATCAGGAAGACAAGGTTGCCCACTCTAACCACTATTATTCAAGGTAGTTTTGGAAGTTTTAGCCACAGTAATCAGAGACGAAAAAGAAATAGAAGGAATCCAAATCAGAAGAGAAGTAAAGCTGTCACTGTTTGCAAATGACATGATACTATACATAGAGAATCCTAAAGATGGTACCAGAAAACTACTAGAGCTAATCAATGAATTTGGTAAAGTAGCAGGATACAAAATTAATGCACAGAAATCTCTTGCATTCCTATAAACTAAGGATGAAAAATCTTAAAGAGAAATTAGGGAAACACTCCCTTTTACCATTGCAACAAAAAGAATAAAATACCTAGGAATAAACCTATCTAAGGAGACAAAAGACCTGTATGCAGAAAACTGTAAGACACTGATGAAAGAAATTAAAGATGATACGAAATTAAAGATGGAGAGATATACCATGTCCTTGGATTGGAAGAATCAACATTGTGAAAATGACTCTACTACCCAAAGTAATCCACAGATTCAATGCAATCCCTACCAATGGCATTTTTCACAGAACTAGAACAAAAAATTTCACAATTTGTATGGAAAGACCAAAGACCCCGAATAGCCAAAGCATCATGAGAAAGAAAAACGGAGCTGGAGGAATCAGGCTCCCTGACTTCAGACTATACTACAAAGCTACAGTAATCAAGACAGTATGGTACAGGATAGAAAGCCCAGAGATAAACCCATGCACATATGGTCACCTTATCTTTGATAAAGCAGGCAAGAGTATACAATGGAGAAAAGACAGCCTCTTCAATAAGTTTTTCTGGGAAAACTGAGCAGCTGCATGTAAAAGAATTAAATTAGAACACTTCCTAAAACCATACACAAACATAAACTCAAAATGGATTAAAGACCTACATGTAAGGCCAGAAACTCTAAAACTCTTAGAGGAAAACATAGGCAGAACATTCTATGACATAAATCACAGAAACATCCTTTTGACCCATCTCCTAGAGAAATGGAAATAAAAACAAAAATTAAAAAATGGGACCAAACGAAACTTAAAAGCTTTTTGCACAGCAATGGAAACCATAAACAAGAGGAAAAGACAATCTTCAGAATGGGAAAAAATATTCGCAAACAAAGCAACTGACAAAGGATTAATCTTCAAAATATACAAGCAGCTCA
This sequence comes from Orcinus orca, assembly GCF_937001465.1. Lineage (NCBI taxonomy): Eukaryota > Metazoa > Chordata > Mammalia > Artiodactyla > Delphinidae > Orcinus > Orcinus orca. The sequence continues at coordinate 80,363,457 of NC_064568.1, forward strand.
TGCAGCTCAAAATCAAAAAAACAAACAACCCTATCCAAAAATGGGCAGAACACCTATATAGACATTTCTCCAAAGAAGATATACAGATTGCCAACAAACTGATGAAAAGATGCTCAACATCACTAATCATTAGAGAAATGCAAATCAAAACGACAATGAGGTATCACCTCACACCGGTCAGAATGGCCATCATCAAAAAATCTACAAACAAGAAATGCTGGAGAGGTATGAAGAAAAGGGAACCCTCTTGCACTGTTGGTAGGAACGTAAATTGATACAGCCACTATGGAGAACAGTACAGGGGCTCCTTGTAAAACTAAAAATAGAACTACCATATGACCCAGAAATCCCACGACTGGGCATATACCGTGAGAAAACCATAATTCAAAAAGAGTCATGTACCACAACATTCATTGCAACACTATTTACAATAGCCAGGACATGGAAGCAACCTAAGTGTCCATCAACAGATGAATGGATAAAGAAGATGTGGCACATATATACAATGGAATATTACTCAGCCATAAAAAGAAACGAAATTGAAATAGTTGTAGTAAAGTGGATGGACCTAGGGTCTGTCATACAGAGTGAAGTAAGCCAGAAAGAGAAAAACAAATACTGTATGCTAACATATATATATATATGAAATCTAAAAAAAAAAAAAAGATTCTGATCAACCTAAGGGCAGGACAGGAATAAAGACACAGACATACAGAATGGACATGAGGACACGGTGAGCGGGAAGGGTAAGCTGGGACGAAGTGAGACAGTAGCATTGACATATATACAATACCAAATGGAAAATAGATAGCTAGTGGGAAGCAGCCGCATAGCACAGGGAGATCAGCTCGGTACTTTGTGATCACCTAGAGGGGTGGGATAGGGAGGGTGGGAGGGAAACGCGAGAGGGAGGGGATATGGGGATATACGTATGCATATAGCTGATTCACTTTGTTATACAGCAGAAAGTAACACAACACTGTAAAGCAATTATACTCCAATTAAGATGTTAAAAAAAAAAAAGATGAGTTAGACATGTCTCCCATCATCAGGTGAAGACAGACAAATAAATACAATGCAATATCCTTGAAATGATAATATACTTTTTCATTACATGGAGATTGACCTCATCTTCATTTTCATCGACTTCAAAACAGAAGTTCTGTCCAAGTGCCTATTATAAAAAAATTCTGTGAAAATGAAATAAACCTATTACCACTCAAGAATTTTGTAAAAGAATTCTCCTTGTATTACGGTAACAGAGATGACAGCTAGCATTGCAAGTGATGCAGGCAAAACACTTCCCCCTGACTTAGTATCTAGAGCAGATCAGGTCCAAATGGACCAACCCTCAGCTATAATGACAGCTTCTAGAGGATTTCTCTCTGTTCCAGGTGTGGAAAGTTAGGACCAATATGTCACACTGTCTAGGAGTAGCATGATTTCCATGAAGTTACTCAAGACGTTTCAGAAAAATCATTCAGAAGCAGTTATGCACACAACCCACTTAGAAACTTGAATGATAGACCACATCTAATTTAACTGTGGCCCAGTGCTTTTCACCTTGTCTTGACTTGGCCAAGGCTCCTGCATCCTACTATGTCAGTGACCAATCTATCCTACTGAAGAGAATGAGCACTGGCATATGGGAGGAACCATCTGGAATTTCTGTTGCTCGATGGGAGGCTGATGGGGGAACATATCCGTAAAGAGACTCCAAAAAGAATTAATGAGTACCAGATGTAATTAAAGACTTCTTTCCCCCTCAAAGGAGCTCAGGACCAGCCATGGGGTGGTGACTCTTGGTCCAGAATTACACCCTCTTTCTACTTGTTCATCCATCAAACACTAAACATCCCACCATCTTTATTTTAGTGTTTTTTCCCATGCGGTGTTTGGGGGTTTTCTTCTCCCCTGAAATGGTTGTATTTTGACAATGAGAAGGATAAAGCTTTATAAATAATATCTGGAAAGTTAACACTCAGGAAAAATCACCTGACTTTCCCCACGTATCAAATGCAACTACAAAAATAAAAACAAAGAGGCATTAGTCTTCTATAAATGCATAGCTACACTTAAGACCAGAAATCCTGAGCCACATCAAAAGGCAGATGTCTCTGACAGAAGGCGAGGGCTTCTTTGTATCAGGAATGATCTACTATAGCTACAAAGCATGCCATATAATTTCAAAACTAGATTTAAACTCATTTTATTCCCCCAGCAAAGTCAGGGGATCAAGGTCACTATTGTGTAGCATTCCAAGGGTCTGACATTCATTTAAATCCTGTAGAAAAGAGATCAAGGGCAAAGGGCACAGATCCTGGGAATAATGATGGGGTCTCGCGAATAAGCACAATTTAGGGCAGGCAGACCCACTGCTTGTGTTATATTCACTGTATCAGGCCCATAACTTAGGTGGTGAAGACAGTTTCCACGACAACCCTGCTATTGTCAGGAACACAGCCTACACCAACTTTGGACATGTCTCTGACTTCTAGGGGAGAATGATGGCATGCAAGGGCAGAGCAGGACATACAAGGACTATTTGTAGGCTTATTATTTTCCTGTATCTTCCATAATTAATAAGCTTGTTTCTACATTCAGTCTTAGCTCCAATACTTTCCCATAAATATGTGAACCAGTGGAAAAATAAGTTTTAATGCCATTTCAATCACTATTAAGTGACCCAATCTTCCTTTTTAAAAAGAGAAGACTATTTTTAGCTCTAAAGTAACTATTTTAGATATTTAGATATACATATGTACACAGTCATTGGTAGTATTTTCTCTCCTTTGTAGTCATTTAGCTTTTGGTGACTCTAACGATTTATCCAAATATTCCATCTATCACGATATATGAGGATGGTTCATCCAAAAATATTACTTTTATAATAGAATGGAAATTGTCATACATAAAGAGTTCACAGGAATGAAAGGTTAACATGATTGAAAATGAAAGTCAAGTAGACTAATTTACAGAGATGTTGGTATTCATTTATAAAGAATTCATTGTCTTATAGAAAAATCAGAACAAAGAAGTGCTAGAAGATGATGCAGTCTTTCTATAACTATATTCTTTTCAAAGAGCTGCTAACTTTACAGCCTGCCTTTTTCATCAAATCCACACAGGTGGTTTCTTTATTCTACTCTATCATTTTTTTCAAACTGGTCTTAAATATAGGCAGAAGAGGCAGTTTTCAAAGTACCCAGAGGCACATGATTCAGGCCTGAAAGCCAGCTTCCTTACACCTTGAAGAAAAGCCATCTGCCTGCCTGGTGTGTGTGTCTTTGGGGTGGGGGTAGGGGGAGGCTGCTCTCTTCACTCTCACCTCATGAGAAGAGTCCAAGTTAAACTTCGGACAACAAATTCCCATCCCCTCCCCACACACACTCTCTCTGTTTCTTTCTCCATCACAGACAAACGTGCATAATTCCCACAGTAGAATCAACATGTTAAATTATGATATTTTAATTGATCAATAAAATGTTTAACATACAGTGTTTATCTTTTCCTCTAATCTATACCATCTGTTCTTCAAAAATATTTTGAATCTATTTAATAGGAAGGTCTTTAAGTAAAATTACCAACTGTATCAGATCAATCCTCTAAAGCCCAAATTCTGAAAGGAACATACCAGAAGGTGCTGCCATTTTTATAGAAATAGAAAAGAATTTGTGCCTTCTTTTATTCCAGCTTTCTTGGTTTTGTTTTGTTTTTAGTCTTGAGATGCTGTTATGCTGCAGCTCTCTCCATTAGGCTTCAAAGAATTCAGCGTGGCCAACTTGGTATTGCCTTTTTTTAATACAACTTTAATATTTTAAAAATTGATGTATAATTGACATGCAAAAAGCTGTACATATTTCATGTATACAACTTAATGAGTTTAGAAATAAGTATACACCCATGTAACATCACTACAATCTAGGCCATAAACCTATCTATTCTTTCCAAAAATTTCTTCCCACCCGTTTAATTAATCAACTTATTTACTTATTTGTTATTACTTTTGGATAAGAACACTTAACATAATATCTACCCTCTTAGCAAATTTTAAGTACAGAATATCGTATTGTTTGCTATAGGCACTTTGCTGTACAATATCTCTCTATGATTTATTCATCATGCATAACTGAACATTGCACCCTTTGACTAGTACCTCTTCGTTTCCCCATCTTCCCTGTCCCGGCAACCACTCAATTTAAAAAATGGGCAAAGGAACTGAATAGACATTTCCCCAAAGAAAACATAACAAATGTACCACAGGTATATGAAAATGTGCTCAACATCACTAATCATCAGGGAAATGCAAATTAGAACTACAAGATATCACCTCACAACCCTTAGTATGGCTTTTATCAAAAAGAAAAAAGAAAACACAGATAACAAGTGTTGGCAAGAAACCGGAGAAAATGGGACCTTAGTGCACTGTTGGTGGGAATATAAACTGGTACAGCCACAATGGAAAACAGTATGGAGGTTCCTCAAAAAATTAAAAATAGAACCACCATATGATCCAGAAATTCCACATCTGGGTATTTACCCAAAGGAAGTGAAAACAGGACCTCAGAGATATCTGCATGCCCATGGTCATTGGTTTTGCCACTTGAAACAAGGTCCATGGTGCTCTGATTGCTCAGGTGACTCGAGACTCAAAAAAACAAGCAACAGGATAACAACAGCAAAAACCTAGACCTTGCAATCCCCAGGAGACATAAAAGTGAAGAGCAGGCATTCTGATAAATTTGAGGTCAGATGTTTTATCCACGTAATGAGGGCAGAGGCTTTATCCACATAATTCTGTTATCTCAATGTATCATTAATGAATCTGTACTAACCTGAAGTTTCATGATTAAATTCCTCTCCATCCCTTGCCGTACATGACACATTCATATTTGGAAAGGCATAAACTGATAAGTCTCAGGTGATCCAATTATTAAATTTTTACATGTGGCAGTTAGTGTTAAAGCCAAATGAGGCACCAAATTTATTTTATGTGGGTTTTTGTTTTATTTCCTTAAGAAAAATAATGAAATCAGCTTGTAGTAAATAAATATATTTTCCCAATTTAATCCTGAAGAAAAAACATGAAGATCTATGAAATAAGTGATATAGCTCCATGTAGCAAACATTATATTCAATGAGTTTATTTCCCCTTCAGCTCTTTTTTGAAAACAAATCCTCTCTTTTTTTCTCTGCTTGACACTAGAGAGGGCAATGTGTCCAGAAAACTATGAGATTCTTAACTCTTCTTTAATATTATTGGTTATTGTTTTCTCAAGCTTTCAATTATTTCTTCCAGCTGGAGGGAAAAACCCCTCCAAAACACTATTAAATTCCTTAAAAATAAAATGCTTGTATTCTATTTGTTTTAAAAATTATATGCATTATTTCATAAATGCATAATTGATGCTTAAAAGAGAACTTAGAATATAGTACCTGACTAATAAATATTGAGTAAATAACCTCTGTTCTACATTTTAACACATTGTATTCAAGTTCACAACTTCGGAGCAAACTAGTCTGTATTTTCCATTCCTAAGATCATGAACTGCTTATGTTCTATATAAATATAAGAATTACTTCTGTAGAGGTGTTCACTGTCCTCAACATTTCCATTGTTATATATTTTAAAAATTCCCAAAGTCTTTAAGAATTTCTTTGTAAATTCCAATAAATTACATTTATTTAATGCTTGGGGTTTCCAAAATAACTTCCTTTCCCCTTGAGTTCAAATACATCCCAGAGACCATGAAGGTTCCTAAAACTTTTATTCACAATTCACATGTATTTCAACAATAATATCCAGACTTTACAACCCCTGCCATAAGTCCCAATACTCTAAAATATCTTCATACTGCTTGGCAAAGATACTGAAATCCCCATCCTTAGGTTTAATCGTTCTTTTTAATCCAGGGTGTCTAGAAATTCCCAAGAGAAGAATGATATATAAAGCAAAGCATTATCACTGACCAATAAGTTTATTCATTCACCCATTCATTCACTTAGCAAATATTATCAAGTGCTTTGTTGGATACTGGCATATGTAAAAGAAATGAATATAAATAAAATAAGGCTTCCCATTCCACAGAGAGAAGTAAATACTTTTATGAGATTGATCGGATGAGTTTTTGGTGGAAGGAAGAAGTAGATCTGAATCCTTTTTAGTATTTGCTTCTGATATGCACCAAAATAATCATGGCAAGACCCAGGCACTATTTCAAAGTAAGGAACATTGTGTCTGTTTCTCCCTTCTTTCTAGTGCCCATCCATCCCCGAGAACCCAATGCCTTCATTTGCTCATAACCCCCAATGGCTGGAATCCCCATGATGCCCCACCTACCTACCCTCCACACATATCCAGGGTCTAAGTAGTTCTACAGTCCCATTCACATCTCAAGGATACCCCCATTCTCTCCAGGCTACAGTCACTGACACCTGACTAATAAAGAATTAGTGTAAGAAAAACATGTAGGCTAATCCATCTACTACTATTTGCCCAAGTGCAGCAGAATGCTCACCTGATTAGAATTCAGAGACCTAAATCTGAATCCCAAATAAGCCATTCCTTGGGAAAATTGCTTAGCTTCTCTGATTTTCTGTTCCCCGCGTGCAAAATAAGAGAACTAATACTTCATGGAGGTGATAGTAAGGATTAGGTGAAACATCACATATAAAAGTATTACAGTGGGGCTTCCCTGGTGGCGCAGTGGTTGAGAGTCCGCCTGCTGATGCAGTGGATGCGGGTTTGTGCCCCAGTCCGCGAGGATCCCACGTGCCACGGAGCAGCTGGGCCCGTGAGCCATGGCCGCTGAGCCTGCGCTCCAGAGCCTGTGCTCCGCAACGGAGAGGCCACAACAGTGAGAGGCCCACACACCACAAAAAAAAAAAAAAGTATTACAGTGCCTGCCCTTACCAGGCATAAAAGTATTAGCTATCATCTGTTTTTTACACCCAACATATATTTTTGAATGTTCGCTCTATGCCTGTCACTTCATTATTTGGTGAGCCAAAGAGACATAGGCCTGGCTCTCATGAAACTTAAGTTTTTGTGGAGGAAACAGACATCTAAATATAATCACACAGATAACTACATAGGCACAAACTGTGCTAAGTGGTAAGAAGGAAAAATGCAAAATATCATGGGGATAGAGCACCCTAGACAGAAAAAGTAGTATATATGAATAGCACAAAGTGGGGGAAGCTCCATACACCCAGAAGACTGACAAATAGCAAGGGCACCTAGACTGAAGAAGCTGGGGGACAGTGGTGAGAGGCGGAGGTGGAAAGGCAGGCAGGTGAGCGGGTCAGGCAGGACTTTGAAGGCTACGTGACAAACTGGAGACATTCTCCTAAGAGTGACATAAAGCCAACAAAGAGTTCTAAGCAGGGAAATTACATAACCACTTTGTATTTTTAAAAGATCACTCTGGCTGCAGTGGAGAAGAATGGAGTTGATAAGGGCAAGACAAGCCAGAGGAGAATACCTAAGGGGCATCCTAGTGGTTCACCTGAGAGGTGGTGAAAGGAGAGATGATGAAAAGCAGGCAGATGGGAGAAATACTTAGGAACAGAATATACAAGATTGGTTGAAGTGTCAAGAAGAACTGTGCAGTCGGTAATGGGAGACGACATCATGGGCTCAATCCAAAAAGCTGGGGAGGAGCAAGGTGGCAGCTGGGAATGGCAGACTCGTGCAGGGAGGAGAGGGATAGAGGATGCTCTCCAGGGGTTTAGTTTGAGATACCTGTAAGTCATCTTAGCAGAGGTTTCAATTTGACAGTTGGACATATGGGTCTGATACTTGGAAAAAGAAAAAATATTTTCCTGGCTTTAAATACTGTCTATAGGTTGATGGCTATCAAATTTACATTCTCAGAAATACTGGGGAAGCAGAGACAGAACGAGGAGAGAAGAACTAGCATCAAGAAGTCGATGAGGGCTCAAGGGAATTTTTTAATCATATGGACATGCAAAAAGATGCATAAATGCTGTTGGGAAGCATCCTGTAGCAGGGAAAGGTTGTAGACAGGGAAAGGAAACAACCTGGAGGGGAAGACCGGCACGTGATGCAGGGAACGCCAGGTGAGACTGACCTTTGAGAGAAGGTAAAACACTTTCTCTGTTAGAACAGAAGAGAAGAAGGTAGGGGCACATGCAATCCGTGTGCACTCATCTCCTTTCAAGAGGAAACTGAATATTTGTACAAAGTGTACAAATTAAAACACCCTGCAAAGATTGCAAACTTGGGACACCCTTTCAGCTCACCTTTAAATCACATAATGTAAACATTAAAATCCACCTGACAATAACCAATCAGGGATGATCTCTATTACAAAACTTTTTGTATGAAATGAATCTATATATCTGGGCATTTGGCTTAGTTTCTCCCTAAGAAATTATATTCCCTCTACAACATCTGAATGGGGTTCTTTTAAAAGTAATTGAATTTATAGATTCATATGGGGGAAAAATGTTGGCAACGTTGTGTCTTCTTGTACTAGTGTGTCATAATTTATTCACCTAAGTTTTAAGGTTTTTTCTTTTTTTCATATGCCTTGTTAAGTTTACATCTAGGGTTTTTTTCCATAAAAAGTAGAATCTTTTGTCTATTACCTTTTCTAATTGATGATTATTATGATATAAGAATGTTATTGCTCATTATATATTGGTGTGGTTTCAGCTGTTTTACTGACCTCTTTTGTTTAACAATATTTCATTTGAATTTCTTGTATTTTTCTAGTGAAAAATAATGTTTACCAGTAATTGTTTTCCTCCTTCTTTCTCATGGTTATGCCCTTTATTATATTTTTTCTTGTCCTATTGCATTGTCTGTCATCTCCAGTCACAGGAGCTGTTTTGCTCCTGACTCTAACAGAAAGTAATTAATCTTTCATGGTTATCTTTGAACTTTCCTGTGGATTTCTAATAAATACTTTATATCAGGTTAAGAAAATTTTCTTCTATTTCTAGCCTAATAATTTTGGGGTTGGTTGAGTAGGCAATGAAATCGATCAAATGCTTTCTCTTTCATAAGTTGGTAAGCCTTTGTGGGAAATCCTCTTGCTACTCCTACAGAATCCTCTTGTTATTACCAGGTAAACATTTTTCCTTTGGGTGGGGAGAAGATAAGTTTGACACACTGTGATCATTAGCTGTAACTTTTGCCCCTAAGTAATGCATAAAGATAGCTCTGTGCCCCATTCAAGAGGAAGACTGCATATTTTTCACACCAAGAAAAAAAAGCAGAAAATGGAATACTGTCAAAAAATCTTGCTTGAAATATTTGCTTAGATTTTATTTTTATTTTATTTACATGCTTCTATGAAATAACTTGGAGAAATTTTCCCTTCAGTGTCCCAAATATGCTGAGAAACTTGTGACTGGACACCATTATAAACCTATAATTTGTTTCAATGATTTACTCCTTCCTCAGCACTTCTTAACCCATCCTCTCTGCCCCACTGTCCTAGTATGTTTTTTTTCTTCATACTCAAAGTTAGTTCCCCAAAATAAATAACACTTCCATCACTCACCCCCATGACTACATGGCCTCTGCAGCCTTGGACGTTTTAGGTCTTCAAGAGCCCATTCTTATGTAGAGAGACAGAGTAGTGTAGGTGAAAACTGGCACTGTATTTGATAAGGGGAGAAAGTTAAACTTTTTTGGCCGTTCTCTGGCTCTTCATATATTGAAAAGTGTGCCTTATTATTATAAAGAGATTCAAGGTACAGTCTTGGGGAGAGAAAGGTGTTCTAATGTTGCCTTAATTAATTACGTTAATAAATTTTTCCTGAAGTAGAAACATACTTGCATTCCTAGGATTAAACTCTATTTAATCATTATATATGATTCTTCTAAAGTACAGGTACATTTGATTTTCTAAAACTTCTCATCAATGTCAATTAGATTAGCACCTAATATTCTTTCTTTGTGCTCTCTTTGTCTAATTTTAGAATCAATTTTATAGCTTTGAGAATGAATTCAGAAGCTTTGTGTCTTCTTCCGGGCTCAAAAAGTGTTGATATTTTGGTGATTACATGTTCCTTGAAGGTATGTTTTGAAGTTTTTAAGAAGCATCCTGAGTGATTTCAGACATAGGTGGGCTATGGATTCCACTTTGGAAATCAACTGGCCCAGAGAAATTCTCCCACTCGTACAATAAGGTATAAATATTTTTGCTGTAATAATGCTTGTAAAAATTGGGGGAAAAAGTTAAGTTCATCAGTAAAATAGTAGTTCAATAAATCATGTTACATTTTTTCTCTGGAATAGTCATTTTAGTAGGACGTAGTAGATTTCTTTTTACTGATATGTTATCTCCAAGATATATTGTTAATTTTTTAGAAGTCCATATGAATACTTAGGACATATTTTCATGCTGAATTGATTCAAAATGCAAATCATTAGTAGTTTACAACCTTCTCAGTTGATCTCATGCGCGCTAAAGTTTAAGAACTTCTGCTCTCAATCTTGGTTTCCTTGTGCACAGACTGTGGTGCCAACATCACAGCATCTTTATAAGCTTCAGTGAGATAAAATGATATTAACACAACGCCCGGCACATAAAAGAACTGAACTCATTTTATCATCTTATTAAACAAATGAGTATATTATTACCAGTGGCACTACTATTAACACTATACTGTAATTACTATTACTAAATGAAGGATCTAAATCTCTTTGATCTGTCATATGTTTCTGTAGCCTTATATTTACATAATGTATCCCTTTTTTTGGCTCAAAAAATTAAATTTGAATACTTCTGCTATTTCTTGCATCATTTTTTGCTGATAATATTTTACTGCCTTCTGATTTTAACCCAGCCTCTCTGACTACTATCATTCAAGTAATGTGGGACCTTGTGGCAAGGCCAGCACTTGGCACTGAAGTGCTGGAATGGTCCTTATTATGCAGTGTGATTTGGGTTTGCCTGTGATGGAATATGGTGGAATTTGGATGGGAGAAGAAAAGATACTAAAATCGTAGAGTTGCCAAAAATTGTGGCTAAAGTTTTCCTCTCTGAGTGGGGCTTGAATTAAGCATGCTATGGCAAAAACTATTTACCAATAAAATACTCTATTTTCCAAGTACCAACCAGTCTCTCCCTTTTCTTTGTTACCTGAAAGACCTTGGCACGAAGCTACATGCCCCTTTGGTCCTAGTTCTCCTTTTCCCTTGGGGAAAAAAGTCCACATTTCTCACACAGCTTAAGAGAAGAGACTCATAACCATACTTAATGTATAAAAGCTGTGATTTCCATGCAAACTGCTGCCTTCCCAGAAAAACAGAAAAGCCCTCTTTAGCCGTTTAAAACCCTTTAACTGTTTCCTTCCCTTTCCACTTGAACTACTGGGCTGCTCTGCCAGAAGCCTTCTCTGATGAATGAGATAATTTAAGAAGTGTGAGAAGCCTTTTTAATTCATTCAGACTCTTAAGATATCATTAAATACACACCAGGTACACACACCCGGAGCCAAAAAGACATACTGCACCACTCCGAAGATTCCCTCAGTTACAATGATTTCCTCACTAGTGCTATGATTCAGACCTGAACTAGTCAAACAGCAGCACTTGGGTCCCTTTGCAGTAGCCAGTGTCATAGCTCTAAGCAGGCGCTGATGTTTTCTCGTTTACCCTCTTCTTTTTATAGTTTCACCAAAAAAAGAAAACAAACAAAACCAGGTGCGTCCACGCTATGCAAATGAGAAAAGGTAACCTCTGAAACAATTTCCCAGCAAGCAAAAGATCCCCAAGCTGCTCTAGCTAACACCACAGGAGGTGTGTCATCTACCCAGGTGCTAAGCCAGGGCGGGCCTGCGGGCTGGGGAGGCAGTTAAGTCCCCAGAGAGCTCAGAGCTCCTGCTCAGCAAGCCACGCCAGGCCCAGCAGATCCTCAGGTGCTGACCCACGGGAGGAACATCAGGCTCCGGTGCAAGGTGCGGGGAGGAGCTTGAGCGAAGGCCACCAGCTCAGCAGGGGAGAAGGGAAAGCCACTGGGAACACAAGAGTTCGGAGAACTCCACTGGCAAAAGGAATGAGCCTGGGGCTTCCCTGGTGGCGCAGTGGTTGAGAGTCTGCCTGCCGATGCAGGGGACACGGGTTCGTGCCCCGGTCCGGGAAGATCCCACATGCCGCGGAGTGGCTAGGCCCGTGAGCCATGGCCTCTGAGCCTGCGCGTCCGGAGCCTGTGCTCCACAACGGGAGAGGCCACAGCAGTGAGAGGCCCACGTACCGCAAAAAAAAAAAAAAAAAGAAGGAATGAGCCTGAACTCTCTTGCACAGAGCATCCTCTTAACTGTGGGAAGCACAACTCACAGAGTAAGTTTCTGGCCCAAGGAACCTGAATAAATGCTGGCATTGAACGATTCCCAGGCCAGGTTCTGCGGCGGACCACCAGGGCTCCCCAACAAGGTCAGCACCTGCTAGTCAGTTGCTAAGGTTCTTAGGGTCTCACCACCCTCCACCCATCCCTAGTGTGCAAAGATTCTCAGAGTGACAGTAACAGCTCTCCCTTCAGCTTCCAAAACCCCTAGAAACACTTTCGCAGGAACCGACTAGGCAGTACCTGCCTCTCACTCTCCTTTACTCACTCTAGCATTTATGGAGTCTCGGCTCCACACCAAATCTTGTGTTTTCCACTGGGATAAGTTGAATAAGATAGGGCCTCTGTCCTCAAGGCAACATAAACGTAAATAATAATTACAGAATAAGGAAATAGGATGGAAATAGGCCCAAGGTGTTGTAGGAACACAGAAGAAAGAGAACTACATCAAACGGGATTCAGGGACACTTTCTGGAAGAGGTGACACTAAGTTGAGTGTTCAAAGACAGAAAGTAGCAACTGGCAGAGGGTTAGGGTGGGAGAAGTGGGAAGGATGGGTGGGGCAAGTTCCAAGCAGAGAGAATGGCAAGTATAAATGAGCGGAGAGGAGAAAGCGCCGCCTCAGTCCGAAAACAGTAAGTAGACGCGTGCGACTGGTCGGCAGGGCGCACAGGGAAGAGCTGAGCAGCGAGGCCAGATCACAAAGGACTCTGTGGTCCAAATCAATGATGTGGAGATTTACCCTAAAGGCCTTGGGGAGCCCCTAGAATATTCTACAATATTCTATACCCAAGACCAAGGCCTTCGGAAAATTGAAACTTGCTGCTTTTGACACTTAGGTTTTTCAGGTTTCCAAAAAGGTTAACCTATTCTCAAAACAAAATAGGTTCTGAAGTCAAATTTCTAATTTTATATGTTGTCACTTAATTTTTAAAACATCTAAAGTGATATACATATAGAATGATATGTACCATACACAGCACAGTCCAAATAAAGAGGACTCTTACTATAGTTAGTAAACACTAATATGGTATTACAGCAACCACCCCAAGGCATCCAGCCTCACTATGCCAACAACAATCATTCCTGCTGACCCACTGCAAGTCCAGCAAGGATGCCATCAATATGAGTGGAAGAGAGTGTCCGGGATTCATCAGCATTCCATCCAGTTCACTGTCCATTCATTCATTTAACAAAAACACAGAGAGCATCTCCTCTGTTCCAGAGCTATCATGGACCATAGGAACACAAAGATGCGAAGCTCCTGTTGGTACTCATCATGTCCTGGAAGACAGCAGGGTGACACCCGCCTTTTGCACCTGTGAGCACAGCCCAGCCGATCCTGGCACAGTGCAGTATGCTCACCACCTCTGTGCAAACCCTCCACACACTACTGCCGCCTGAGAAATGCAGTCAGAGGGGCTATCCGACTGTCCTTAAACCAGACAAAAACCCAGCTCAATCCAGGTAAGAGCAATGTTTTTTTATCCAGACACTAACTTGCCATCAGGCAATGTTATCATGTAAATAAAGTGAGGCAAACGGATGGCTTCAGACAGGATCCAGGGCTCACAAGGCATCACTGATGTGACAAATGCAAGAAAGTGAGGACAAGCCATTCGACACAGAGCAGGCCCTAGGAGTACACAGCAGCCTGACAAACAGCATCCTGGTCTTAACAACACATCTGTAGCAAAAAGCAGTCATATCCTACCTATAGGTTTTTGTTTATTAAATGCCATTAATTTTCAAATATGGGGATATACCTCTAAGAAACAGATATTCCTAACTTTCTCTTAAAATATGCTTTATGGTGGTGTATCTGTTTATATCACCATGACCCTTTAGATCATAGCCTTTGAAGGGCTCTATTCTGATCCCTCCCACATGATTAAATAGGGATAGTGTAATGAACTAAACACACTCAAGGAATCTGGAGGCCTAGATTTGAATCTGTGCTGTCTCCATGATCTCTAAACTCTTTCTTGGATACCCCTTTTGGGTCCCATTTTCCTCAGTTATAAAATGAGATATAATTGTGGCAGAGACCACTAGTTGTCTCCCAGTATCTTTTTTCTTTTCCCTTAGTCACAAGAACTCCAAGTTTTAGCTGAATACATTGTCACCTAGTCAAAAGATTACATTTCCCAGTCTCCTTTCCCATTAGTTATGGCCATTCGGGCAAGTTTTGGCCAATAAGATGTAAGAAGTGGTGTGAAGTGTGACTTAGAGGTGGAATCCTTCCTAACTCCTGCTGCCTAGAATGTGGTTGCAATGGCTAGAGCTCCAGACGACATCTTGGACCACAGAGTAACTTTGGGAATGGAAACAGCACATAATGGAGCAAATAGAGTCCAAGTTCCTGACACCACAGAACAGACATAAGAGAGATAGAAATTTCTCTTTTTCAGGTCTTTGTTACTCACAGAAGACCTAATCTTACCTAATACAACTGATGCCTAACCTCATGGAGTGGTAGCAAATGTTAAGTGTGAGAGTACTTTGTACTCAGAGTGTTTCCCTAAAATCTTGCCATCATGAGCTGCTCTGTGAATAAAAGGGTTACCTGGTTAAACATCCTGGAGAAACAGCACATACTATATCCCTCTGGAAATTACACAATCCATATTATCATATAAAGGGCTTTGAAAAGAACAGAAGCAAAGAAATTATTTTTCTGTTTAGTCCCAAATTTCCCAAACTCATTTGACATCATTATCTTTCTTACATGGGATGCTTATAAAGAGCTAATTTCATAGGAAACAATTTGAGAAATTCTGGGTAAACTTACCGTTAGTAATAGGTAACATCTACATGACTGTTTTAGCCTTACAGTACGGTTTACCTAATTAGATTCATGTCATTACAGTCCAGGTCCTCAGGTATATGCTTTCATAACTCTCTGTATGTTTTCTACAGCAATTCTTTTTATTTATTTATTTATTTTTGGCTGCGTTGGGTCTTCATTGCTGCGCGCGGTCTTTCTCTAGTTGTGGTGAGCGGGGGCTACTCTTCATTAAGGTGCACAGACTTCTCATTGCAGTAGCTTCTCTTGTTGACAGCATGGGCTCTAGGCATGAGGGCTTCAGTAGTTGTGGCTCATGGGCTTAGTTGCTCCACAGCATGTGGGATCTTCCCAGACCAGGGCTGGAACCCGTGTCCCCTGCATTGGCAGGTGGATTCTTAACCACTGCACCACCAGGGAAGTCTCTCTACAGCAATTCTTAATTTTATTAGTTTATAATGCTCACTTTGAAGAGGAGTTTTAACCACTTTCACTCCCTGGATAGTGTGAAGGCCAAGGGCTCCTCAGGGCCCATGTAGATCCTAATGAACTGAATGTAGGAATCCGCCTTCTAAGGGAGCATTCCTGAATACACATAAGAAATTCTGAGAAACACTGACATAAGGGTAAAATAAGAGATTTTTAATGTGTTTTCAAGTAAGGGGGAAAAAGACAGAGTTACCAGCAAGACCCCATTACTGGGCTCAACTGGTCTGGATGTCCAAGAGAGATAACTTACATGGCTGGAAACTGATGTTGGCTACTAGCTAGAGTTCATCTGGGCTGCCAAGCAGTGTGAAAAACACAGGGCCTCCATAGGATTTGGGGTTCCCATAGCCTGAGGGCTGCATCCCAAAAGGGAGCATCCCAAGAGCAAGAAAGACATCCAGGCAAAATGGTCTTCTTATGCAAGTGTTCTTCTGACCTAGGCCTGAAAGTCCCAGAACATCACTTCTACTATATTCTATTGGTCAAGCAAGTCAGGAAGGCAGACTCACATTCAAAGGAAAGGGAATGAGCCCCCACTTCTCCAGGGGAGGAATAGCACACACTTACAGGGAGAGAAGGAATTTATGGCAGCATTTTTCAAAGAATATCTACAACAACAACAACATGGACGTTACGATAGTAATTAGAACCAGAACTAGATACCGTTATTTAATGTGCTAATAAAGAAGCATATATATTAGTATATCACAAATTTGGTTTTTAGTATTTTGATAGCTGGATCAATACAACTGGCTTCTTTTATCATCCTATTTTATTTTATGCATTAAAAATATTATTCTGAGAATGGATCTAGGCTTCACTAGACTGCCAAAGGGACCTAGGGCACACGAGAAGTTCAGAGCCCCTGGGTTGTGTGAAAGGGTGGTGACCCCCAAGGATCAACAGTGAACCACTGTGTTAGCCCCGCCCCTGCTGGCCGGGCTGTACCTCTCATGGGCAAACTTCTTATCTTTAAAGCTCTACATATGAAGAGACTCCAAAAGCTCCCTCAAGAAAGTATAATCAATTCAAGAAATGCCAACTGTACCTAAACCAATAATTGGGAAATCATGAATTATTTAATTCAACATTCTGAGAATATCTGCATGGAAAACAGACCATAAAGTAAAGTAAAAAAGAAGCAATTCAATTAGAGCAAGTGAAAAAAGCCCTGCTCTAGATTAAGGGCCCCATGGGCAGCTGTTCCTTACTTGGCTCAAACTTCCCTGGCCCCAACCAGGAGGGTAAAATACATATGCAGTCACTCAGGTCCCCTTCTCTTGTAAGAAATGCCTGTGTCTCCTCAAAGAATATTAATTCCATGAGACAAATTTCTTAGGGGAACAAAATGAGGTAAAATATAGGTTTCTGCATTAACGTCAAGGAAAAGTTTCATTAATTCTCAGCAAATTTGTTGCAGTGCAGATCACAGACTATGAGGTCGGTAAGAGCTTGAAAGGTGATTTCTTAGTAGGGTGACCAACTCGTGCTGGTTTGCCTTGAACTTTGCAGGTTTTATCACTAAAAGTCATGTGTCCCAGGAAACTCCTCAGTTCTGTATAAATCAGAGTAGTTGGTCACTCTATTTACTAATGACTTTAAAGAGATTAGCTCCTAAGGTCAACATCCCAAAATAAATATCAAAATCTCTGGATGCTGCTTTCAGTATTCTGAATTTGCAAGGACTTCACCAATGTACTCTGATGGACTACTACTGGCTGTTTAAAATATGACCTTCAAGGCTTCCCTGGTGGCGCAGTGGTTGAGAGTCCGCCTGCCGATGCAGGGGACACGGGTTCGTGCCCCAGTCTGGGAAGATCCCACATGATGCAGAGCGGCTGGGCCCGTGAGCCATGGCCGCTGAGCCTGCACGTCCAGAGCCTGTGCTCTGCAACGGGAGAGGCCACAACAGTGAGAGGCCCGCGTACCGCAAAGAAAAAAAAAAAAAAAAAAGACCTTCAATATGACCTTCTGACCTCCAGAATTGAACTCATTGTAACAATTATATACAATCTTCTACATTTTTATAAAAAATGTATTTATTGTGTTGATTTATATTTTTGTAATATTGTACCCCTTTAGGAAATGACAATGATATCTTAGAGAAGATAGCCTAAGTCTATTCTATTCTCCCAAACTGACTGAGCTATACAAATTGACCAGTTCTGTTGGACTAAGCCTATTATATGACCTATTTATTTAGAACATTTGGCAGTACTCTAGAAAGAGAGTGGCTAGGGACAACCGGGCCGCCACCCTAGCAGTGCTGCGGTCTCACCAGGGAGTAATTGCTTTAAATTTAAAAAAATTTTCTTTCTTTTAACTTTCTCCCTTGTGGAGGAAAGGGAACCCTCATACACAGTTGGTGGGAAAGTAAATTGGTGCAGCCGCTGTGAAAAATAGTATGGAGGTTTCTCAAAAAACTAAAAATGGAACTACCATATGACCCAGCAATTCCACTCCTGGATATATATCCAAAAACAAAACCACTAATTTGAAAAGACACATGCACCCCAATGTTCATAGCAGCATTATTTACAATTACCAAGATATGGAACAACCTAAGTGTCCATCAGCAGATGAATGGATAAAGATGTGGCATATACACACACACACACACACACACACACACACAATGGAATACTATTCAGCCATAAAAAAGAATGAAATTTGCGGCAACATGGATGGACCTGGAGAACATTATGCTAAGTGAAATAAGTCAAAGGAAGATAAATACTATATGATATCACTTATATGTGGAATCTAAAAAATACAACAAACTAGTGAATACAATTTAAAAAAAAAGAAGCAGACTCATAGGTATAGAGAACAAACTAATGGTTACCAGTGGGGAGAGGGAAGAGGGGAGGGGTAATGTAGGGGTAGGGGAGTAAAAGATTCAAACTATTATGTACAAAAAAAGCTACAAGGATATATTTTATAACACAGGGAACATAGCCAAATATTTTATAATAACTATAAATGGAATATAACCTTAAAATAATATGGGGATCCTTAAGGCATTGATCTCTACCAGGGTTTTTATAGAGATCCAATACAGATGTGTTAAACAATAAGCCAAGACAAGCATTAGATTCTGCATTTGATTTGTAGGAGCCTGCAGAGAGTATACAGTTTTCTCTCAGGCAGTTTCTAAACTACCACCCTCCTGGTCCTCCATGGAACGTTTACTATGAACCACCTCCACCACCTCGGTATCACTCTTTTCTTGCCTTCTGTTGTCTGACTTCTCCTCCTGGTTTCATGATTGCTCCTTCTCTGGGTTCTCTTCCTGCCATTTAAATTAGAATTTCCTCCAAGATGTTGTCGCCTACCCCCTCCTTGCATCTCTCTATTGGCTCCCATGCTGGCTCTAACCCTAGTTCAATCTCCAAGGCTTCCTTAGTCAACTCTTCGAGGATTACCAAATCTAAATCCAGATTCCCAACTGGCTTCCTTCCCAAACTCCTGAGTCATCTTTTCAGCTTCATTCTCCTTTACCCTTCACAATTAATAAAATGCCAGGTCCTGCCAATTCTCCTTTCTTATCAAGTTTATGACACATACTTGTATTTTTCCATAGCAACCACCAATGCATTTATTGCTACTAGGAATCTTATAGTTTGTACTGTGATGGTCAAAGTACTCTTAAAAGTCCTAAGGAAAATAACACATAACTCCTTTAAAAATTAGTTTTAAACTGCACGTGGAGAAAGAAGTTGTTATAGTAGCAAAGGAATCACACCTAAGTCAATGGAAGAAACGCACCAGAGGTGTTTTACAGGTATACCTGTTAGGTTCCTCTCAGGCTAGAACCCAAAGTTCCCAGAAGGGTCACACTTCTGGGAGACTGGAGTTAGGAGTTTGTAAAGTTATAAAAGTAGTGATTCTCTAGGTGCAGTAAGTGCCAAAAATAAATCCTAGGTCTCCTACACACTTCACACTCCAATATCCCCCCACCCAAATTATGATCTGCAAGCCCTGGGGAAGTATGTGCCCTCCTAAAAAATTGCTATGATCCTAATACTAATGGACTATGACAATGAGTGTGTTTCCCAGGTGAGTAAGGACAGAAAAGAGTTTGAAAATCCGCTCAATTAGACTAAAACTCCAATTAGTTCCAGCAAGTTAGCAAGCCATAAAGAGTGTCAGGGTCTACATGTCTTGGGCCCCAAGAGAAGATTCTAAGTAAGTTCTAATTAGCCCAGAAACAAGCGCCATGACTGAGTCAAGCAGAGATTGACAAACTGAGATTAGAGAAAGGATATCAACTTATTTTAATATTTTTTTATTGTGTTCCTTTTGTCACTTGCAGGAAATGAAAATCTCTGCTGTGATTTTAATTGAAATTTACTTTTTATGGGGAAAACATATACAGTTGTAAAAATACTTTAAAAAAAATTCAACTGCTGGTTGTCTACCCCTGGCAAGGACATCCTATCACAGGTCTTGCTTGGTAGTTATAGCATTACTGCTATTCATTTGTAAAAACCCGTTTGAATCACAGTCATTGCAACTAAAAGGAACTCCCTAGCCTCCAGTGTGTCTCTCAAATGTAAACCTATTTTAGGGACACAAATCATCTAAAATATAACAAATAAAGCAAGAGTGTTTCTTCTTATAAATTTTAGAAGGCAATTTGCAACACTTGGGTTGAAAACAAGGAGACTGAAATCCCACTCTTATCCTTGATACAAAATGTCATATATGTTTGGGCAATGATAATAATGTGTTTCATAGGATTCTACAATTTAGAAAACACTTGCATTATCTTAGCTCATTTGAGTTGAGTGTCACTAAGTTCCCTACCAGCTCAACAATTCTATGTATCCATATTTTACATATATATAGATGTTTACGTAATACAATTAAATTCATGGAAAAACACCACAAACACAACAAATAAATTGTTCGACAATCATTCATTTCATCAAAGGAGTCCATATTGCAAAGGATTTTGCACTTAGATTGCCTTAAATAGTAAGCTTCTATGGTACATTCTTAAATATTGGATATATAAAAAGTCAGTTTAAGTTAAACATTTCAGAACTGTTTGGGGAGGCCTGTGGAAATACTTGCTCCAGGGAGCTTGGGATCCTGATGTTTCCTTCCCGTGGGAAGGACATGGCCTCAACACCCTTTACCATGAAGCAAGGTTTCCGGAGGTCTGTGCTCACTTCTAAGAAGCTGCCTAGAAGAAGGAGATTTATACAGTATCTAAAGGTCCTTTGATCTCTGTTTTCAGATTTTCTTTTTATTTGTTGATTTTTATTTGCTAATAATGCTGGTTAAAATTTCTGTGTCGAGTACCTCTTGAAATCATATTTGTTTGTTCTTCCCTTATATAATCGTAAAGAATAGCTTTCCCGGGCTTCCCCGGTGGCGCGGTGGTTGACAGTCCACCTGCCGATGCAGGGGACACGAGTTTGTGCCCCGGCCCGGGAAGATCCCACATGCCGCGGAGCGGCTGGGCCCGTGAGCCATGGCCACTGTGCCTGCGCGTCCGGAGCCTGTGCTCCGCAACGGGAGAGGCCACAACAGTGAGAGGCCCGCGTACCGAAAAAAAAAAAAAGAATAGCTTTCCCATTCATGTTCTAAATAAGGTAAAAGAATTGTTGACTGTTATCCTTGCAAACTTTTCATTTCTGCCCTGAAGGAAACAAAATGCTCAACGTATTTGTGCTCCACTTCTCCCCTCACCCCAAAGCACTCCTCTCTCTCCTAAGAAGAAGCTTCTGGTCACCCACATAGAGATTTGGACACAGGCTGCTGCCCAAACACTGTCATCCGTTGCCCATCTCAGGATGAGAAATCCCAGATCAGGGCCCCAATTTTGTTCAAGCGTTGAAGAATCCCACTTTCAGGCAGTGAAGAGGCAATACCATAACACCTGGCATGGTAGGTAGTAGAGAATAAAGAAACTAAAATCCTTTGACCAGTCTGTCTCCTGGTGTGCTTCAATTTCTGACTCACGTAAGCCAACAGAATCTAAATAATGTCTGCCCAGAGAGGGAAGACAGCACAAATTGACCAGACCCTAAAACTCTCAAACCTTTTGAATTAAGTCAGGTACATCTGCTCTTAATTACATACATGCACACACACTACACAATAAATGCATACACAGTGGTAGATTAAAGACAGCTGCAAGTTCTTTGCTCTTCTTCCCAATGAAAGTAGAGCCTAATTCTCCTCCTTTGTATCTGGGTTGGCTTTAGTGCCCTGCTTGACCAAGAGAATGTGATGGTCATGATATTCTGAGTCTGCTAAGGCTGGCTCGGAAGGTATGCAACTTTCACCCAGGTCTCTTGGACTGCTCACTCTTGGGGAACTCTGCTTTCGGATGTTCCTGCTTGGATTCCAGCTGCCACACTGTTAGAAAGCCCAAGAAGCCCCACAGAGAAACCCATGTGGAGAGGAACCGAGGCCTCTTAGCTGACTGCCCTGACTGAACTCCCAGCCAATAACCAGTGTCAACCATCAGCTGCATGAGTGAAGTCTCTTGGACCACCCAACCACGCTGGGCCTTTAGATGAGCCCAGCCACCATCGACGGCAATGCATGAAAGACCCCAGCAAGAATACCCCAGCCTAGCCCTTCCTCACAAAACTGTGAACAAAATAAAACGTATGTTTTAAGCTATGAAGTTTCTAGGTGGTTTGTTAAATATTGATAGATTTCCAGAATACACACATTCCCGCAATCACCATACTAATGCCATGCATCCTACAAAGGACCCCAGTAACTCAAGTTTAAATTAACTTCCCCTTCCCACTTGCTAGTAATCCAGAATAAATGGGGGTGATGGCTTGTGTGACTTTCTGTCCCATCCAAATGGGACAAGACCAGAATTTTGAAACTATTCAAGAGACAACATGATATTTATGGTATTTGGTTTCTAACTGATTTTGCAGACCCAAATCTCTGTGTTACCTGTATCTTATCCTATAACAGTTATAATCTCCGGTAAGAAAAAAGTATATTAAGCTTGTAATGCTCTACTCTCAACATTTTGTAGAAATTCCTCCCCCAGAAAAATTATTTCCTGATTTATGGTCATCTTAACTCATATCTCCAACCTCAACGTCTTGCAATTTAACAAGGAAATACGTTAAACATTGTTGACTTTGAACATCCCAGGACTTTGATGAGCCTCACTGCCATTTAAAGTACCCGAGTACTGAAAATCAGAACAAACAGAAGAACTATTATGAAAAAAACCCCAGTACTTATCCATTCATCTCTTCAAATAAGGACAGTTCAAAGTAATATGGGAAAATGGAACACAGTGAATTCTACCACACATACATGCAAAAATAAAACCATGCTGGAGGCTATATGATATCATATCTGTATCCTTCAAAACAGAATCCTGCCACTTGGAATTATAACACATTTTCCTTTCATTAAAGCTGCTCTGCGTGAAAAGGGTGTCATCCTGTCATGGCTGAAACTCCTTCAGAGAAAGAACTGGAAGCATCAAATCCTCGCAGGTCAGTTCAGGACAAAACCTGGAGTACAAGTTAGCAGGATCATTTGTGAGGGTTTGCGATTTGCATGATTTATTAGATAGAACTTGTTCCCACTCTGTAAGATGTCTTGAATGCATTTAGACCAATTCTCCCAGTACTTAGGAGGCAAAGACAATCAGATATACTTGTTTGTGTGAAGCAAAGTTATCATAAACTAAACTACAAAAGCAAATTCTCCATGATGACTTCAGCTCACTCCATATAATACCACCAAGAAGAATTTGCAGCTTTCAAAATCCAATGTCTATAAAGACAGAATGCCTCAAAGGAAAATGGTACCATACTTAAAATAGTGATATCTTTTATTAGTACAGTAAAGTCCTATTTTTATGGAATAGGATGGGTCTGAGGTCATTCCATAAAATTGATTTCCCAGAAAATGGAAATAGGCAATTTACCCTAAGAATTTTATTGAAAAATTATGCTAGTCTATTTGAATAATGATGGGAATGTTCTACACATTTCCTTTATTAATGAATTAAAATACACAAAACATCATAAAATTATATTAGAGGTTCAAAAGTATCACTTAAATCTTCTTTACCAGTCACTTTCATTTTGTAACATCAGCAGTTCCATTAAAATCGTATTATGTAAAAATGGGTTTTTACTGTAATAATAGTTATTACCTATTTAGCTCCCAAGGTTGGTGTGAAAATTAAATAATAAGCCATTGGAAAGCAAATACAAAGTGTTGCTAATACCAGAGGCCAAGAGGGGCAGGCAGATGGGAAAACGAAGGAAAAGAGCACCTGACACATTAAAAATCACAGCGTTCATCTATAATTCCATTATTGCCAACACTCCACGCAGCAGTGATGTGTGCTGATGTTATCTCATTTAATCCCCTCAACATGATGATATATTAATTTTAACCCTCATGTTATAGATGAAGTTCGGAAACGTTTAAAACGTGTCTAACGCCACACAGTTGGTAAATGTCAGAATCCAAATGTGAACACAGCTTTGCCCTCGTCAACAGCCCATCCTGTATCTCCTAAAACATTGCTCCCTCCCCAGTACACCCTTGTGTCTCGTAACTGACCTTCAGTTTCTTATCCCATCTATCAAGGTCCCCTTCAAATGCCTCTTCCTCCCTGAAGTCATCTCTCTTCATCTTGCCTGGGACAAGTGTTTGATTCTAAACACTTCTGGTGTTTATTACAGCTATTTGTTGTATTATTAAGTATTAGTATGTGTTTTATCAACCCAGCTAAGTTACTAGCTGTTTGAGATCACGGCTGTATCCCATTTGCCTCTGGAGCACCAGATCAGAGCACCTGGTGTGGTGACTGTTCAGTTACTGTTGGTTAAATTGAATTGGAAAGGAATGTTAACTTGAATTAAAACTATATTCGCTACCAGATGCAAAGCAGATACTTCTACCAACGGTTCATGGCATCAGATACCTCTTTGGGAAGTTTCTCCAGTTTCTCCACATGTATGTACCTAATGAGAATGTAGCAAGATTGAATTCCTCATGTAGAGTATCTGACATATGCTAGGTATTCAATAAATTTTTTTTAAATTCCAAGTGAAGGGAACAATGGGAACAGGAAGTAGAGATGTATAAATTCAGTATAATATGGAGTCTGATTTGAGTGAATCAGAGCAAGTAGGAATGGTGAGTTTTTAAAAATATATATGTGGTAAAGAGTTAGGGCTCTGGAATCAAACTGTCTGCTTTCCTGGGCCAGCCTTTTTACTTATTAGCTGGGAGAAACTTGGGCAAATTACTTAACCTCTCTAGCTGGGAGAAACTTTGGCAAGTTACTTAACCTCTCTATGTCCCAAATTCCTCAGCTATAGAAAGGAAGATAACAACAGGATCCAAATCAAAGTAGTTGTGAGGAATGATCGAGAAGATCCATGTGGAACACTTAGCACAGTGCATGGCAGACACCCAGCACGCAAATTATAGTTGCTGTTACCATCATCGTCATCATCAGGAACATCTTAATTCTTAGGACTCTGTTCAAAGGAAAAGGCATTACTTTCCACAGACCTGTAAAATCTGATAGCTGTACTGGGTCGATCCTGTGAAATCCAAAGATTCAGTTCTGGTGTGAAATGATGGATGCAGCATGGAGAACATGCGCTTCATTCGAGCAGTACTCGGTGTCTCTTTTGTGCCAGACTTGGGTGAACAAACTGACTTGTTTCAGAGGAGGCAGGAAGTAAAAGAAACCAGAACAGCCAGAAAGGTCAAGAAGGTAAAACCACAAGTAGAAAGACGAGATGAATTCAATCCCAAGGTCCATCAGAGGTCAAAATATCAGGGTTTGCCAAAAAAATCAAAACAGAAGAGTAAAGCCAGTACAGCGCCTACAAAAGACCCCCAAACTAGGGCTTCCCTGGTGGCGCGGTGGTTGAGAGTCCGCCTGCCGATGCAGGGAACACGGGTTCGTGCCCCGGTCCGGGAAGATCCCACATGCCACGGAGCGGCTGGGCCTGTGAGCCATGGCCGCTGAGCTTGCGCATCCGGAGCCTGTGCTCCGCAATGGGAGACGCCACCACAGTGAGAG
This sequence comes from Orcinus orca, assembly GCF_937001465.1. NCBI lineage: Eukaryota > Metazoa > Chordata > Mammalia > Artiodactyla > Delphinidae > Orcinus > Orcinus orca. The sequence goes on from NC_064568.1 coordinate 80,389,111, forward strand.
ACCCGCGTACCGCAAAAAAAGAAAAAGAAAAAGAAAGACCCCAAACTAAACAGAACAGATTAAAACATTGGCAACTATAAGCTAATTTTCTGGAATTAGGGCTTCTTTGAGGAGAGAGGCAGCAAGAAGTAAGGACTTCATTTATTATATATTACAAATCTGTTTTCATTCCCTTATTTTTCCAACTGAAAACTAAATAATGAACAATAATTGCAGATTTAAAAAATCTTAACTTCTCTGATCTTTACAATAATACTGAAGGACCAAGTGGGAGATACTTCAGACATCCAGTATCTGTGCCCGCCCATCCCCCTGCCGCCTTTTTCCAGAGCACTGATCTGTGCTCTTTAAGAGCAGCTTCACGGAGAACTCGGGTCCATCTTACAAGCTGACCATGAACAAAGGAATGAAGGATGATGGAGAATGCCAGGGGCCCCAGCAACCAGGACACACAGTAGATACAGTCAATGCAGTGCCAAGCAAGATAGCTAAGATTGCTCCTCGCTCAGCATAAAGGTCCCAAGGATACAAAAAGCTTGGCAACCTTCAAAAGCTTCTCTTGCTTCCCGCATGCAGTGGGGGAAACAGTTTGCTCAGTGGGAAAAACCATAGCCCAGGGCCAATCCACTGGCTACATTCATCAAAAAGAAGGCTGAGGCAGAACAGATTTTTCCCTTCCGTATAGGAATGACTCATGAGCTTGTTTATTCAAAAAGTTCCATCCTCCATGGAGAGAGGTGGATGATAGCGGGGTGGGATGATAATAATAGTTTAAGTTTGTACCGGTCAGCCCGCTCCCTCTGTCCTCACCTCTCTGTGCAGTTCCATGTGCACCCCACCAATGCCCAGAAGGTGGTCAGTACGTTTTAACCTTTCTGCCTTCATTTCCCATCGTAAATAAAGCAAACACCACCACCACTCTTTTCATTTACGTTAGTCCTTTTAGAAAGGAAATGTACTTGACTGGTTAAGAATAAGGACTTGGAGTCAGATCGTCTGGTTCAAAATCCTGGTTGTGCTGAATTGCAAACTGTGTGGCCCTTGGCAAGTAACTTAACAGGCTTGGACCTCTGTTTCTCTGTCAGTAAAAATGGGAATGATAATATTACCTGTATTGCAGAGCTATTGTGAGGATTAAACTAGTTAATATATGGAGAATGATTCCCAAATATTGTTAGTTGTCAACAAATGTTTGACATTAGCATTATTATTATTTCACAGATGACCAAATATTCTTTTTCCAGTACTGATCTTCTTTTATTCAGTATTACTTTAAGAAGTTCAAATTAAACCATAAATGGAAATAGGTCCTAAGAAATATATCTGTTGTATGAAAAACATTTTCTTCTCGGGCTAGGGAAATTTTCTAGTAGTTTCAAGAATTCTCTCCTAAGAATTGTGTTGTTCAATATATTTAAATGACAGATAACCCCCAATTAGATTGGCCCAGTTCAGTCTGTCTGTGATTATTTACCCCATAGATTGTTTCACTCACTGGGTAAAATCAGGACGTCATCCCCAGGGCCTGGAATGGTACCGCTGTGTCCTCCCCAGCCCTTCTCCATGCCTTCCCATGCTTCGGGGAGGGACCATTTTAAAACTGACTCAGGTGCAGAGGAAGAAGCTAGAAAACAAAAGGAAGATAGCAAGGGTAACTATGAAAATCTGATTCACTATGGTAACTTACAAATTCTATCCTTTATATTAGGATCCTGGTGACATTTTCACTTCCCAATGAAGCTGCCTTTAGATATTTTATAATGTTCCATAAAAACATTTATCAGGCATAAAGCAGGTAATTATTCAATCCTTAGAAGATTACCTCCCCTTCTAGGGAAAATATATTCTACTTTTGTTATTAAACTTTTGTGTTTTGCCTTTACTATAAATACTACAACATATTTTTATCACGAAACATTTGGAAAATGCAAATATAGAAAGAAAAAGAAAAATAATAATTGTCTACTATCTCACCACCTAGAAGTAACCGCCATTAACCTTTTATTTGTATTTCCTTCCAGAATTTCTCAGCATTTTTACATAATTTAGATCCTATAACATGCAATTTTACATTCAGTTCTTATTTTACTTGGCAGTTTTTCACATGCATTTTGTAATGTCATTAAAACTCCTTGTAAACATGATTTTAATGGTTACATAATATTCTATCACATGAAAAGCCCACAATTTATTTAATCCCTAATGTTTGGCATTTAGGCTTTGTCCACTCTCTTTTCAAATTATAGAGAATGCAGTGTTAAATATCTCTGTGAAAATCTGCCAGTATTCATGATTTCTTCTTAAAATAGAATCTTAGCAATGGAATCACTAAGTCAAAGGGTATGATTTTCTCACAACCCTTAATGTGTATTAAAGGCAGGGCAATCATCTGAACACCTCTCACTGCAATAATTTACATATAGTTCATAAGTTACAACTGGTTTTTATTGATTCTGCCACTGATGATCAAGTGGCATTTTATTTTCAACCATCCCACTGGCCTCTTCAAGAAACTGTAGCAGAAATCTAATAATTTCCAGTGGGGACCATACCACTCCAATGTGAAATGTACCCACACATTCTTTTCTGGAACATGATCCCTGGTACAGAGTCAGAAGGGCAGAGAGATTGTCTCAAAAGACGAGGATGAAAAGATTCACAGATGACCAAACTCTCTTCTTCCAGTACAGATCTTCTTTTATTCAGCATTCACTTAAGAAGTTCAAGTTAAACCATAAATGACATTAGGTTCTTTTAGGGGAAATATATTTGTTCTATGAAAAATATTTCCTTTTCCACCTAGGGAGATTTCCTAGGAGATTCAAGAACTCACATGATGAGGGAGGGAATCTCATCTATTACTTGCTAATTTCACAAGCATAAATAATGAGTGCCCTCTCCATCAGAACAGTCCTAAAAAACAGTGATGCAAAAAGAAATAAAATGTCATGCTTGCTCCCAAGGAGCAACTGGCATTGTGTAAGTATGTAAGTAAATACTGGAGGGATAGAACACTAAAGGGAGTACCTGACCAAGGGAGGGAGGGAGACCTTTCCGGGGGAGGCTTCCTGGAGAGAAGCATCTGAGATCTGAGCTGCACTGTAAAGCCTTGGGACCTACCCAGGTGAAGTGGGTGAGGGTGTGTGGTGAGAGTCTGCACTCCAGAGGGGTGAGCACGTGCAGTGGCAAGAAATGAGAGATCACACGGAAGAACTATAAGCAGTTTGGTGTTGCTGAGTCACAGAGCTGGAAAGAGGCAAGTGGTAGGGCTAGAGGAATAACCAGAGGTCAGAGTGGGAAGGGTGACAAAGATGGAGGAGCCAAGGGTAAGCCCTGGGTTTCCAGCAGGTGTGGTGTCAGATGGAGATGCCCATTAAGACAGACATTGACGAATTAAGTTTGGGCCATTTAGAGTTTGGGGTGTCTTTGAAGCCTCCAGGTGGAGATACACAGCAAGCAGGGGATGGCTGTGAATCTGAGGATGGGAAAGAGCTCTAAGTCCGAGAGATAGATTTTGGCATTATCACCCCAGAGGCCATATTTGAAAATCTGAGGATGGTTGTGAGAGCTCCAGGGGACTCCAGTGTGGAAAGACAAAATGCCTAAGGTCAGAACCACGGGGAACACCTGACTATTATGCCTACCTGAACCCAACTCTCCAGTGGTCGTGGTCTAATTAGGGCCCTGGGATAACTTAGAAGTACATGGATTGTGGTCAAGTAGAAATCCTAGGGATAGGGAGGGTGAGAGGGAGGGAGACACAAGAGGGAAGAGATATGGGAACATATGTATATGTATAACTGATTCACTTTGTTATAAAGCAGAAACTAACACACCATTGTAAAGCAATTATACTCCAATAAAGATGTTAAAAAAAAATGAAATCCTAGACAATTTAATTAACACAAAATATACCCCACACCATGGAAGCCAGGCAATGTTTTGCAACAAACTCTACTCAGAAAGAGGCTTTAGAAATATTTTATACTTACTCAATAGCCTGTAATAAACCATAGTGTGAAAGAATGTGAAAAAGAATATATATATGAATATAAAAAGTATATATATATATGTATGTATAACTGAATCACTTTGCTGTACACCAGAAACTAACACAACACGGTAAATAAACTATAATTCAATTAAAATAAAATAAAAAATATAAATATTTTGGGCTTCCCTGGTGGCGCAGTGGTTGAGAGTCCGCCTGCCGATGCAGGGGACACGGGTTCGAGCCCCGGTCCGGGAAGATCCCACATGCCGTGAAGCAGCTGGGCCAGTGAGCCATGGCCGCTGAGCCTGCACGTCTGGAGCCTGTGCTCCGCAACGGGAGAGGCCACAACAGTGAGAGGCCCGCGTACCGCAAAAATAAATAAATAAATATTTTATAAAAACCAATAATGCCTTTCTAAGTTTCCTCCCAGTTTTGTCTCTTTTTCAATACTATACCCTAAACACCCAGGTGGGGATAGGGTGGGAGTATTTGTTGAGGTGGCCACTAACACCATAAAGTCCAGAAAAAGATGTTCTTACTTCCAGTGATATTTCAAACAGGCAATGACCAGTTTCTTTAAAACGCTACTCCAAGCTCCAAAAACCCTTAATTGCTTCAATTTTGTATCACAGATGTTGGAAACAAACATCCTTCAAGTCTGTCATCTTCACTCTCATTTATGGGAATGTTTAAACTGTCTTTAATTGAACAAACTAAATCTTAAGGTAGCTATTCTAAGCAATGTTATGATGAATGAATTTGATCATTCTATACCATCCTGCCTTAAAATAAGAACCCTTAATGGACAAGGACATGTTTAGTCTCCTGCAGAATTATGAGATGTCTATACAGTTAAAATCAAGCTTCTAGATGACTATTTTTAATATAGAAAGAAGAGGGGAGGAAAAGAAGCCTAAAGAGTTAAAGCTATTGGAGGCATCCATGGAGGACCAGAAGAGAGGAATGTCTTGGAAAACTAAGAAATAGAGAATGTACAGAGAGTAGAAGTGATCTTGTTAATAGCAAATTTCCAATAAGAGAGGGAATAAGAAGTGGCTATTGAATGTGACAACTAGAGCATAGTGATCAAGATGAAGAGGGTCCCAGTGGAGTGATGGAGGTGGCAACCACTTGGATTACAGTAGATTGAGGAATGCACTGGAAGTAAGGAAGGGAAGACGCTGGGTCTGATCCTGCAAAAAGCTCATTAAGGAATGAATAGCCTTAAGATTTGAGACCCTCAGCCTTTGATCTGTCTTCCCAATCGTTAAATACGCTAGACTTATCTTGAAACTGGAGTCCATGAATTTTGGTCAGGACCAACATTTGTGATGAGCCCTCACCCTGCTTTCCTCTCAAATTTGTCAGTCAACAACAGCCACCATTTGAGATGGTCTCCAACTTGGTACGTGAGCCAAGTATTCCTTCTCCACCTCAATCCTTCATCTACCCAGCGTTCTATGGCTCCACATCAAGAGGAGGCTAGTATTCTGAGAAGTTTGCAGGAGTGATATAAACTACAGGAGGATTTAGGGTCCACGAATTTTGTTTTGATTTGATTTTTTAATTGAGAGGTGACAAAGAGTCATTTGCTGATAAAACAAAGTTCAGAAGATGTTAGAAGGGATGGGATGAGTTTAAACAGGAGAAAGGCTGACAGATCCAGAGACCAGAGAAAAGGAAAGAAACTTGATCTGTGGGGAAAGGGATGGCAAATTTACAAAGACAGTATCTGATCATCTGAATATTTTTATATGACTGTCAACAATATTTGCAACTAGCCTCCACTGAAAAGACAACATGGTTGAGGTAAAGGCTCTTCAGAAATATTTTTTGTGTTCCCCCAGTGTGGGTTGCTTCACCTTCCTCCTCTCTCCCATCTTTTATAACGCATCATGGACACCAAGAGGAAATCAATGGAGCCACAGTGTTGGAGGAGTATGAAAAACCTGCATTGGGGTCTTCAGAAACCTGGGTACCATCTTCACCCAAATTAGCATACATCCTTACCGCAAACCCATTAAGCACCCATACAACAACTTTCATCAGCACCACCTCCTCTGCTTCTTCCCAGCATTTGCCCACGTATACCCTAATTTCTGCTGCCTCTGGAGTATCCTGTCTACCAGGTCCCCATAATGACCAGCACAATCCTGTACACAGAATAAACCCTCAACTAACTGAGTGAGCTAAAAGGCCCTATAGCAGAACACCTCAACCCAAAATGTTTTTTCTGCATTACATATTCATTGTATCTCTGAATCGGTCAACATATAGATGGAACTCCATTATTTATTCCATTCTTGTTTTGTCAAAGAATTTTTGATATTGCAAAAATTGTACTATTTTTCATAGAGCTCTCCATTAAACAAAAGACATGCCATATTTAAATTTTGACATTATCACTTATACCCCACATGATAGAAATCAAGCAATGTCTTAGAACCATATTAATAATAAATATTTGAATATAATGAATGGTAATGTACTAGTTCTGTAACTCCCTGGGTCTTAGGAGTTTTCTGTCCCAACCTGTTATAAGATAGGAAAATTGGCTATATATATATATAATTAATTTTAATCTAACTCATAAGTTAATATATGCCAAAAAGGTAATTTGAATACCTTAGGGTTTACATGGTATAACAGAAAGAACACTGGACTGAGTTGGAAACCTGAGTTCTCATCCAGGCTCAACCACTGATTACTGATGTGACTAAGTAAACTATTTAATGATTAGGCTTCCATGCCCTCATTTGTAAAATGAGGCAATTGGATAGGACAGCTTGTGAGGTTCCTTCCCTTATTAAAATTCTACAACTCTATGAAGCATCAGCTTTCTATTTATTCAGCATGTTGTAATTGACAGGCCAAGTGAAGCACCTCCCAGTTAAAACTGACCCCTGCTGAAAAGCCCTGGATTCCAGCCACCCACAGTGTCCTTCCAAAGAGTCCTTAATACAGAAATCTTCGCACTAAGTGCTGAGAGGCACGTCATGCTGACGAAAGCTGCCCAACCCGGGAATGGCCATCCACAGATGGTCCAGTATCCTCTGAGGGGACCTGACATGAGAGCTCCCCCAACAGGTAGGTTCTCTACAAAAGAGGGGCTGACCCAACTGAACGTATCTCTTCTCGGGGGAATTTGAACACAGGACATCCAGAGAGGAGAGAGTTGTAAGATACTATTCTTTGGTAACAGTTATTTTAAAGGAAACATATTCCTTGATTATTTAGTCATTTGATGGACATTCCCCGGTGACCATAAGACCCCATGAAGTCAAAGACCATTCTATCTTGTTCACTGTTGTCACCTCCCACACCTCACATGAGAGGCATTCAACAAAGCATTTTGAGTCACCTAAAGGAAAAAAGTGATAAAGAACTAGGGACAGAAAGAGCAAAGGCTATGGCAGCTCAGAAACAGATATAAAAACAAAGAATCCCTTTCTTCTCGGTCCAATAAGCATGAAAAGGTCATCGTCGGTACTTCTAGTTTACATACAGTTTTAGTCCCATACCGTAACCTCATTTATTTATTAATTTAAATGGAGAAATTAGATCATTTTCTGATTAGCCCGGGCTCTTCTCTGACATAACACAAAAATGCCACTGGAAATCAAAGGAAAACTCAGCCTTTGAAAAGATTTATCCCGGCTGCAAATGTATAGTTAAACAGACTCCGGGTAAACAAAAACAAACAATGAAATACATTAGAAGGCGCTTATGAGTCATTTAGTCTTTGAGAGTTTAGCTTTTATGAGTTAGAAAGATTTCACAGAACCATCTGACTTATGGGGAGGATTTGTTTACCCTGATTTCCTGAAATTACTGGGAACAATTACAGTTTTAAGATACCCTGAATTTTTCTTTCCATTTGGTGGGGGCCTAATGGCTCATCTGCAGATCTGGACTCCTGTGTGCACATATGGTCCATAATTCATGAAATGTGCTTATTTACATGTTGTAATTCTTACTTTCCTATGTTTTGAAATGCACCAATTCTTATATCTTTCTTTGACATGCAGACGTATATTTTAGCTGTAGGGGTGACACAATAAGGAGTTGTCAGACATAAAAGCATTAGGGCTCATACTTGCCCTACAAACAGTATGATGGGAGGAATTTATAAAACGACTGGAGGACATTCTGTTGTACCAGGCAATTCTATTTGATGAGTTAATACTCACCTGAAATAGTTGGCGCCACACCTTCCCTCACCTGGAGAATTACTTGAACTTGGCCTTCACCTGAAACTGAACACAAAAAACCGTAACTTGGATGTGATACAAAGATTATCTTAATACGAAAGACATTCACGTTTGAGAACGATGGCTTTGTGCTAAATTCTCCCCAACCTAACTAAATTTTCAAAATAAAAAAATGAAGTCCTTGTTAATTAGTCTAACAATTGATTTCCAATACTTGATTTTGATTGGTTTTATTTGATTAAATTTAATTGCAGTGAGCTTTCCAAAAGAATTGGCACATAAATAATTAGGGAAAAAATTGTTTCACCATATGTTCTTTGGAGGCCAGTGTTGGTGAGCAGGACACCCCTCATATCCTATTTCCCCTCCATCAGTTTGAAGGCTCCGCTTTTAGAATTCATGTATTTTTCACCAGTAGAGTTCAGATCACCCATGAAATGTATTTGCTTTACCTTTATCCAAACAAATTGTCCTTTTAATGAAGCCTTTTCCCCACCCCGCTTTCTCCTCCCATCTTCCAAACCAACTGAGCACATTTAAAAGGCCTGGGGTTCATTAATTTTAAGCGTTCAATAAATTAGTGGAAATAATCAAAAGGCCTGATTCTTTCTGATAATGACAATTTGATGTCAGTATAAACCAGCAGATTAAGCTGGGAATATATGCTCCTTTGCCAAGAGAGGCTGCTGTAATTAAATAGTGAATTCATCTACAAGGTGCTCTCACGCCTGATTAATTAGTAATCAGGTGCGCGAACTCCACTCTTCAGTAACACCTTGTCTCTTAGTGGTTAATTACCTTTCTGCCTTATTCGATGCCATGGAGGCCAGCACCTCCCACCACTGAAGGACCCAATGATGCTGAAGGTTGCCGCCTTGGGGCCTTGGTCCCACCCATGCTCTCCTTTTGCCTCTCCCCGAAGCCCTAAACCCTTTCCTCTATCACAGAATGGAGTAGACGGAGGATCATTCTTTCTAATCACAAAGCATAAGCGTCAGAACATTACAAAGAAAATAATCCCCCAAAACACCCATGATGAGACCTCTCTGATTCTATTCTTATCTTGTTCATTATTCTCACTTAAAAATTTTCTGTAATAACCTATAATGGAGTATCATCTGCAGAAATACAGAATCACTACGCTGTATACCCGAAACTAAAATAATATTGTAAATCAACTATATTTCAATTTAAAATTTATTCCTGAGTCTGTGGCTTTCTCCTTCCACTGTACACACTTTTTTGACCAGGTAGAATGGCCAACATGTTCTTTATGTGCTCTACTTTATCATCACTTCCAAAGCTTTACCTATATTGTTTCTTTATACTACTGCAAAATTTCACCCACTTTTCTAATTTAAATAATAAAAGTAATTAATAATAATAAAGCCACCAGCTTAACATCTCTTTTTTTCTATAATGTCTAACTCATCCACTTCTGCTCACACTGAACTATGCATTTTCTAAAGTTTAAAAGCATTTCTAAAACCACACAGTGATACTTATCCCAAGCTCTCTTTCAATTGAGCAAATACCACTGTGCATCAACTGTAGTGAATTTAGGATTGTCTCAGTCCTTAGCTCTGTCTTTAAATCTTTGAGGGAGGGACTTTTCTCCTGTACCTTAAGACACTAGACATTGTTGGACATGTAGATACTTAATTTTCATGGACCAATCAGAAATCCTAAATTTATACTGCTCTACTCTGTATGCCAGAACTCAACTGGCAATTTTGACAAATTATACAAATGGAGGCAGGAATTAACCCTTTTAAAGGAGGCAAAAGACAAAATGGTAAAAAAGATAGGTTCCATCAGAAAGAAAAGAGAAAGGGAATATGGCAAAATGACATCTAAAAACATGTAAAAGTCTGTAACAATAGAATACCCTTGTACAAGAGAATGGAATAAAATATTGTAATGGAATCAAACTCTAGGAAAGGTAAAATTTTTTAAAATTCCAAGAATCATTTGGAAAGGGAAGTCAGTTCATTTAAAGATGTTATAAAAATCATCCTTGTACTCACTGATATAGAAAACACACTTATGGTTACCGAAGGTGGGGAGGAGGGATAAACTAGGAGTTTGGGATTAGCAGATACACACTACTATATATAAAATAGATAAACAACAAGGACCTACTGTACAGCACAGGGAACTATATTCAATGTCTTGTAATAAACCATAATAGAAAAGAATATGAAAAAGAATAACAAAACGTTGTAAATCAACTAGACTGAAACATCGTTTTTCCCACTATATAGAGGAGGGAATCTGAAGTAGAGGGAAAATAATCAATGTATCCAGAATCCCCTGGGTGAAAAGGATACTGCCAGCCAGTACGGTATCAGGAACTGTAGTTATGATGATTACATAGTCTTCATAGGCAGCAGTGATGATTACCCGGAAAACTGAAAAGGCGAGCCCTGGACATACCTGACCCCCAGTACAGGCTGTCCCACTTTTCTTCATCCATTAAAGCCCTTACCCAGGCCCTGTTCCTGGTAAACCAAGGCTCCCTGGAGCAGCGAGCACCTCGGCACCGGTGGCTTCTGATCTGGGTGGACTCTGACTTTGTTCAGCCTCTACACGTACACAAATGGCTCCCACCTCCAGAACAACCTCTTCCCCAAAGCAGACACCGAAACTAAAACATGCTTTGTTCACTTTATTAAAGCAGGTGTGTGAATATCATTCAATCTGAGAAGAGAAGCAGTTTCAGTATCACAGGAAATGGAGCAAGATCACCAAAAGCAGGAAAGATTAGAAAAGCCTGATTTCCTATACCACAGGCCCCCTGCAGGCTGGTTCTGAGCGTGGGAGCAGAGGGCTCTTTCTTCCCAAACACCGCTTCTAGGCGGAGAGAGACCGCAGAGACGGAGCGGGAAGTGCGTGGGTGAAATCCAACAGCCTGGATTTGAATCTTGGGTCTTCCAGGTCGTAGATGTGGGTACCGGACAAGTTCTGAACCTCACTCACTTCCTCTGAAAATGGGAATCATTGTACTGTCTTACATCATAGGGTGATTGGGAAGAAAAGATGGAAAATCCAGGTAACGTGCTTAGCATAGCATTTGGCTCAAATGAACAATACGTGTGAGTCATCATCAATACCGTTATTACGACAGGCTCATTATTCTAGGAGCCAGTTAACAAAACCCCAAAAATATGCTTTCACTCTTTTGACAGCTGCACCTAATCACAATAAGCCCTAGTATTCAGAGTTGTAAGCAACTTAACCAGATCCGCTGAAGTTTGCTAAGTGCTTTGACTCTATAAAAGCGTAAATGCAGTGTCACTTCCAATTTGGAGAAATACCAAGAGGGATAAAAATCATTTGAGAATAAAGGTATTGACTCAGGAAGAGTTTAAGAGCCTAACACAAGCTGTGACATTGTACATATGCTTTCTCAGTGCTTATGATTTCTGATTTTGTATTTGTAATATGAGAATGGTTAATCTCCTTTGTTTATCAATGGAGCCTCACTGTCGTTGATCCTTCCAAGATTGTAAGAATATCTGGTTGGTCCTCAAAAAGAAAAGAAGCCTTTGGGTCAATTATAGCCAAATTATTCTGATGAATGCTACATGATCTAAGCTTGCTATAAACACAGACATCTAGGAGAAAGAGAGAAACGTGTAAGAAAATGGCTCCCGGTGAAAGAAAAGAGAGTTACTCATGTAGATCTGATTCTCATGCCTGCCAGAGTGATGTGTTGGCAAATTTTGTCCTCACGAGGGCCCCAGGGAAGAGAAAAATTAATTGATTCTCTCCCAGGGCAGGTCCCATTTTCTCTTGGAATTTTGGAGGGAGAGAGTACCTGCTTACCTAAAAAGAAAAACCAGCTGGTATCTTAGCAATAGATCCCTTGCCTGTTTTCTTCTTCACTCTATCCCCAGGCTCACTTTGCCATTGAGGACTGTACATGTATTAGGACCTCTTGCTCAGCTCACATTTATCTAGCATGAGTCAGCTACTAACTACACGTGGAGAGAACGGGAAACAGCAACCGCTTCTGTGTCTGTGAGTTCCTTCCAGTCTCACCTGACTCGTGCCTGCTCTCCCTCTCTTTCGGCCCTGGACCCAGTTCCAGTGCCATCTTCATGGGCCAGCTCTTGGGTTGGTCCTCTCTTTGCATTTTCACCTTCACCTGCCCTGTCCCCGACCTCCACCTCTTCTCACACTCCTACACCCTCCTGCTCTGTTTCTCCCTCCCTGTTCAGTTCTTGCTCCCCAGAAATGAGCCTCATTCACTCAGCCACAGAGAAGGCTTTCTTGTCAACTGGACCCTGAGCAGCTAAAGCTTGATTCGCAGGACCACTCTCGTCTGATTCCAGCCTCTCGGAGAGAGCCACTGAGTGACCTTGACCTCGTCACCCAGGATCTTTTCAAGACCTTCACAGAAATATGATATGAAAATCCTTCCAACACTTGTGAGTCTTCTATTATTCCCAATAACATTCATTCATAAAAAGGTGTAATTTTTTTAAAAGAACTTGATCAAGATGCTGAGCGATACATCTGCATTAACCAGTCCTGAGAGTTAGCTCAATTAAACCTTCTTAATTAACTCAGAGAACAATAACAACTGTTATTCTGACTCAGAGCAAGGTTTGCCATGCTTGCACAGGGCGTATGTGATTCCTGGGCCCTGCATAGATCTACAGAACCAGAACTTCTGGGGGCGGGGGACCTGGGAGCAAGCATTCCAGCTGTTTGCCCATGAGGCACACTTAGAAAGCACTTCTTGAAGGAATTTTACAAACTTTTCCATACTCTACTCTTAAAAATGTGGTTTTTACTCACAGGTTAAAAACCTGTGAGTAAAAGTTTCTCTTAGCAAGTGGCAGGTATTCTTAGCAAGTGAGGAAAGGAACCCAGGTTAAAAAAAAGAGAGAGAGAGAGAGAGAGATACTTATATTCACAATTCTTACTTTTCATCAATTATACCAAAAATTTGAAAACCAAACTATACTCCCAAAATATAAAATGTAATGTGATAATTTTAGTAGTATAAAAGTTTTATTTTAATAGTTATGAATGTTAATGTGTTTTAGAGAAAGCAAGTAGGTCATTAAACCCATGATTTTATGGATAATATTGCTTAAAAAAAAGACAGGTTTTAAAAATAAGGCAGTGTGGGAGTTGATTTAAGAAAAAAATCAAGTAAGTAATAGCACAGGAGGCATAAGGATGTGACAAAGTGTGAAGGCGGTACTCAAATATGTAAAGTTCAAGAAGCACAGAGGAGTTAACAAGTACAGCTTTTTCCTACAAACAGGAGAAAGAAGAACTGGTTTACAAGGGTGGGTAGGTACATAAGCTTAGATTAAAACAAGACAAAACAAAACACTAGTATACTAGAAAAAACACTGAAATAGAGTCAGAAAAGCCAAGTCAGGATACTGGTTATACCATCCATGACCTGTGTGAACGGAGGCCAGCCACCAGCATCGCTGAGAATTAGCTCCTTAATCTTGAGTGATTCCTTGAAAAAGTATCTGATTCTGATTCCTGAGTTTTCCTTCCTTCCTTCTTTCTTTCCTTTTCTCCATTTCTTCCTTCCTTCTTTCTTTCCTTTTCTCCATTTCTTCCTTCCTTCTCCTCTTGGAGAAGTTGCTTGTAATTGAGAGGCAAAATCCCTTTTCACATCCGCAGCTCCTGTTCCGTTCTCTATATTTTTGCCATAAAGGTTTGTCGTGCATTTCCCTGAAGTCAGCTCTCTATATTACCGGTACCAATCCTTGGGGATCTTTGGGGAATGAGTTTTCTATAAGAATGTAAATTAATTTATTAACTAGAATGCTATAGATTGCCTTAGAGGGCCTCGGCATGGGAATGGCTGCAGATTTTCAAAGGATTATGATTCTGCTCTGCTCATAAAATCCTCCCAAAGAGCTCTGGGGAGCCAGCTGAGTCCTCTCTCATTAGAACCTAACAAGATTCCTTCTCAAGGAGTTGCATGGGGTCTCCTAGACCAGCTGAAGAACAGAAGGGTCTAGGCAGCAGCCTGCTCCGTCCCAGTGCCTTAGCGCTTTGAGAAAAGAGAAACCTGGGCCAGATCCCTGCTCGCCTCACTGCCAACTTAGGAAAACGTGTCTTATTTTCAGGATCTCCCAAGTTAACAGCATCTTTTCTGAGCCTTCTGGGTGATGTGACTTGAGTTGTTTTTTGAGACAATAAAGTCCATCTGTCTTTCTATCCACAGCCCACTTGCCCTCATAGACAACAGCCCCGGCTTCTTGCCAAACAGCCTGCCTTTATCCTGGTGAGGGGAACATTTGGAAACAAGCACTGACCAGCCTGGCTAGACGTGTCTTTTTTTTTTTCAGTCTGATCAGAAGAAGGTGGTACACGAGAGCCTCCAAGCCTAGCAGGCGGACTTTCTCAGCTGCCGCCTCACACAATATCCCAGCTTGGCTGCATCTCTGCTGTGTGAACTCGGGCGGGGGGGCGAGTGTGAATGGCTCAGCATCTGATAGGAATTTATCACCCACCGGCTGCTGGTTGGGCAGGGGATAAAGCAAGGGGAAGGGGGCTGTGAGTGTTTAATGCACACTGCCACAACCCAACAGTTTTCCCTAAAGAGCCTCTTCCCAATATAAAAGAACAGGGTCAAAAGTAAGTTGACCCCGGACAGAATGTACAATTATTAGAAGAGAACTGTGCAGGAACAGCTGCTGGGACCCCACCGGTTCCGCATCAGGCTTCCAAGAGTCAGAATATGAATAATCAACTCAAGGGTGTTTTCTCCACCCCTCCTCACCCCCACCACCTCCCCCAGCCTTGTCCTCCTGTTTTGGGCAAGTCCTATTGCGTTTCTACAGGAAGAAGCATAGCCCTCCCTAGCAGCTGCAATAATTGTGTCCCTATTGTGATGAAGACCTCCTCCTGGCCACCCCCCTACAAGTGGCCATTGTCAGCGTGGAGTCAGTGATTACACGCTCCGCCTGATGCTTTGGGGGACCCAGCTGCCTAAGTGCTGACACACGAGTGTGCGGAAGGCCGGGGAGGGGGCCGGTGGAGGTGGAGGCAAGAGGTGGGGGGAGCCCACGGCTGTGAGATGGGACTCTGACATACCAGACCTTTTGCATAAGTCAAGCCCAGAACAAATGAGGCTTTATCAGGCCCCAGTGATGAGGGGGTCTCATCTCCCTTTGAAGTGGAGCAGAGCATGGGGCCTAGCAGCTTTTCCTCCTTTGGACCAAGCAAACATCTTGCTTTTGATACACTGCATGCTCATTATCTCTGCCCCATTTAATGATTTTTGATTGAAGGGTGGCGGCTGGGACGCCGAGAAGATCGTTAGAGAGGCTCCATCCAGCCAAGCCCGCAAGAAAGGCTTTCCTTGTGCCCGGGCGTAAATTCGGAATTTCTTAACAGTATGCGCTTGTTCTTAGAGGCAGATAAGGGCAGAGCGTGAAATTCTTAATTAAGCAATAAATAGAGAGTGGGGTGTCAGCAGATGTAGCCGGTAGCCATGGCAACGGGAATCACATGGGCAAGAGAGCTGAGACTAGATGTAGGCCTCAGGCCTGGGCCTGACTGACAGCTGAAGAATCCTACAAAGCTTGTAAACCAGATTAATTAGCTGACTAATTATTTCATAGCGTGAATGTAACTAAAAAATAAAAATAGTTCACCACGAACTAAAACATCCCTGGGAAAAAAAAACAGGGACAGAGGCAGTGGGAAACTGGCTGTGTAAGTCAGAGACAGGAGTGCTACTGAATCCAATCACAGAGACTGAAAAATGGGCTCTCTGGATTTGACTCCAAGTTTGACAATATGAAGGAACACTTGTTTTACAGTCAGACCCGTTCGCAAGCATGGTGTAGAAGTTGCAGTTCGCCACTGCCGTTCATGATACCTTATCACACCAAATATTGCCCCTCCGGGATCCTACCACATAGAACCAATCTCCTTAAGAAAGATTCTTAAATGAGCAAGGTTATCTTATTCTGTGGGTAACAATTGCTTAAGTGATATTAAGTTTCAATCAGGGGGCCCATATATCATATACGCCATGTTATCATGAATCTGTTATCTTACAAAAGCTAGTCAAGGAAAGTAGAATGAGACTCTTTCAGACAAGTTATGACAGGTATATGGAATTCAAGGCACCTGAGATTGACCACCTTCCAGGAAAAAAGAAACATTCTAGAGAAATAATCTACTGAGAAAATGTGTAATAAAATAACACGGCATGCTAATCACACTTGAAGATGTTTGGGTGTTTTGTACCACAATTCCAAGAGATAAGTAAGTATTCTTAACCTCGCTGTATAGATGCAGCCACGGAGGCATGGAGAATTTATAATTCCATGCCCCAGGTAAAACAGCCAGCCAGCCACTGATTAAAACCCGAAGCCCTAAACTCTGGCCGTGAGCTTTCCAAAGAAGCTGCATTCTGTAAAGACATTGCTGAACAAAGACAAAACTTGCCTTGTTAAAGAAGAGAAAGGCAAGAGTCAAAAAATATTATATGTGCAGGACTTTTTCTTTGTCATGGGGACCAGTGAGAAGTTTTCTCCTGCACCACTGCCTGGCACCCCCCACCCTTGTGGGTCAGTGGCCCATGATTATTGAGTGGGCAGCACACTCTAGTGGAGAGAGTCACAGCCAGGAGCCAGAATGCCTGGGTTCTGCTCTCTGCCGTTCTCGGCTGGCTCAAAGACGAGTCAGGCATCTTAAATCACACAGCAAGGAGCTAAATGGAGGAAATGAAGATAATTGTGATTTTTTTAAAACTTCCTCTCTGGGGGGATGTGGTAGGGCTGCACACAAACAATACAAAAGACGGTCTGCTTAGAAGTGGTCAAGGAATGAGTGAAAGCCAGCCAACTGTCAGTGCAGCAAGACTCCAGATGGAAGGCCAGCAGGGAAAGGGGCAGTGTCCCCCCAGCCATGCCCACCCCCCAAAGCCTGACAGGAAACTCGGTGGACCTGGAGGAGGGTCAAGCAGTTTCCCTATAATAAAACGAACCTTCTGTATACACAACCTCCCCCTGGGTTTTTTGTTTTGTTTTGTTTTGCTTTTCATTCCAGGAATATGTCCACATAGACTGTGAGGGCTTCTCTTCCTGGATTAAATGTATTTTATGTAAATTATCCCAACCACAGAGACCTATAAAGCCCCATGGTCCAAAGAAAACAATTAAGTGAAAGTAACAAACGAATCAATATGTAACTGAACTCTACTGCTTCGAGGCTTTTTCAGGGGTCAGCCACAGCTACCTCACTGCTGTTGGGCTGTTGGTCTACGGACACCATGGTAGCCTCCTCATCAACTTCCTAGTGGTGGTGCAGACTTCACATAGAAGACATCCAAAGTCATACCCGATCCACACAACCCAATGTAGCTGCATGGGACACCACCACGGAAGACCAGTGCGAGCCTCGGTTCCTCCTGAAACCTCAAGTCCTCACTGTGCCAGCCCAGGAATGGGAACAGGCCTGGCTCTCGCCACCTACCTACTCCATTCAGACAGAGGACGGCGGAAGCACAGATGGCCATGAAAGCCGCTATTTGGAGGACCAGGAATCCTCTCCAAGGAGTCCGGGTATCCGACTTGCAACCCTCTGTGACTTCCTGTTCCTTGTCCAACTCATATTATTCAAAAGTGGAGATACCAAGGTATTCTGATACAAAGACTCTTTAATTAGTAAAAGCCATCCGCCTAATAAAAATGGCTTATACTGAAATATTCACCTAAGTCCTATATATGTACATATATAATACAGATGCACATCTACATAAAATATATATATATACTTATACAGATATGCATTTATACCATACGTGTAAATATAGTATAATACTATAACTTGCTGTTAATTCAATAAATAATGGGGGGGATGAAAATCTTTAGCTGCATGACCTGATTTTGTTTTCTTGATGCCACAAATGTTCCTTTATCGTGCCTGGTTTATGCGACTGTTCAAATTAGTTCACAGTTCATGAACAAATCTGATCAATGGACAAGACAGGCTCCTCGGAAGCACGCTAACTAATAAAACAAGAGCAATTTGAAAGTAAAATTTTGTTTCAGAATATACAGCAAATGAGTAGCCATAGTTAAAGTTAACGGCAACTATCTGCTCTTACTTAATGGCTGTATGTGACTCTAGTGGTAAAACAGTCTCAGGGATCTCTGTCCATCCTGATTTTTTATAGTTTTAGGTTATATTTATGGATGAATCAAATCAGGAATAAAATCTGAATGGTACAATTCAGTGCAAATAAAATATAGAGTAATCCATTTGGCCAAGACTTTTTAAAAACCCGGGAAGCACCATCCTCTCCTCTCTGGTGCTATTAAAATGTAATCGCCCCAGGGCTCAAGTGTAATCAGACCCAGTTGACAAATGGCTATAGGCACAAGTGAGAGGGACAAAGAACTCAGGGCGCCTACCAGCTCCCCAAACCCTTAAGGCCAAGTCTGGCTTGTGGCAGAGACTGGGACTTGCCATGCTTGACACGGCCCTGATTTCAACCAGGATCTATTAAGACCAATTCATAACAAAATTGTCCTTTTAGAGACTCATTTTGTCAGATTCTCCTTCTTAGAGACCACACTGAGCTAAGGTTGGTAGAAGTGGACACCATGTACTCAGAGTGACCAATGCTGAAATAATATGGAAAAGAAATATGAGATTTCAGGAAGTCAAATATGAGATTTCAGGAAGTCCAGGAAGTCAAAAGAAATGTATGGCCCTGACCCACACATTGGGCTCCCGTGAAACATGCACAATAAGAAGGTAAGGAAATCCTTTTGGCCCCTGTTACTCTGCAATCACTGTAGGGTTTCTGGTTCTATAAAATGAGGCTCCTGGACCCTTCACTGATGCTGCCTCTGACACAAGACAAGACAGCCCATCCCCCAGTCCTCAGATAGCCTTCCATGCATCTCATTTTTCTGACCTCAGATTTCCTCCCAAGGCTTCTCACTTTCCACATTGACTACACTCTTCATCCTGCCTCTCTGTACCTTTGCTGTTCCTTGTATCTGTGATCACAACCAGCCATCCTGTCTTTACATGTGCAGTTGACTTTTCTACAAATGCAACATGGCCTTAACATGAATGAAAAATATGAATAGCAGTCAAAGTTTATTAAGCACTTGCTCTGGGTTAGACCCTCTGCTAAAGAATTTTACATGTTATCCTTGATTTAATTTCCTATCCTTTAGATAGGTCCTTTTATTATCCCATTTTACAGATAAGGAGGCTGAGGCTTAGAAAGGATACCTGCACGATGTCCCATAGCTAGTAGGTGCTAGAGCTGGGATTCAAATGCAGGCAGTCTGATTCAGAGCCCAGCCACTTAACCATAACACGCAGCGGTCTCTTTCAGCTCCTCATCACTTCACAGCACCAATGTTTGGTATTCCAAAGGGAACGGTGGTTTCTGACTATGTGCTCAACATGCTCATCCAATTATACTTACCCAGATAGGTGAGTTGTCTCAACTGGCTGTGGAAGAACCAGTCACAGCCTTGGTCCCGACCAGGTGATGGAAGAGACGGAAGGGACCGCCCCACTTGACTCCCGCACCTTATGAGGATGTCAGGGTAAGGCCACAGGTCTGTGTGCACCAGCAGCAGGTAATTCCCAGGAGCAAAGTTCTCAAATGTCGCTGAGTACTTGAAGTGAGAGAAAAGTACAAAAGTGCTCATTGAGTGAGGAAGACTCTTCCCAGAAAAAGAGTTACAAAGAACTCAGATGGAGTAGTTTAGAAACAGGACTGTTCATACCGGCTACTTTTCTTGTGGGAAATGGGCTTACTTAAATCTACTCCATCATAAATTCATAACTAAAGCTACAAAAGCATACAGTGCGAGGACTGAAAACTGTAAGGTTCTTCTTGTTTAACAATCTCAATTAACAGAGGAGAAAACCAAAGTTCAGACAAGTGAAGTAACTCGTCCCAGGTCAAACAGCAAGAAGAGACAGAGACACATGTAGAATTCCTGTCCAGTTTTCCCCAAGACTCAAACAGGCAGGCAATGATAGGAGTGCCATCCATTTATAAGAGTAACAGTTAACACGGTTGAGCATTGGCTCAGGTATCATTCATATCAAGGCATCCAACCCTTGAAAGACTCTGGGGATTGTGACTAGTATTGCCTCCATTTTATAGACGAAGACACTGAGGCAGGTGGAGGTTCGGTAACTCTCCCTACATCACAAAGCAGGACAGTGCTGATCTGGGACAGAGATCCAGGTGTCCACCTCCAGAGTCACCATTCTACTGCCTTCACCTTCCCAGAATGTTCTCATGGGAACCTCAGGGGAAGGGGAGAGAGGTGTACATTCTTCCTGAGAGCTGTGGTGAGGGGATCAAATGGATTCTGCTTTGAATTCTTCAGATCTATGGCACACCTGCTTCCAGCTCCCTAAGACCTGCTCTTATGACCTTTAGGGAGAATGCGTGTGATGAGACGGGAAGAAAGAAATGTGTTAAAAGGAATAAAAGAAGCTTGAGGAAATCCACTGGATTGATTTTTCTGCAGAAAATGCACCTATTTTCCTTATGGTTTTTCCTACCTTCCCTCCCCCTAACCATCTGACTCCTTCAACCCAATCCAAACGAAAGGCTAGTGCCTTTCGTTTTCAGGTGCAAGTTAATCTTTGACCACAAGGTGGCAGTGTGCAATGTAAAAAATGCCTTGTGAAGCTATTTTCTCTCGGCTACAAACACTTCCCTGGGGTAAGTTGGTTCTTAACCCATGATATATAAGACTACAATTCTATAGGTTGTTTAGAAGCTGTTTTTATTTGTATTAATAAAGTTAAAATTTCAGGCAGAACCATTCTGTGTTCAAGGTGAGGTTTAAAGGGATTCTAAAATTTTCAAGTTTAAGATAAAAGACAATCATACCTCAAATTCAGGTTACATTCATCTGGTCAAAATGCTGCTGCAGTTTTCTTGATCAGCACCAGAAGATGCTAATACCTGCAAACTACTGCGTCACAGAAGGAAAGACGGGAACCCCCGGGGAATGGAATCTACCATCAAGTGGATGCCGGGGCTTACCTGCAGAGAGCTGTTGGTCCAAGGGCTCTCAAATCGCAGTGAGTAGGTCTCTTGATCCAAGAGCAGCGCCATCCAGCCATAAGGGTTGGACAGTGTGTCATGCACGTAACTGACAGTGGTTGTCTTATTTCTGCTGTCCGTTATGGTTAAATCATAAGAAACTTTTGGGGCATTGGCTCTAGAGTGATTTAAAAAGAAAAAAAGCAGGTGTAAGTTTTTTGTCCATCCTGGATCTAAGGCACTCCTCTCCCATCAGCTATAATTTATCTATTTTCTCCATGTACGTCTCTCGCCCCAGTGTCTATAGAGGTTTTAGCGGTCATGGTGTGTGTCAAAAAGCCCAGTGGGAAGGTGTCACTGGGCCATTTGTGCATCACACTGACCTGAAACACTCAGATCTTAGGCCACTAATCAATGCCATCTTAATGAGTTCATATAGGCCAGGACTATATATTATTATTTTAAAGAAATGTCCAAGGTCAGAATATTGCCATAGCCCGGGTTTATCAGCAGCAGAATGCGTATTACACAGTCACTAGTTATCCCTCTGGGGAGCAGTGGCTGAAGCCCAGAACCTCAGAGCCTACCTCCAACGGCCCAGCAGGAACAGCCTCAGTAAGCTTCCCCAGAACGCAGAGGGCCCTGGGTCCTCTCCTGTGGGCTTACACGATGCCCAGGGCTCACTCAGTGCCAGTGGGTTTGCGTTCTTGCTTGTTAACAAGGAATGCGACATACTGAAGCTAGAGACATTTTGTCTTTTCTGGTGTCCTGCCCCTTGGCACTGGGCCCTGCACATTATGGGCACTCAAACCATGTTTGTTACACAAACGAAGCCTGCATGGAGGAGCTCTTCCCAAAAGCGATGCCAACTTCCCAATGTATAGAAAGGGTTTCTAGAAGAACAGCATTTTACCAAGTGAGGAAACTGAGACAGAGTATGGTAAAAGTAGTATGTGAACATCACAGGTAGAGCTAGAAAGTTTTAAATTTCTACAAAGTATTCTATGCAGCCCATTCCAGAAAGTGATTTTTAAGACTTCACTAGAAGATAAATAGATTTTGCCACCTGCTTAGACCCTAAAAGAAAAAGTGGACAGAAAAGAAATAAAGCAAAAGCTAAAAAAAAAAATCAACACCCATTACGATCTTCCTTCCCCCTCTGGTTTAGTTTTGATGAGAATCTTTAACTGTGGCATGTTGCTACAGGCAGATAATTAAATTCTCAAAGTAAAGGGAAATGAGACAAAGGAGGATGTTGGGTTTTCAAAGTGAGGGGTGATGTGAGCACATCGAAAGCCAATTTACAATCTAGTGGCATATTATAGAGAGGAGACTGGTTTTAGTGTTAAATGCTTGGGCACCATTGTCAAATGGGTGTAAACTGGAAGTCTATAACTGCATGTGCACTAGGTGTATGAATTTGGGGGACTCACTGACCCTCTTTAAGCTTTAATTTCCTTTTTTTTTTTAATGGAGACAACAACAGTATGTATCTCCTATAGCAACTGTGAAACTTAAAGTGATAATCTACGTGAAGTATTCACTAAGTATTCACTAAGCCCAATAAGTCTACCTATAGCTCATTTAAGAAAGAACCTCAGATGTGCCTGGTTTGCCACGCTGTCTACTTATTTTACTGTCGAGAGTTTATCCAGGATATTTGGTCATTTAAAAACACACTCAAAACCTTTCATGGTGCAGAGCTTTAGCCCTGGCAATGTAGCACGTGATACATATTTCTTGTAAGATTAAATGTGTTTGTTTCATCCATTAATAAGTAAAATGAAAGGGATAAAGAATGCTC
This sequence comes from Orcinus orca, assembly GCF_937001465.1. Taxonomy (NCBI): domain Eukaryota; kingdom Metazoa; phylum Chordata; class Mammalia; order Artiodactyla; family Delphinidae; genus Orcinus; species Orcinus orca. Next base: position 80,412,159 of record NC_064568.1, read on the forward strand.
AGGGCATTTGGAATAAAAGAACTACTCTTTCCCAGATGTCCCTACGTAGCATTCACCAAACCTTTAGAAATCTTGGGGTAGGGGGGCTTCTTCCTCTCTTTGGGCCTGGGATATGGAGGGCTTTTTTTGCATGTATATCAAGATTTAAATCGGAACTTAAGTAAATCCTGGACTCACATTCTTAGAATCAGAGTGGATATGAAGGTCATCTGTTCTAACATCCAATCTACTGTGGAAATTCCCTCCATATTTTATCTTGTTCCTTCTTCCAGCTTTGGGGAGTTCACATCCTCAAATTCCTCCTCCATTTATGACAGCTATTTGTAAATTTTAATTTTAGACAAGCTTGAGAAAGCTTAATTTTCTCCCTTGTATTTTCTAGCCCTTTCTCCTCAATCGCTATGGCTTTCTCTTACCCTGACTGAAACCATGAGTCCCAGGGTCCCAGGAGATCAGCCAGCACAATTTGGCCCAACTAATATATTTACTAAGTGAAGATAGGTTACTGGGAAATAAATGTAAAACAAATGTGATAAGAAGAGATAAGCTGAAATACCAAAGAGGCAAATGAGTTAGCCGCAGCAAGTACCGAGGTCAATACATCAGGTGGGATTCCCCACAGTCCAGAAAATGATTCCAAAAATTTCAGGTTCTGAAAGAGCAGCCCTTCAGCTTTCACAGAGACATATGGGCTCTGGAAAATGAATCACAAGACTGAATTCCAAGAAAGACTCACTGATAAATCAGAATTTCCATTTAGTAATTCGCAGTGAGAAATAAAACTGCCTTTCACATAGTGCGTATTCAACAAATGTTTGTTGAATGAATAAATGAGTGTTGAACGGACTAGAACACCCTAACTGGCTATTTAGTGATGTTTGGTCCCAGGGAAGTCTACCCAGAAAACCACATGAGTGTCAGGAGATTTCTTGTAAACTTACTCATCGAAGGAGATAAGCATTTGATCGTAAGTTATCAGATCCTGATACAGTCAACCCCATTATCAGTAAGATATTCACCCAAAGGACTTATACACTTAAGTTTAGTGGTCAGAAAACCTCTCCTGGACATATACAAGCAATCTGCACTAACAGTGGGCCCTGGTTTAGGAAAATGCTAAGATTTCCTTATGAACTTAGATTTCTTCTATCCTAGTTGAGTGCTCTCAATTAAACCACTTTTACATTAGGGTTTTGGTTTTTTTTTTTAACTATAGGCCAAAAGAATTCTATTTGTTGAAATGCATCCATCTGTTCACAACTAATCACTCCAACCTGTATTTTGTCACTTACTTTGCCTGACCATCCTATATTTTATCACTCTTTTCTTAAGAGATAATGCATATTTCCAGAAATTCTTCTTCATTCCAGCAATGTAGCCCCAAGAATTCTCCCTGGTCACTTGGACTAGTCTTAAATTATTTCTCAGATTTCTATCAGCATCACATTTATAAGTCAGTTTTAAGATCTAATTTCTCCTGATTCTGTTTCTATAGATTGTAATTTCACTTACTGAAGGAGCCATTTTTCAGGCCATACTCCCCAGTTTCAGAAGGTCCCTATAAACATGACTCTGTTTTCAAATATTGTAAAACCACTAAATGCTAACATTAATTCAGTTCTATTAATCTTCGGGACTTTTCCACCTTCTTTTTTTTTTTTTTTTTTTTTTGCGGTATGTGGGCCTCTCACTGCTGTGGCCTCTCCCGTTGTGGAGCACAGGCTCCGGACGCGCAGGCTCAGCGGCCATGGCTCATGGGCCCAGCCTTTCCGCGGCTTGTGGGATCTTCCCGGACTGGGGCACGAACCCGCATCCCCTGCATTGGCAGGCGGACTCTCAACCACTGCGCCACCAGGGAAGCCCTGCACCTTCTTTTTGATGCCCTTCTTCCAACAGTATCCAGTAATCTGATGCTAACTTGGTCAACCAGAGACCCAACCATAGTGCACTGTGATCCTAAACCATCCTTTCCTCTACCTTTTCCTCATTCACTGCCCGACCCTACCAAGCCGCCCCATCCATCCTGACCAAGGCTCATGTGGGATCCAATTTCACAGGCACTCGAGGGCAGCATGAGCTTTCTTTAGGGAAATACAGGTAGAGGAGGAGGTTATCAAATATTCCTTTATCACAGTCGGTAGTGAAAAGGATCGTAGTGTGCGTTCTGAAAAGCAAATCAAAATGTGAAAGACCCATCTCCCAGTAGGCAAGATGCCTTTTGTTGACCATCACCCCAAGGGTCAAAAATTCTAGGTCAAATCAGCTCCCATCCTTCTAGGCCAAATGCCAGCAGTGACAGTGGTGAGCTCTTCTGAAAAGCACCCAAAGAACATCAAGAGTAGAAGAATACCGTGAAGAGAATTTACCAACCATAATTACTACAATTTTCGCTTGCCCTAAATAGCCACCAATCTCCCCTCTTTACTGTTAATGAAGCAAAGGAGCACACAAGTATTTCTAATTTGGAGAAGCCAAGGGAGTCTGCATGGGCCATTAGCAGCAGAAAGCTCATTACCAGGGGAAGAAGTCTCTCCCTGAACTTCTCATGGTTTTATGTGCAAGAAATCAGGAGGCAACCAGTCCATTTGAAATGTTAACCCTTACCTCCGAGTCAGCAACGGCTCCTGTATACAATCAAAAAGACAAGAGGACTTCAAGGCTTTCCTTTTCTATGAGGTAGCTTAATTTTTTTTTTAATCACCAAGCCTGTTTTTAATTAAGGGACATTTTCCTTTAGAAATACAGCAGTATCACTTGATAAAACTTCCCAACCTAAGTACCAATTTACAATACTAGTTGCATCAACAGTTACATAATTTAGTGCCCAGATACTGTGCAGAACTGTTGAGTGTATACTGCCCACAGAGGATTTGTTAGGCAATCAACAATACCAGTGAGAACAAACATTAACTCCCTGGTTTGTGTTTACCATTAGCTTACTTTTCCTGAGGGTCCACATCTCTGTGTATTAAGACAAACACTGCACTGAGCTCTAAATGCTCTAAATTCGGAGCAATTGTGAAATAAACCCTTTGTAATTACACATCTCCTAAGCCAGACACATCATAAAAACGAGCCCCGAATGGTACTGCCAGCATTGCCTGGGTATTCATGCTTGCCGCTGTCACTCTCATCTTTTACTGCACAAAGAGGACAAAATCAAAATGTTGAGCACAGCCGACAAATTTTTGTGGCACGACTCTTCTTGAGCATCCTTTAAAAATACACTGGGCTCATAAGAAGTCTTTGTCAGAAGCTCACCACTGTCCTTCGATTTGGAGAGTCTTATTTTTGCATAAGTAGCCCATCCTATACAGGTTGCTAACTGTGTATTCCACTTGCCCCTATGGCTACTGGTGTAAATAAACCGCACCTCCCCATCGGTGAGCAATAATAATAAACAGAATTTTTTTTAATGAAAAAAAAAGTCCTGTCCAAGAACCACTATTCTCTCTGCTGATCTGCCATCACCCAGTGATAACTGACATGTACCAGTAAGGGGTTTCCTGTATATACTACCCTTATTGATTGAGAAACAAATATTTCTCCTTCTGAGTAAGAAACCTAAGAGAAAAGAAACCCTAACCCTCAGTCTTTCTTCCAAACTTTTAACAATTCTTAAATTCATGTAAAAAAATAGAAATGATAGGCAGAGAGGCAAGCCGTATGAATCCTTGCATTTCTGGCAGGTACACCCCACATCACTCCTCCATGACTTTGCAGATATATATTTCTGTTTATCTTTTTTCAGAGTTAGCTAAAGCAATAATAATTGATTGTAGAAAAGTCCCCAAATCAACCTAGCACCTCCCCAAAGGTAGTGTCTAAAGTTTTTGCGACACACTTGGGATAATAATTCTTGCTTACTATACCTTAATCCTTGAAGAGAAGCAATAGATGTCTATTGTCCATCTGTCTATCCTTCACATACTATTGCATCTCTTTCTTGATCTGTGGAATACAGCTGGAATGGCTATCTCAGAACATGAAAACACCACCCTTGGAGCTACACAACTCCAAGGCAGACAACTACTTGTCAGGAATATTGAAAAACAATTGTATGCATCTAGCAGGGAGTTAGACTATAAAGCCTACCTTCTCTTTTATATATATGCACACCTGGTGCTGGTGGGGCTGACAGACTCCCCCTCATGAGCTCACCATCAGCCCCTCTTCCCAACTCCGTATTCAGTGATATCAGGACAGATCGTGTGAGAGTATTTTCAACACGGAATTAAGCAAATGCTACAAATCAGCATCTTTATTCTAGAAAGCTAGTTGTAAAACAGGTACCAGCACACCCCTGGACCCCTTTATTATTCATGAAATTTAATAACCGTGGAGTATTGTTGATGATATTCCTCAGTTTGGGCTCCATTTTGATGTTTAGATCCTTTTCTATTTTAATGCTGTAACCTCTGCTGCCGAGAGCGGATAAAACTTCTTGGAATTTTCCTGTCTCACATGTGGTTTTTTTGAGAACTGAAAAGATACCATTAGTGATGCTATGCCTATTTATCCCTAGGAAGGAGCGTTAGGTGATTATTAAAGGAAAAGCTTGGCCACAATTTCCATTTCAACTCTTCTTTACTTTTGCATTCATAGAGGCAGGGGGTGCCTTGTACTCTGAACACTGACACATTAAGAGCAGTTCCATAGGTAGACCCTGAGCGCAAGCACTACAGGGAAGGATATTCAGCAGGATCTAAGAATCAAGGTGATCAACAGCAACATTAGCCTTTTCTTTTCTAGGAGAAATAGGAAGAGAGAAACAGAAGCTTTGGGGCACAATGAATCATAAACTGTGTCCTGAAAGACTCCAGATTCCACGACTTTCTGGGATATTTCGTTGGATAAGTGCAATGTCACGTGGCTATTGGAAAGTGTTCCCTATTTTTCAAGAATTGGATTAAGTTTCATTTGAGCAAACTTAATTCCCTTGCCAGGCATTTGCTTCTCAGAAACGTAATCATCTATAACATTTTATTCTATTAGTAGTAAGTTTATATGTTGTTTTGTCAATCATAAATGTAGAGACTTTTTTTTTTAACTTCTTTATTGGAGTATAGTTGCTTTACAGTGTTGTGTTAGTTCCTGCTGTATAGCAAAGTGAATCAGCTATATGTATACATATATCCCCATATCCCCTCCCTCTTGCGTCTCCCTCTCACCCTCCCTATCCCACCCCTCTGGGTGGTTACAAAGCACCAAGCTGATCTCCCTGTGCTATGCAGCTGCTTCCCACTAGCTATCTATTTTATGTTTGGTAGTGTATATATGTCAATGCTACTCTCTCACTTCGTCTCAGCTTACCCTTCCCCCTTCCCGTGTCCTCAAGTCCATTATCTACGTCTGCGTCTTTATTCCTGTCCTGCCCCTAGGTTCATCAGACCATTCATAAATGTAGAGACTTTTGAAAGACAACATTTACTGAGCACTTACTACATGCCAGACAACGACCCTGTGAGTTAAGTACCATTTGGCTCATTTTACTGATAGGAGAACTGAAGCAGAAAGAGGTGAAGTAACTTGTCCAGGAACATACCTAGGAAGCGGCGGAGGGAGGGTGGGCTATGATTTATGCCCACAAATGATTCTTAATTACCTCTCTATTCTTCAGCCTTTGAAAAATAATTTCAAACATATGCATATATCTTGACTTTCTTTTATGTACTTCCTATTAAAACTCAGAAGGACTGGTTGGCCAACCTACAACATCTTGTAAACTCTTTTAATTTCCCCCACATTCAATTCAGTACATAATTGGAAGACAGATCAAGGCTTGATTTACTGACATTTGAATAAATCTATGTCAACTGAAGGAGCTGTAGAGTGCTCCAAACCAAAAAACAAATAATTCCCAGATGGTAATTGTGAAAGTTCATTCTCATTCCCCCCATCACAATTCTATGCATCTATACCACCAGGAAAAGAAAAGGATTGCAAATGTACGCAAACTGCTGATTCGGTGGGTGGGGTAGGGGCAGAGTGGAGAAGAAATCAGCTGTTAAAATAAATCATCTGATCAACTGACAGCCCCGGGCAAGCAAAAGCCCAGAAGACATTATGAAAGGATATTCTTACGTATTTGATGTTGCTAGGAATTTTAGAAACAAAGACTGAGGATAGTATTTTAATCCTGGATCTTCTAAAGAAAAGTTAAGGGCTGTGGACTCCTCATAAATATGTCCCAAGAGAGAAATGGACAATAAGGACACTACAGGAAGATTTGGGGGAGTCCACAATTTCTTAAATGATATTCATTTATTCAATACTAATTTTATTGAGTCACTATATGTTCAACATGGTACTGGGCACCATAATACAAACAAACAGAAAACCCTATCCTTGCCCTATTTACCATGTATGAGGAGGGAGGGGCAATTTATAAAGCTATGTAGGAGCTATGAGTATTGGTTAGAGCAAGTATAGAGAGCCAGCACACAGCAGGGATACAAAAGCTGTACAGAAAGCTCGGGGAAGCTTACCAGAGAAAACAACCTTCATGTTGAGTTCATGGAAGCTGAGCCTTATGGGCTGAAAAGCACAAAGAAGTTGAGTATGGCTGAGGCATAAAATGCAGGGAAGGGAGGGCAGAGCATTGAGAAATGATGCTAGAAGTACAAACAGGAGCAGGTCACGAAGTGCCCACAAGACATTACAAATGGCAGGCTTTCATCGGGAGGCACTGGGAAACCTTGACAAAGCTTCTACAAAGAAATGCATGGATGGCAAGACCAGATCCGATCTACAAAGCCTCAAAAAGTTTAAGAATGGCATCGCAGCAAGGTGGCAAGCTAAGAGGCTGTTGTGGTTATACAGGTGGGAGGCAGTGTCAACCTGGACTAGAGTATCTGGGAAGGAGAGAAGTAGAAAAACTCAGGAGAGATTTTTTAGGAGATAAAATGGGCTGGACTTGGTAGCTGATTTCTGTGAGGAATAAGTAAGAAGATGAGTCAAGGATGACTCCCATCTCTGGTTTAGATATAACTGAATCAGTTGTCTGAACACCCAGAGATTCTGAACACCGAGGGAGGAATAGGTCCAAGGAATAAAGACCATATGTTCAGTTTTGACAAGTTGAGTTTGAGATGGCTGTTGAATACTCTAGTGGAAATACTGAAAGCGTAGCTGCTCAACGGAAATATAATACAAGCCATAAATGCAGGCCGCAGATAGAATCTTAAATTTTACTGTAGCCACAATGAAAAATTTAAAAGAAACAGGTGAAATTAATTTTAATAATATATTTAACCCAATATATTCAAAACTTATCATTTCAACGTAAGCAATATAAACAAATTGTTGCACTCTCTTACATTCTTTTTTTCATACAAAGTCTTAGAAATAAGGTGTATAGTTGAAACTTATGGCACATCTCCATCTGGGCGAGCCACATTTCACGTGTTCAGTAGCCACCTGTGGCGAGTGACTTCAATACTGCGCAGGGCAGGTTGGATAAATGGATCTGGAATTCAATAAAGCAATGTAGACTGGAGGAACAAAATCTAGAATCAACAGTGACTGTTAACTGAGGCTGTGGAATAATCCAGATCACTTGGAAAGAGCATGACGTGCGAGGAAAGCTTCTCACAGAACCCTAAGGAACACTAGCATTTAAGGGGCAGGGAGACGAACTTACAAAGGAGGTCTAGAAGGAGCTCACAGAAATCCACTGGTGAGATGATCCTCGTTCCAGGTAATTTATCTCTAGACATAAGAAATGTGGGATCAGTAAATCCAGGAACTATGTGAGGCACGTTGCCATTATGAGGCCTCTATGGGAAACGTGCCTGACATTTTTCTGAAATGAGGTCCTGACTTACACTGATAGGGCTAACGCTTTCCAGTCTTATCAGGAAGGATGGGGCTGGGAGAATGAGATTGGAAGCCAGGAAAGGAACGCTATGCTGAGTACCTGTGGCCCCTATAGAAAGCACGTTTTTAGAACTGGCAAGTGAGAGAGAACTCACCCAAACCAAGCGTGTCATCATTTTAGCAAAACAGAAACTAGACTCTGCCTTGTAGAGGGTGGGAATCTTTCCTTCACCTAAATATTAAACATTATTACCAACTTCAAACATTTTTAAGCCTCAGTCAACCCAACTGCAAGGTCAAGTCAGAGGAAGGTACAAAACCGGAAATGCCACAATGTAAGCACCCATCACTCTTGGAAAAGGTAGTGACGGGAGGTCGCCAGTGTCAAACAAGGAACTTATAGTGAACATGAACCAGAAGGGGCCTCCAAGGAGGAGATCACACTCCAAGCACTCGGTTGCTGGTTAGGGGGCAGAGGTGCCCCATTAAACAGCTGTGCAGCCCTCACGCCTTGCCCTCTGGGGACCTGGGCTGAGGGAGGCAGGAGGAGGCTAAGAGAGGGAGGCAGGAGGAGGCTAAGAGTTGAAAGGGAAGAGGGCAGGGTCCTTGTGCCACATCAGATCTCCATCAACATGCAACCCCAAAAGATGGGGACCGTGAGAGCTTTGTAAATCAACTCTTAGGGTGCGTGCTCCAGGGCAAATAGCACAACAAATTAATCCTTTCTCCATGAAATGCAGCAAAGTTTGTATCTACGCAGAATTCAAATTGCTCATTAGCTCTGACATGTTCCTAATGAGGTTATAATGCTCTGGGACAGAGATCAAGTCACTGAACACAAATAGCTGAGGATAGAATCCTGGAAAGCTCAAGTTAGAAAGACCTTAGGGCAGTGCTTCTAAACCTTGAGTATAAATCCCCTGTGGGTCCTGACTCAGAACGTCTGCGGTGAGTCTGAGATTCCCAAGTCTAATCCCAGGCCACACTGATGCACTCTGACTAGCAAGGCCTTCGAGATCATCTAACCCAACCACCTTACCCTAGAGATGAGGACATGAAGGCTAAGAGGCTCATAATTGGGAGTGTGCTAAGACTCCCCTGGGGCGAATTTGGGGTCATTGAGCACTTGTCTGCAGACCTGTGAATCAACCTGAAAATGTTTAAATAGAAGCCTAGGGAGTAGGGTGACCAACCATCCTGGTTTTCTCAAGACTGAAGGGGTTTCTGGGACACGAGGTTTTCTATTTTAAAACCAAGAAAATTACAAACAAACCAAGGCAAGTTTTTCACCCTAGTAGGAGTCTTTTGAATCTACTTAGAATACAGTATCAGGATTATTATCTTTTTGACCTTGTCAGTCCCTGAGTGCTGGGATCATGACCTGCTGCCTAGGTAAGCACCTAATTATCCTGTCCGAAGATTCTCCAAGAGCAGATGTTCAGAGGATTACACCTGCAGAGCCTTCTAATGCCACTAAACGCCTCTGTAAGACACAGTCTCCCAGTAGGTCTCCAAGTAAGGCATAAAAAAGGAATATCAACAACACAGAGAAATCAATATCATGCAAGCACAGAACGTTCTTTTTAACTACATAAATCTATATTAATTTTCCTCATTTGGAAAAAACGCATGTAAGAAATAAATCGCTAACTTCAATAAAGCTCAAAATGCTCATTAAAAACATCTTTGTTAAAATCACTAAAATGATGAAAATCAGGATGCATTCCTAAGGATGAAAAGAAAAAGCATGCTCTGCATAATCTAAATGGTTAGAAATGAAAATATATCCCTCCACATTGTTACTTTACTCGCTGGAATTGGGTCCATTAACATTAGATAGAATAATAAACAGTTTGGAAAGCAAAAGTGGAGCATTTTCAGATGATTCAATGCTAGCAGGGTATTATATTACTAAGGTGTCTAAAACAGAATGTCAAGATACTGATGCCATATGCGTTCAGAATGCAGACTTAGTGCAATCCTGACCATATAGGCTCACTCTCTGGAGTTTACCTGTTTAAATAAGATGCCAGCATGATCTGGCTGAAGCACTTGACTTAATATTCATGCAGTTAGGACACAAAACAAAAGGAAAGAAGTGTGGCTAAATGTATATAATGCATGTGAAATAGGTAAAAGATAGAACCCTGGACACTCAGCAATCTTTACCTGGAAATTAAAGAGGGAAGAAGCAATCCTATTATGCATTATAAACAGCCCAGGTGCTGACTTAATGGTAGTTTGGGTAGCATAACCAAGGAGTCCTTGCTCCAATATTAATAGGAAATGTATTGTACAAATCCAATAGTTCATGAAATTAACAAGGAAAATGTACTGGGGTGAAGCAACTTTGCAAGTAATAGGGAGGCATCAGCAATTGCTTTCCTGGAGCATACTGAACACTTAAAAAGAGCTCGGGGGAGTAGGTGTACATAAATGAGAATGGACATTACTGGAATTTTTAATAATCCTCTTAATTTAAATATATTTCAAATTCTCTGTTGGTTGCAAGTCTTTTCAAGAGGAAGTTATTAGCTCAAAATGCCAATAAGAGGTCAAGGGCTATGAGACCTGGTCCATTGTTATTGAAAGTTAGCTGCCATTTGAATCAGTCTAAAACTACCGTAAACTTATGATTTGACAGCTGTCAAAATTGTCCCCACGTCACTTTTGTAGAACTAAATACTTCCAAAAGATTCCGGAAAACAATTTTGCTTCTATAAATATCAACAGCATGGATGATATATGCATGTGCATTGACAAGCCAAAATGTAGAGTTAATTCAACTTACAAACCAATAGACATACGATGGAAGAGAACGTTTTCCTCACAGACACTTCCATGGACAAGCTGACTGAAGCTGGCCTTGACCAAACAAGAAGCTGGAAGGGTTTCCATAGAAGCAAGAACGTGACTTCTATTTTTCCCGGACAGAGACCCATCCAAGTCTTCCAAAATTGCTGCATGAGGAAATGGAAATGCTACCAAGTTTGGAGAGTTTGTAAACTTCAACTGGTTGGTCTTGACAGTAAATCCACCTATAAATTGGCAGAAAGACTGTGATGCAGTGACACCAAAGAATATGATCACAAATGGCAACTGAACTCACAGGGATATTTTCAGTATTCTAAATTGCATATTTATACAGTTTTACAATCCACTCAATTTATTCAAGAAAAAAAAAATCCTAGGTGTTTACTATATGCCAGGCTCTGTGCTATGTACTGGAGAGAGAGGGAAACAGGAACAGTAGCGGCATTGCCCTCATGCAGCCTGTATTCTAGGGCAAGGATTCTCAACCGGGGGTGGTTTGCCCTCCAGGGGACATTTGGCACCACCTGCAATCATTTTTGGCTGTCACAACTGGGTGGATGGCAGGGCTACGAGCATCTGGTGGGTAGAGGCAAGGATGAGGCTAAACGTTCTATAATGCACAGGACAGTTCCCACAACAAAAAGTTATCCAGGGACTTCCCTGGTGGTCCAGTGGTTAAGACTCCGTGCTTCCACTGCAGGGGGTGCGGGTTCCACCCCTGGTCCGGGAACTAAGATCCCCCATGCTGCTCTGTGCAGCCAAAAAAAGAGTTATCCAACCCCAAATGCCATAGTGCCAAGGGTGAGAAATTGTGGTCTAGTGGGAAATGATGACACATAACATTAATTGACTAATTATTAAATGCTAAAATTGCTGTGGGTTAGTGTCTCCATCTTTCTGCTCTAGTTCTTCTATGGCAAACCGAACCCCACTTTTTATGAGATTTATACTTTAATCATTTACCCTCAAAAGCAATATTCAATCAATCACGTGGGTAGATAGTAATAGTAACATTTTTCAAATACTAGCTCTAGGGCTACACTTTTTAGCAGGGTTTCCCTCATGCCACCTCCATGTGATTCACTGTGATTCTGTTGCCAGTCCAGTTGCCCAGGAAGAAACGATGGCAGTGGTCTAATACTCACCTTCCTGTCATTAAAATTTAAAAATTCAGTACACATCTCTTAGTATATATGCTACCATATTACTATATTATATACCTTATAAAATACACCAAAAAAGGAAAATTTTAAAATAAAATATTGATACAAAGAGAGGCCCTAATGCTTTCATTCTCATCCCAGTAGAGTCCATGGACTGAATTGTCACACATTCAAGATGCCACGATTCCACCTCTGGCAACTTCTGTAGTTCATCTAATACCACAAGCAGCTCTACGATTCAGTTATACTGGATTTCTTTGCAATTCCCCAATCATAACTTGCTCTTTGGAATTTTTTTTGCATATGCTGTTTCTAATACGTAGAAACTTTTCTCTGCCTATTCCTCCTTGCAAACTTCTCTTCACCTTTCTAAATCCTGCTCCAGGCACTCTATGATGAAATCTTACCTGACCCCTTACCTTGCTCCCCTCACTGACCTTGCTCAATCCTCTAGTACTGGACTTATCACACTATTACAATCGCTGGCGTAGACATTTATTTTTGTGCCTAGATGGAGAGACGCTGGAAGACAAGAACTATGTGTTTTTCATCTCTGCACTGCCCAGTTCCTTAAACCGAACCTGGACTAGACAATTTTTAAACAAATGAAGGAGATGGCTCCGCCCAGACCATCCAGTGGGAAGAGATTAGAGCTCATAAGGAGCTTTTTTTTCAGTGTCTTATGAATGATATGAAACAGTGAAGCTATTAAATGACTGAGGAATTATGATTTGAAATGATTGCCATAAGGCATTTTTTATTCCCATTATTATTTCTACAATCTTAAACTCAGATGCCACCCAAGTAAAAACAATATTTGGCTCTGCCTATGGCGGGGGGGCGGGGGGGGGGGGTGGAAAAAAGCACAGTGGAAACTTGCTGATTATTCATTTAATTAAAAAAACAAACAATTATCTAAATTGGTGATTCAAACCACAAGAGCATGTTTACTTGAATCACTTGGTTTGTCTGTTTACAATGATCAAATCAACTAGATTGCTCTCTGCTTCTTTTCACCTTGGCCCATGAGTTCTCCAAGGTATTTCTCACTGCCTCTGAGATGTGGTTAACAAGTGGACAAGAATTCCTATGGTGCATACAACAAGTCTTGGGCTGTTGCAAACATAAAGTACCTGAACTCTGGCTCTTTCAGGAAAGCTTGCATGTGTGTTAGTTTATATCCATATGTCTATCCGTCCAGTTCCATTCATTGATTTAATCAATGAACCTACTGGGCATCAGGCTACTAGTTAACTAATGAGAAAACTCTGAGCAAAAGAGATGTGATCAGATATAGAGAACAAACTGGTGGCTAGGTTGGGGCAAGATGGGAGAGGGGTTCAAGAGGGACAAACTAGTATGTATAAAATATATAAGCTACAAGGATATATCGTAGAGCCCAGGGAATATAGCCAATATTTCATAATAATTTTAAATGGAGTATAATCCATAAAAATATTGAATCACTATGTTGTACACCTGAAACTAACTGTAAATCAACTCTACTTCAATAAAAGAGAGAGAGAAAGATGTGATCCCTGCCTTTATGAAGCTCAGAGTCCAGCAGAGACATGGCACCATAGTCATAGAGTGTGATAGGCACCATATAGGGAAAGACTGGGGAGCTGCAGGAGCCACATTGGGAGCACCTGGCCTCCTCTAGAATTTCTCTTAGGAGATTTGAGCAGCAGTTTCAACTAATGCAATCTTATAACTGAAAAAACAATGAGTCACAATGGCTTTTGCCACTATTTATCACATTTATGTGAGTACTCGCCTTATTCACTATCTATCTTATCTACTCAACTTACCCTGTCCTCGGGAACAGCCTGAACAGGTCCTGATGGCCACACAGTCAGTGAGATCAAAATTCACAAAGGTTGTGTTAGACACTGTCAGTTCCCACCTTTTGGGAGTTTTGATCCCAGCTGACATACACAGGCTTCCCTGTGATTTAGAAGGGGGACAAAAGGGAAGAAAAATAAGGGGACTGGCCACATGAAATACAGTTTTAATACATGAATAAAAACAATTAAGTGAGTAAAAAGACAAACTACAGACTGGGAAAAATGTTTGCAAATCAAATATATGACAAAGGATCACAATGAAATATGCTACACACCTGTTAGATGGCTAAATGAAAACATAGTGACCGCACCAAGTGCTGATGAGGAAAAGAAATAAATGAACCTCTCATCCATTGCTGGTGGAAATGCAAAATGGTACAACCACTTTGGAAAATAGTTTGGCACTTTCTTACAAAATTAAACATACTCTTAACATTGACCTAACAACTCAACTCCTAAGTGTTTACCTTAGAGAAATGAAAACTTATGTTCATACAAAGCCCTTACACAAATGGTTAAAACAGTTTTCTTTGTAGTCAATCACCAAATCTGGAAACAACTCAAATGTCCTTCAACAAATGAGTAGGTAAACCTGTAGTAGATCCCTATAGTGGAATATTGCCCCACAATAACAAGGAATAAAATACAAGTTAGATAAATACTAAAGGATTCGGGAACGAAAGAAGCCAGTCTCAAAAGGTTACATACTATCTTATTCCATTTATATGATTGTTGAAAAGAAAAAGCTATAGTGACAGAGAATACATCAGTGACCTCCGAGGGGTTAGACATGAGAAGAGGATGTGGCTACAGAAACGGAATCAGAGGGAGGTTTTTTCAGGCTGATGCAACTGTTCTGTATCTTGATTGTGGTGTTGGTAGTTACAGAAATCTACACATACATTAAAATTTATAGAATTGTATATCAAAAAAGTCCATTTTACTGTATGTTAATATAAAAATAAATAGTAAAAAGTCTAAAAAGAAACAAAAACCGCTTCCAGGATTTTCCACAAAATCTCTTCAACAGACTCCATCTAATCAAGCTGTTAGTGCTTCACTGTTCTGCTGCTAAAGATAATTGTCTGAGGATCACCAGAAATTGTCAAGGGTCTCCAGCATGGAAGACTGTGATAAAAAGAAACAGAAGAAAAGAAACCCAGTGGAGACAAAGCCAGTATAGAAATCAGAAGAAAACTTAAAAACTATCATTAATAACATCAGAGAAATAAGAATATCATGTGCATGAAACAAGAAGAAGCCTAAAAAGGAATATTTCGGAAAAGAAAAAGAGAACAAAAACAGGAGAGCAGTAATAATAAATTCAATAGAAAAAAATGAAATAACTTAGAAAGTAGGATAAAAAGGCAGTGGGGCAGTGGGAAATCAGAGAGAAAATTAAGAAGATTAGATAAGTAATTTAGAGAGCCAATATCCAAATAATAACAATTTCAAGAAAAAGGAAAATATATAGGAGATAAGTATCAAAGAAATAAGTGAAGGAAACTTCCCAGAAGGAAAGGATATGATTTTCCACAGTGAAAAGTCTGGCCCAGAGCCTAATACAGTGGTTAGAAGAAAAAGCCACACAGCAAGGTACACCATGTTGAAATTGCAAAATACCAGGGACAAGGGCGAGACCCTAAAAATTTCCAAAGAGGAAAAACTAATAGGTTACATACAAAAGACCTAGAATCAGAGTATCTAAAAACTCATTTCTTTTTGCAAAGTGATTCAGCATACATATATGGTTTTTAAAATTATTTTCCATTATGGTTTATCACAGGATATTGAATATAGTTCTCTGTGCTATACAGTAAGACCTTGCTGTTTATCCATCCTATATATATATAATGGTTTGCACAGAGTATCTAAAAACTCTTTAACCTCAAGACTAGAAGCTAGGAGACAATGAAGAATTGCCTTCAAAACGTCAAGGCAAAATGAACTCCAACCTAGTAGTCTATAGCCACAACCTTCCAAGAAGGGGGTCTCCATTTGTAGGTCAAAATCTTTAACTTCCAAAGACCCCCAGTTAGTTAAGAAAGTTACTGCAGGCTAATAAAATGAGAATTAAATCAGAAAGGAGGGAGACAGGGGAATCAGGAACAAGAGTTCCAATACTACAGAGACATGAAGAAAATCTCCAGAATGTTGGTCAAGAGAAATTCCAAGACCTAGTTATGAAACCCTTTTCTCACACTGCTGGTACAAGTTTAAATACTTGTAATTGTTGTTTGTCGTTTGGCATCGGCCACTGAAGCTGAAGGGATATACTCTGAGCCAGCAATTTTACAATCTGGCACATGTTCAACAGAAATGCATGCTTGTGAACACCAAGAGACATATACAAGATTGTTCATAACATCTTTCTCTGTAATAACCTAAAACTGGAAACAAGCAAATGTGCATCAAGAGCAACATAGCTTTAAAAAATGGTGATAGAGTCCATAAAGCGGAATACTACGTAACAATGGGAAGAATAAATGATTGCAACATATAAAAACATGGATGAATCTCACAGACATAATGTTATGCCAAAGAAGCCAGGCACAGAAGAGTTACACGATTTATGATTCCATTTATATAAAGTTCAAAAACAGATTTGAAATTAACCTATGTCTGAGAAGTCTAAATAATGGTTCTCCTTTGGCTTGGGGGCTGGGGGTTGGGTTAACTGGGAGCAGGCATGAAGGGGTTTCAGAGGAATTGGTGATGTGCTATTTCTAGATCTGGGTGGTATGCACGTGGGTTTTGCTTTATAAAAATTCATTGAGCTCTTCACTTGTGATTTGTGCACTTTTCCCCATAAACGTTATATTTCCATGAAACAATTTGTTTTAAAAGGTGGGACAATACTAGAGAAAAATAATGTATAAGATGGGAGGGTGAAGAAAGAAGTTAGAGAAGTTTAAGGTCCTTGTATGGCTCATGTAATTAAGTGCCGATGTAATTAAGACTTTGTGAAGACGAGCAGGTGTGTCACAAGTTTAAGTCCAACGTGAACAATCACAACAGAATGAATAACGTTCGAATGAGTAAATATAAAAAAGATATTATTCATTGCAGGACAAATCAAGTTCCGAAAGCAGAAAAAAAGAAACATAGAAAACGGATTGCAAACTGAAAGCACGAAATAAGATGGTGGAAATAAATGCAAATATGTGGGAGACATCAGCATGTGGATGGTAATAACTGAAACCACTAGAGAAAATGAGATTTCTCCCAGGGAGAGCAAGTATATGGAGAGAAGAAGGGGCCCTACGATAGAATTTAGACAAACAAGAAGATGAAAAGTCTAAACGGGGGAAGAGAAATCCACAAGTGAAGATGAGGAGTAACCCTGAGACAAATAGGAGAAAGAATGAAGCATCCCCAACAGCATCTGTCCGAATAAGACTTTTTTTTTAAAGTAGTATCATCTGCTTGAATTAATTACAATAACAACAAAAAGGCAACCATCCTACAGTTACTTCCAAAAGTAGGATGACCATAATTTACACCCAAATCAGGACATCCTGAAGAGTGTGAAAA
Source organism: Orcinus orca (assembly GCF_937001465.1). NCBI lineage: Eukaryota > Metazoa > Chordata > Mammalia > Artiodactyla > Delphinidae > Orcinus > Orcinus orca. The sequence continues at coordinate 80,429,335 of NC_064568.1, forward strand.
GGGGTGCTAATTAGATGGAAGGCTAGGCCCGCACAACAAACAAAACCACACAGCCAATCTAGCATGTATAGTGATGGTTAGCGCACCTCCTTCTCTTGCATAATAAAGCCATCCTCATTGAAAATTATTCTACCCATCTCAGTAACAAGGTAATGCTGGGTATGAGGCATACACAAATATGCCTAAAAGAAAAAAAATCCTTTTTTCTTCCAGAGAAAACTTAGTTTTCTTCCAGAAACTAGTGTTTGTTTTAGAATAAGACTCACTGATAGCAGAAACTAACACAACATTGTAAAGCAATTATACTCTAATAAAGATGTTAAAAAATGTTTTTAATAAAAATAAATTTAAAAAGACTCACTGATAATTGTGTGTCACCAATTATACATGGGTGGAAGGTCTAAGAATAGTTAAGCCAAATTCTCTGAAAATTTTAATTCCTAAAGAAATGGCAGGTTTGAAAGAAAGAGGCTAAAATCAGATTTCCACAACCACAGAGAGGTTTGGCATCCTCCTTTTAAAAAAAAAAAACAATTAACACAGTTTTATACAGCAATAAAGTGGTTCCCAAATAAATCTGAGCAATGTTGTGTTAACTAAAGATTCATAGATATTTTTCTTGTTTGTTTTTAACTCTAGAACTTTGTGAAGATTTTAAAGTGTTAATATGCAATGTGAGTTTCAGGGGATGGGAGGGATGGTAAACAGCATATCCTGTATGTAATTAACCTAAGAATCTTTCTTTTCTCAGAGTCTCTCTTGGGACCAGCCTACAATGAAAAACACTTCAGAGAATACTGGAGTAGGCACTAATAAATGCTTATTGCCAAAGCCATCTTCCATATGTAATTAAACGAGTATTAGACCAGGCATGGGAAGATATCCAGGTGGTCCTAGCTCCACAATACTGGGCATGATTTGGGGCTATTATTTGACTCCCCAAAGCCTCCATTTCTTTACCTGTAAATTCAGGAGTTCTAACTAGACCAACTCTTAGGTAATATTTACCTCTAAAGTTGCATGGTTTTATGATTTGGATGCCTAATCAAGATCTAGACCTTTCCTAGAACCAGCTGTTTAACATTTTCCATCCAGGGACTTTGGTTCTGCACTCACTTGTTAGGAGACTCAGAAGCCCTCAGTTGCATTACCTTGCTGGTGAATCACACTCCAGGGGTGAGATTATTTTTTGTTATCTCATGATAAGCACCCTTTTGTCATAATCTATCTCTTAACTTATGTCACTCTCCCATGAATTATGATGTCTATTTAGCATCAGTTAGGATGTTGTGACATTGATTTGCCAGGACAGTTATTTACTCAGCTTGACGGGCATTTTATTTTCAGCATCTTCTCTATGGTTATTTCGGAGACATTTAAGGGCCTGGGTCAACCAGTATCACAGAATCTAAATCTGGGTCCCATGCTCTCTTGAAAACTATGCAACCTGAAAAGAAGAATAATCTCTCAAGGTGGTAATCCTTTCAGAGAAAAGGAAAAACTGGCAGGTATTTTCCCTCCTGAAAAGAATGGTTCAGAAGAGAAGTAATGAAGGAAGTTGGAGAATTAAATATAGGAAAATGTAGCTTAGTAAGAAAATGATTTTTTTACTCTTAATGTTTGTATCTATAGCTATGAAATAGTCAAGGGAAGTACTAAAGTCAATAATTATCATTTAAATATCAGTTGATCAAAGCATTCAGAAACAAACTAAAGAGAATGCTCTTTCCTTGGTCCCCAGAAGTACTCTAGGTCCCTTCCATCTATGATTATTCTGACAATATGACACGAATATTCATGTAACTCCTTCAAGAAAAAGAACTTGGGGGACCCGTTATAGGTCTGAAGCCAATGGCAGCCATGGACTTCCCTTGAGAACTAGTACTTCTTATCCAGGAAGTCCTCTAAGGCTCACCTACATTCTGGGCCCCTGGCCATGCAGTGGCAGGGAAGTCATCTATAGGTTGATGTTTATCATGTAGAAACCCACACTGAGGCAAGTATTAGGGAATCACATAAGAAACCGTAGTATATTAAGCAAACAATGTAAATTATATCACCTTTTTCTCTGGGGCAGGGACCCTAAATAGAGTAAGAACTCTATGAACAAAATGTTGATGTCGAAACTTGGCAAACCACAGATGCACAAAGACAATTTGGAATCACCTCATAATCCTTGTGAAGTTAGAGTAAATGACCCTAAAATTATTAGGCTTATTATTGAATTGTATGGACAATAATGCTAAATCGCAAACAAATAAGAGTTCTGCGAACCACTCAGGGCTTTTGTGATGTACATGGACACATAACATGGAAATCTTGTGTGTATTTGAATTTTATGATAAACATCACCACTGTTACAAATCAAAAGCTCCTCCAAATTTGACCAATTAAATACAAGATTTACTAAAGAATGCTATTTAAATTACATATCCTGGATTAGCAGGGGACCCAACACATGCGATTCTGTTTTGATGGACAACATAAAAGAATCACACGAAGGCACTTACCTTGGGGGCAAAATGAGCAAGTAATAAGCTGTCAGTAACTGAAGTATTTGCATCACTTTCCAAGATGTCAATTCCAAAATCTCTGCATGCATAAACCTGGAAGTTTTTCAGGTGAAGATTGCTACTTCTAAAAATCTATAAAACAACAGCATATATTATGTCAAAGGTCTGAGGCTTGGGTTTTCTTGCAGACTTCCTGTAGCTTCTTTAATTACTGATGAAGTATAAACAAGCATGCTATACCACATTTAAGCAGCTTTTGTCCATCAATATCTGTGCGGGCGTCCCAAAGTTGCCGTGAGGTCAGCACTAACTAGTCCCCTTTGGTAACATCCCCTCTATACTTTTCATTTCTCCTCCTAACAATTGATGCATTAAAAGGTCAATGTGGGGCTTCCCTGGTGGCGCAGTGGTTGAGAGTCCGCCTGCCGATGCAGGGGACCCGGGTTCGTGCCCTGGTCCGGGAAGATCCCACATGCCGCGGAGCGGCTGGGCCCGTGAGCCATGGCTGCTGAGCCTGCGCGTCCGGAGCCTGTGCTCCGCAACGGGACAGGACACAACAGTGAGAGGCCCGCGTACCGCAAAAAAAAAAAAAAAAGGTCAATGTGAATTCTTTACTTTAGTAAACTTGCAACTCTCAAGTAACACAAAATGAATGGAGAAAAACAGAGCATCCAAGAACTCCAGTACTAACATTTTCCTCGGTGTTGTATATGTTTACTAATATTGTCAGAAAATTGTAAATATGAAATAAGTAATTCAGCATGACTACAGACTCAAAATATGTTATATGCATATATAATGATGACAGCTTGGGCTAGTGGCCCTAAACAAGGATCAAGTATTAACAAGATGAGCTTGTTAGAGTTGAATCACACTAGCTTGGGGGACAGAGCCCTTGGTTTTTACCTAGCACTCATATTAACTAATTATGTGATCTTGGGCAAGACATTTAACTTTTCCTAGCCCTCACCTCAACCACCCTGAAAATCAGGGTGCTGTTAGGACTACCAGTTAACCTTACACAGTGGCCTCTTTGTTTACTAAATAGGTCATGCTTACGTTCGTACCTTAAAGTGGGAGTTTCCTATTACTTAAGGCCAAGGAAGCCTTGATTTATCACAGTATGGTGCTTCTACTTGTCGATCAGTCTTTGTGCTTGAACTTTCAAGAACTGAATAGCTTGCATTTCCCACTATGTATGCGCTGACAGCTTTTATAAAATGATGGATCTTTGAAGACACGTTTATGTAAACAAAATGGGTATGATCTGAACTGATAACTTGACAACAGTTGTTACCTAATTACAGGCATCAGCCCTTCTGCAAGGCACGAATTGCTTCCCTGCAAAAGAGGGATTTGTCACCTCTATATTTATAATGCTTGTGGGAAACAAAGTACTTTATCGAATTTAATGAGAAGAAAATACTTAATACAATAGGGATTCTTCCTGTTAGCTAACCCAATTTTGTATTTTGGGACTTTCCCAAATAGTTCTCCTTATGTTGGATAGGTGAAATAAATGCCTAACTTTCTTACTGTGACTTAATTATATGTTTTTATTCTATTTACTGAATGCCCTATAGATATATTTCTTCATCTGTGTATCTTAGGCTCCCTATTTCTACGTGGCAGAGACCAAATGTATGTAATTTTCTCTGTGTAGCACCAAACAGTGACCCTGGATAATTTTTATATGGTGCTGGTAATAGTGAGCATACAAAGCTTTCTTATAAGACATCACTGAAATAATGAAAATTAAATGGATAAGATGAACATTGTTTCCTTTCAAGGAAAATGGGAGAACATTTGGCTCATTGATGAAGGTAAGAATGCCACCTTGAGCTGGAATTTTTGCGTTTCAGTGATGAACAGAACTTTTCCTTACAACTGAAACATGTCCTATTCAGGATATTAGGGTATCAAATGCACAACGTCTGGAGTCTGGATTCTGCACCTGGTTTTGCTGCTAACAAACTGTGTGACCTTTGGCAAATCCCTTTACTTTCTGAACCTTAATTTTTTCTCTCTAAATAGGCATGTGAGGGGAAGAACAGATGACCCCTATGATCTTTCTTGGTTGCAAATCTCTATGATTCTGTTGTTCCCTATTAGAGCTGCTGGAAAATCGCCATACAGGCAATGAACTAACCTTGGCTTGCTGACTAGGAATCTGTTCATGCAACAACTATTTCACACACACCTATGATGCTGTTGGCTCCTTAAAGCTGTGAGAATATCGCAATGCTCCCCCAACAGCAAATCATCCCCCTTTAAGTAGAGATGCACAATAAATCACCACAAGAACAAAAAACTAAAGAAACGTACCTGGGCACCACCTGCACTTCCCCAAACCGTGAAATTTTGGAACAGGGTGGGACCAGTGCCGTTATCCCAAGTTGGCTGAAACTTAGGGTATACAAAGAGGCCACACCTAGGAAGAAAGATAAAGAGTGAAATTCAGCCAATTTCTGCATTCCAAATGTCTCACTTTTTCTCATTGGAAAATATAAAACTAAAGGTACTGAATAAGGGAGTGTGAAGAGGAGACCTGCGAGCCTTCTCTCTGACTGTCATTGCCTATCCCTCAGCCTTTCCTTTCTGTCACCCTCTGTGACCTGCTCCTGGATCTCAACAAGACACAGATTGCCATGGTCCCATTCCATTCTCTCAGCCCTTCTAGATTCATCCCCTTCCAAGGAGCATGCATACCCCTGCCTAGCCCTTCAGAACACGAGCCTCACTCTTCCATCAGTCCCTTCTAGATCCATCCCTTTGCTGAAACAGCAGATACCAGCCCCTGTAATCCCTGCAACTTTTGTGCTTCTCCCTGAAATGCCTTAGCATTGTGGTATTTTGGATATCTTCTCCCCTCACATCCCAGGGCTGCTGAGAGCTGCTAGATAAAAAACTTCATAATCTTAATAATAATTTCATGACACATGTACTAATTCTAGCCTCAGCTTCAACATAGCGGAGCAATGGTGCTTAATCCTTATTCCACTCTCCTTATCATTTCCCATCATTGCAGTATTATTTCACTATTATTAACATAACGACTATCAGAATTATTTATATCGAGGAATTCCCCGGCAGTCCAGTGGTTAGGACTCCATACTTTCACTGTTGAGGGTGTGGGTTCAATCCTTGGTCGGGGAACTAAGATCTCACATGCTGCACTGCATGGCCAAAAAAATAATAATAATAAATAAATAAACTGTTTAGTAGAATTATTTATATCAATTATTGAGTTCCTACCATATTCGAGATGTTCTCTTAGGTGCATTATAGAAGTCATCTCTAATTTTCACATCAAACTTTCACTAGAGATCTGTCCCTATTTCACAAATAAGGGATCTAACTCTTTAAAAAAAAAAAAAAAAAAAGGCAGTTTACTCAGAAAAAGTCCAGATTTGAATCGGGGCCTGACTGATTCTGAAGTTCACATTTTTCCCACGTTCCCACCATGTTTCCCAGTCCTTGCTCTTAGCAGACGACCTTATCCTCTAAATAGCAAAGACTTTGAATGAGCCCCTCTCATCTCACAGTGTGCAAGTCACAGGCAAAGAGCCTCTTCCCCAAACTTCATCTCCCCACTCAGCTCCTGAGCTCAGGCACTCTGGCTTCCCAGGTTCCCCCAGTCTGTTGGGAGTTTAATTCATCTCTCTATTGAATTCTCCTCTGGCCACAAAAGGTGCCCTCTGTCCTATGCCCCTTCAAGTGACCTCTCTCTCTTTCCCTTCCCTTCACCACCAAATTTATGATCCAAGATGCTCACTCAGACACATCATCAAATCTCACACGGATGCCAAGCATTACACAACCCTCTCTGTGAGTGTTGTGCAAAAAAAAAATGTTAAACCATAATGCTTACACCCAAAATGTAGATGAACTTCCCCCAAGTTACCTCGTACAAGCATGTGCACTGTTCCGGGTAAAGGAAAGAAGTGGAGCTTGGGATGTTTGGTTGGTCACAAGGTGAAAAAAGTAGCCATAGCCAGCAGCACACACCCTGTTTCCCTATGGAAATTAAGGATAGTTAAATCATAGTGAGTCCATTACAATAAGGCTGCTGGAAAGAAACACTCTTCTATGTGCTCATTCTGCCTTTTCACTTATGCTGCCAAGGTATATTGATATACCTTGGGTCAAAAATATGCTCATTCCAATAAAGAAGATGTGGTGTGTGTATATAGAGATATATAGAGATATATATACACACACACACACACACACACACACACACACACACATACAATGGAATATTACTCAGCCATTGAATAGAACGGAATAATGCCATTTGCAGCAGCATGGATGGATGGACCTAGAGATTATCATACCAAGTGAAGTAAGTCAGACAGAGAGAGACAAACACCATATGATATCACTTATATGTGGAATCTAAAATACAACACAAATGAACATATCTATGAAACAGAAACAGACTCACGGACATAGAGAACACACTTGTGGTTGCCAAGGGGTGGGGGAGCGGGAAGGATTAGGAGTCTAGGATTAGCTGATGCAAACTATTATACATAAAATGGATAAACAACAAGGTCCTACTGTATAGCACAGAAAACTATATTCAATATCCTGTGATAAACCATAATGGAAAAGAATATGAAAAAGAATATACGTATGTGTAACTGAGTCACTGTGATGTACAGCAGAAATTAAACACAACATTGTAAATCTAAATATATATATATATGCTCATTCCTCTTCCTCCAGGCAGTTCAATTTGACTGTACTTTGCCCACCTCAATAGCTGGCGTCTCATGTTAAAACGTCCTTGTAAATTTCCACAGTGAGAAGCTTACTTGTGTCACTTCATACAAGCTCTCCTCTTTAGTGTGTGAAAAATACTCGGGAGCAAAGTCTCCCTAAAGCCAAGTCTCCACAGAGTGTTCTCTCTGATCCTTTGAACAGAAGAAAAAACTGAGATTATCTGCAATGATCATTTAATATCAGTGTAGATGGTAAGGGATATGCACGTTGGGATGAGACACAGAAAAGGGTTAGAACTGAAAGAGGAAGTTCTGACCCACTCAAGGACAGAGCTCTTCCTCTCAGCCTTTTAGAGAGCTCGAGGAGTTTAGTATACTACACTGTGAGTAAGGATTAAGACCAAAGACCGCAATCACACCCTTTGAATCATAGCTGTTCTCTGTTTATCCTTAGGTTAGCAAGCAAACTCATTTCATTCCATAGCTTCAGCCATTCTAGACTAACATTTTATTGGCTTTAATTTTTAAATGAAAGGACTTTAGGTATTATTAAAGGCAGCCCTCTGAACCTGGGTGACCCACTGGCAGTCATTATATAGCAGTACTCTCTACAGAAGGGGATTTTAAAAAGTCTGTTCCTCTCTGGGAGTGCCACATGTTCCACATGCATGTGCGCACACGCACACACACAAACACACACACATACGCACAAGCACACAGAAGCAAGCAAAGTCGGTATGGAAGAAAAACTGAAGTAGGATGTTTTAAAACAAACAGTACTCAACTCCTGGCTTATGTGAGAGAAGGTACCCCAGCACCTGGAGGCCGTCAGCCTCTGGAGAAGTATGAATGAGGGCCAGAGTTGACACTGAGACGGGAGGCCTGGCCAGCAGGCAGCAGCTGGGACCTGGCCAGGGGAGCCAGCTCGTGCCGACACAACCACAGGTACTGTTCCCTGAACATCAGCCGGTAGTTCACTGTGGGCACTGAAGGCCCTCTCACCCTGGGTATCTGTAATCCACCAGCCATGCCTCCTCTTTCACTCCATTACAGAACGCCTTCTTTCTTTGTGCACTAGTGGCCCATTCGTTACTGCACTTCATTCTTTTGGATTCTAAGCATTTCTCCAATTTTCTGAGGCCACTTAAAATTCCAATCACATGTCTTACCACATACTAAAAGTAACTTTTGGACATCATTGAATATGAAGCTGAATCACTATTCAAGATGTTAACATGACTTCAGAACACCTGGGACACACCTCTGGGACCCCAGTTATCTTGGGGTGGCAGAGTCTGGAGCTGTGGTTGTCAGCCAGGGATGATACTGTTCCCCAGAGAGCATCTGGAAATCTCTGGAGACCGTTTTCATTGTCACCCTCGGAGGGACAGGGGTTTTACTAGTATTAAGTGGATAGAGACCAGGGATGCTTTATATAGAGGACAGCCTCTCACAAATGTGAGAGGCCCCAAATGTTAATATAAGCACGGTTAAAAAATAAAAAAAAAAAGTCTAAAGTCTTCACTTGTTCTTGAAATAACCCATACCCACTTTCCAGTAACCCATCTCCACATTTTGATGGAAAGGCCAACCTAAATATAAAAACATGGTTAATTACAATAAGAATATTTTGACAGTTTTTACTGGGAGGGCATTTATATCTTTTTAAACAACCAAATCTGCCACTAGACACTCCCCCAAAGAACACTTACTGGTATTGCATCAGTTATCTCATTCTTCCCTCGTGCTAGAAAACAAGACGTGCACTTATGATCCTCAGTTTTGGAATAATCACTGCCATTGGGCTGGCAAATACAAGCATCCAACAGAAGCACCAAATACAAGTGCCCTCACAGAAGCACAAGCAAGTAATATGGCTGTGTTTACGGAGCTCCACCTTCCACAGAGCCGGCGTTGAGCGGCTGTGTCTCTACCACCCCCATGAGCCACGAGAAAGGCCATGAGTATATAAGAATTGAGGGTTAGGGAATGGGGGCTTCTGAAACACCCACCTTTTCTGCAAGTATACAAACAGTAAGAAAGGTGCACTGGAACTTCCCCGGCGGTCCTGTGGTTAGGTCTCTGCACTTCTACTGCAGGGGGTTTGGGTTCAATCCCTGGTCAGAGCACTAAGATCCCACATGCCTCGCAGCACAGCCAAAAAAAAAAAAAGAAAGGTGCACTAGAGGCTAGAAATGATCATCTCACTTGGACATACATCTCTATTTCATTACCAACAAGATGCTAATTCATTACCATGACTCCACGAGGAAGGGAAAGATTCAAACATATGCAGAATATATTTCAAGGACTTCATCCTTACTCATCACCTTGGCCATACAGGTGCTCAGAGAGCATGTATTTTGACTGAATGAACAGATTTGTTGAATCATCTTCCGTGGTGTCAATAGTATTTTTGGAGCATCTGGGTGGTCATGTATAAATGCTTTCCAAGTGCATTTATAGTTGGGCAGGATATTGCAACTTCGGTCTTCTGTTAGCCAATAAGTCTCACTTTTCTTTTAAAAGAAGCACTTGAACAGTCAGATGACATTACTTTCCAGTCCTTTTTACTCTGCATTCCAGTTGGGTATGCTACAAACGATTTGTGAGCAGAAACCACATATGTATGCAGGCAGCCGGCGGCTTGTGGGGAAGGGTTTAAGGCAAGCAGGGAATTTTGTGTGGAAATCAATTCTTTGCGGAAGTCAATGTATTATGGACATTCAAGCAAGAGAAATTCCAGAGAGAAATTAACTGCCCAAGTAAGCCAGTTCCTTGTGGTGTGCATCTGTAGTCACTAAAAAAAAAAGTGAGTTAACCCTTCAGGCAGCTCTTAAATATACATTAGCTATTGAGTGGAGAGAGCTAGAGAGCTGAAATCGGCCTTTAAACACAGAATTCCTTACAAAATTGATTCACAAACCAGAACAAATTCCCCTCAAATTAAATGGATGTTTTCAAAGGGCTGGTCTTCGGGGGGTTTCTGTTGGCTGTTCTAAACAGGGGTCTGGTCATGGGAAATGTCCAATGCCCACAGACACATGGGATATTCTGGAGCTCTGGGAGTGAACAGTCTCTCGCTGATGGAGAGCAAAGACCTTCCAGCCTGAGGTCAACATAGGTTATGTCTCCTGGAAAGACGAAGCCTCTGGACAGATAAGAAACACCCACAAAGGAGTCAGAGACTCAGATGCTGGAGTGCGGTGGGGAGACAGCCTGGAAATGAAGTGCTCCGGACACTGCAAGGTGATGCATGCAAAGCCTATCTAAGGAGTATACAAAGGGTTTTCCAAGTTCCTTGTACATTCAGATGGGAATATCATGTTGAGTTCTCACTAGCAAGAAGGCACAAAGCTCAGGTTTTGCTTCTCAGAAAAACTGCCCTGGACCTGGCTCAGCAGCATCCTGGGCAGGGAGGCAGGCAGACCACTTGTGGCTATGAAAACTAAAAAGGAATATCGCACTTGAAATCCCCTCATACCAAGCAGGGCTGAGGGTGAGTGAACTGTAAAGATGGCTTCCTGGGAGCCCAGGTGAATTCCATGCACTGGGCAGAGCATTCGGTCCTAGGCTCTGTGTCTGAGCATTCCAGGAACAACGTACAACCACAAATAACTGCAGAGACTTAATTAAGGATCAGCTCCGTTTCTTCCTGCCTACCTGCCAGGCCAGAGATTTTAAGGTCAACTTCTGTATGTAGGAGAGAGGGTTTAAGCTATCTGGATTGGTTGCCCAGCCACTAGGATTAGGTCACCTTCAAGTCTAAATAAGGGCTTTCATTTACATAACAGTCTTGTCCCAATGTCCATTTCCAGGTTTTGCCATTGCTCTATGGCGATGGTTATGGTTATGTTACCATCGGGGGAAGCTGGCGGGAGGACACACAGGAACTCTCTGTTCTATTTTTGCAACTTCTGAGCCTAAAATTATTTCAAAATTAAAAGTTTAAAAGAGAAATAGCCTAATGAATCACAGTAATACAGTGGCTTTAAAAAAATGTTTTGCCAAACTGCAAGGAAACTGAAAAGCAAGGTGGGTAAAGGGGTCACAAAAACTGAGCGCATGCAAGGCTTGGCTCGATCCTCTTAAGGGGCAATCAGCTCTGAACCACTCACAGAGCAGAACATAAATGCCATGCCCCGTGAGACAGTTCCTCACAATATAAGGGATATCTCTCTCTTGAGCATCAGAACACCACTGGAAGAGGATAGGTTTCTGACACACACACACACACACACACACACACACACACACACACACCTCACCACTACCACTGCCACCCTTATCATTGTTGTTGTAGCCTCCTTATTATCACTTTGGGATTAAAATACATTTCTAAAATATATTTTCAAAGCACTCTGTGTATCATCCACATAGGACACACCTAATAAACACTAGCTTACTTTTTGCCCACTGACTGAAATGACCTTCGTTGGCACTAAGAGAAGTTCCTAATTTTTAGGTTCTGACACATATTACCAGTCACACCTATGTCCTTGGTTGTGGCACACTCCAGACAATAGACTACGAAAGAGACAGCACAGTGGAACCCCAGTGGCGCAGCTGCAAAATTGGAGAGGACTGTGCAAAATTTAACACTGAGAGGTGAATTCCACAGGATCTAAATGCTGACACAGATGAAACATCTTACTTGTCAGTCATCAAAATGATTGCGGGATCTTGCAATCTATTCTTTATTTTCCTTTTTCTTCCCCCTATTCTTTGATTATGGAATTATACCTACAGCCATTCATTCATTATATTTCATTAGTTCTTACTAAGCAACTATTACGTTTCAGACGCTGTGCTAAGGTCTAAAAGTTAATAAGCGAATGAAAAGAGAACTACAGAATTTTAAGATCAATGAAGATGAAAATGTCAGGAATTTACCTAATGAATACATTTAATGAATTTACATTACCAGCTTAAACTAAAATCTCATTCTCCAAACACATGCATTGTATTATTTTTCAATTTTGTAAAGTGGATATAAGAGGAAGAAAGTAAATGGATGGAAAGGGAAGGCATCTAGTAGAGAACAAACAATTTGTTTTGGGCTCAAATTTTTCATTGCTTTCTAGGCACTGTTCTGCAGGTCAGTCTGCAAAGATTCAAGTGACCTGTAAGTTTGTAGGTGGCTCTCTGGTTCTCTGCACCTATATAGCCAGCTCATTTCTTTTGTTTTGTTTTGCTTGTTTGTTTTGTGTTAGTTTCAGGTGTACAGCAAAGTGATTCAGTTATATATACATTATATATATGTGTGTGTATATATATATATATACACACATATATATATATTCTTTTTCAGATTCTTTTCCATTATAGGTTATTGCAAGATACTGAATATAGTTCTCTGTGCTATACAGTAGGTCCTTGCTGTTTATTCACTTTATATATAGTAGCTGGTATCTGTTAATCCCAAACTCCTAATTTACCCCGCTCCCCCATTTCACCCTTGGTAACCATAAGCTTGTTTTCTGTTTGGGAGTCTGTTTCTGTTTTGTAAGTAAGCTCTTCTGTATCATTTTTTTTAGATTCCACATATAAGTGATATCATATGGTATTTGTCTCTTTCTTTGACTTACTTCACCTTAGTATGATAATCTCTAGGTCCATCCTTGTTGGTATTGTTTCATTCTTTTTATGGCTGAGTAATATTCCATTATATATATATATATATATAATATATATATATACCACATCTTGTTTATCCATTCATCTGTTGATAGACACTTAGGTCACTTCCATGTCTTGGAAGCATTGCAAATAGTGCTGCTATGAACACTGGGGTGTACGTATCTTTTCAAACTAGATATACGCCCAGGAGTGGGATTGCTGGGTCATATGGTAACTCTACTTTTAGTTTTTTAAGGAGCCTACATACTGTTCTCTGTGGTAACTGCTCGTCAGCTCATTTCTTACTAGTCAAGTAGTGGCCAGAACACCCACCCAGGAGGCAATGAGCTACCCAGTGAAGCAAAGCCAGGCAGCACCTCTGACACTCAACGTGGGATTTAGATACATTCCAGCCTCCCGAAGGAAAATGACCTGGGCAACCCTGAGGGTCTCCTACTTCAGAGTAGTCAAGATTATGTTACCCAAGAAACTAGGCAAAAACATAACTCTTTAGTCCCCAAAGCTTGCTGGCATAATTGTGCAGCAAGCCCTGTGGTCACCAACAAGTTAAACGTCACTCTCATTGTTCTGCGTCTACAGGCTGGTTTCCTTCAATCCATGCACTGCTGCCTCCTGTCCTCACTGGCACATTAGCTGCCCCCGTTAGGCACCAAAAATAGTGTGTAAGCACTGTGCTTGGAATAAAGGTAATTAAGAGTCTGGCGGAGGGTTGAGGAGATAGCCATGACTTTTATTAGGGACTATTCAGCTGGGGGTAATTAAAAACAGATGATCAGAGAGGGAGAAGTTCCTCCTCTCTGGTCCTCAGAAACTTGGCATAACTGTCATGACACAGTAGGTACTCAGAGCCGAGTCCCGAAGAGTGAGACCCTTAACCCTTTCATAGATGGTCCATGGGACAAAATTATTGGAAAAGGGGAAACTAAATGGCCTTCCCACTACTCTGATGCAATTCCTCATTCACGGATCTATGGTTAAACTACCAGAAAAATTAATTTCTTAAAGTGTTTAGAGAGAAATTTACCAAGAAGAAGTAATGTTAAGTTGTATTAAATAATGGGATAAAAAACCAAGGCCATCAGAGTGTATAGCTGACCCTTGAACAATGCAGGGCTTGGGAGTGCCAACCCTCTACACAGTCAAACATCCGCATATAATTTATAGTCCACCTTCCATATATATGATCCCTCGGTGTCCATGGTTCCATGTTCAAGGATTCAGCTAACTGTGGATAGTGTGGTCGTGTAATATTTACTATTGAAAGAAATCCAAGTGTAAGTGGACCCATGTAGTTCAAACCCGTGTTGTTCAAGGGTCAAATGTAATTCATTCATCCTGGAATGTGATGTGATCTCACACACCTCGTGACTCTGCTGACCCTCAGTTTTGAACACCCTTAAAGGGCAACAATATGACCACATTAGTATAGTAACATAGTGAAGATTTATTAAGTCATTATTATTGGAATTGAGACCAAATTCAGCAACCACGGCAGATGGCTCAGGAAGATATTTTAGTTTGCATTAATCTAAATGACCAGAAAATAATCAATATCTACTTTGTTTTGCTTTTTATAAATATTGCTTCAAAGTGTGTTCACAGGAATTCTGAGGGAAGTGACAGCATTTATCCTAAAGCACTGTTTAACCCAAAATCATAAAGTAGTTTCCTGTTACCACTGTGCAGCTAGTAGATGCTGCATTCCACACCACTGATGCTGCCACTCTGGATAACTTCCGGAGTGAATTTTATGCCTCTCATTTCTGACCATCCTGGGAGCTGAAGATCTTACCTCTACAACATTGGTGGGATCGCGGATGTAGATACCAGAGGGTGTCATCATTTCAGTACTGGAAAGTCCCTCGGCGCCAGAAACACTGATGATCACATTGTTTCTTATTATATTCCCCTGTTCTGACCAGTCTAATTTAAGAAAAGGGGATTCACCAACATAATTAAAATGTACTCAACTCAACGTTCTTATTTCTACTAATACACTTTATAGTTCTCTTCATGCATATACGTATATGTATATATATAAACATCTAGTGTGTTCAACAAATTTAAGATATCTAACATACTGCCAGCAGGCTTGTCTATAAAATGTATGACGACTTAAATGGATGGTAACGGTTTTAAAACCAATTTACATATTTACCATTTTCTCTTCCAGGAATAACCTCCCAAGGGATATACCTTATCTCGGGGGGTGTACCTGAGAACAAAAGATCATGTTAGCTCAGCACGTTTCATGCCACCCAGGAAAATGAGAGATGCTGAAATACTATTTCTTTTTCTTGGTGTGGCTTGTTTTGATTTTGTGTTGTGTTTTTATCTATGAACCAGACAAACAGATTCAGATTATGTGAACTTTTTAGTTCTAGAGTATCATGAATCAGAAGCTCATTTTAAATTAAAAAAATAATAACAAAGAGATAGATCTACCGTTTTACTTCTTAGGAAAAGTCTGACTGTCTTCGCAGTTAAATGTCACACACCCCTGTGTCAGGTCCAGCCCCATCCTTAGCTATTTGAATTGGCCACCAGCCATCTTCATGCCCTTCTCTTCCCCTGGAAGAGCAGGAATGTCCTGGAGGAACAGGCTGGACAAGACCTGAGACCCTCACAGTCAAACCAGAGGTTTGAAATAAAAGAGAATAAAAGAGCACGGGCCATGCTACACAGAGATCAGCCACTTATGTGGTATCCACACAGAGCAACCCCACAGACCCCCTTTCTTCTAGGTCTTTAGGTGTCTGGGCTTCCCATGTCACTTCATGAGTCTGAGTTTGCAAACTCATCTTGCATGGATGTACATTATCTAAAATGCACTGACAGATATTCTAATTCCATCACCTGTAATGCAGTAGAAGTCAAGAGCCTCCAATTCATGATATCCAAGTACTCAAGGCCAAATTCCTCCTGCAGGTTTTCTTCCTTGCCTAGTTAATTCCATATAATTGTTTCCTCCTAAAATAATATTGTTAGGGTACCTCCCTGAATTTCTGCTCCAGGTTTCAAAACACTTTTCCCTTACAGCAACAAAAGTAAGAATAAGCAAAGTCAATCCTCCACATGTTAGTCTGACTGCCCTGTAGCTGTCCTTTTCCAATCAAAAGATTTTCCTTCACCTGATGACTTCTATTGTCCTTAGCTCTTTGCCTTTTCGAGCTTGAGTTAGTTTACATGATCCATAATTTCCCACTAAACAGTTTCCCTCTCAGTGTTAGAACCTTTCTAGCGTTTATCTTAACAGATCATTCCTAAATGAAACATACACATTTTCTCACTGATGATATCACAGAATTTATTTAAATAGAAAACACTATCTAACAAGTACAGTTAGAGTCTTACTTTCTGTGAAAACCTCTGATTTGCTTTTTTATGCCGATATAACCAAAGACCCGTTGTTCACTAATACATTCACTTCTTTCAACAAATATAACTCCAAATGCACTAGTTAAGGTGCTAAGTGTGAAGGGGACAATGTTCACACGAAATCTGGCGGTAAAACACATGATCAGAAACGTGATATATAATTTTTAAATCAATAAGTAATGATTGTTGGTAAAAGAGCTCAGACAGATGGACTTGCCTTGGGAGTGTGGGGGAGACACTCTTACAGGAGGAGAGTGAGTCGTATGAGCAGAAGGAAAGAGCCGTGCAAAGGCCCTGATGCAGGAGAAAGTGTGGTCTTTGCAAAGAATTAAAATAAAATAGGTCTGTGCAGTTAGAGTACACAAGGAGAGGACAATAGCAGGATAAGTGTACCAAGGTTAATAAAGGCAAAATCACTAAGGGAGTCTTTTAAGCCACAGTAAGGATTTTGGATTGTATTCTAAGAGAAATATGAAGTTTTTAAAGGGCTTTAAGGAGAGGAGTGACATGATGCAATCTGAGATTGTTAAGGATAATTCTAGGCATCGCAAGGGGAATGAACTTTAGGAAACAAAAGTGGATACAAGTGAACATTTAGAAGATTCTTGAAACATGGGCTTCTTCAGCAAGCCACAAGAGCAGCAAAGAATAGAATCCAACATTTTTAACTCCTTGTTCAACATCCAGGTTTGACATTGCATGAGACTGCACAAAAACCTATTTATGTGACTTTGAATTATTGTTAAAATTACTGACAATAAATTTTAAAATCTCCCATTATATATTTATTAACCTGAACTGAAATGCCATCTTTAAAAATCAGTTTCCTCAGAAACAGACTCAGAGACAGAGAACAGACTTGTGGTTGCCAAGGAAGGGGTGGAGGAAGGAAGGATTGGGAGTTTGGGATTAGCAGATGCAAACTATTATATAGGATGGATAAACAACAAGGTCCTACTGTATAGCACAGGGAATTATATTCAATATCCTGTGGGAAACCATAATGGAAAAGAATATGAAAATATATATATATATAACTGAGTCATTGCTGTACAGAAGAAATTAACACAATGTTGTAAATCAACTATACCTTAATAAAATTTAAAAAACAAAAATAAATAAAAAATAAAAATCAGTTTCCTATTGGTAAAGCTTAGTTAGCCAATAAGTAATGACTAAATTTAAAATTAGAATTTTTAACTACGGCCTATTTCTAATGACCAGAGGCTAAAGATTTTACAAATTGGAAATTTAAATTTGGGGATGATTCCTTTTATAAAATGATGTGTCCTCCACCAGAATGCCAAAATTAAACAAGCTTGTTTCACTTACCCAACAGCAGTGTGTGGCCTAAAATATCATAGAACACGTTACTGTCCACCTTCAGGCCCAAGGTCCTGGACACGCTGAGGCCTCTGCTGAAAGATCGCCACACAGTACAGCCCTGCATGTAGGAACCTGAACAGCAAAGAGGAAGGTAAAAATTAGATGGGAATCTCGAAGGCTCCTCACATTCTGTTAATCATCTCCAAAGCAAGCTAGAATATAAGTAAGAACATTCTCCCACACAATATATAAAACTCAAGAAATAAGGAGTTGGCAGCATAAATCAAATCAAGGTACCTGGCAGCACAGACCAAGGTACCTCAAAGATACCAAAGATAAGCAGGGTGGAATCCAAGGACCACGTGTAGTAAAGAAAACCACCTGACAAAGAGGCAGTATGGCCAAACCACAGAGGAATATGTGGCCATCAAGATTTCCAACTGGCCGTCATCTTTGGTATCTACTCTAATCACAATATGGTGGACAGCAGCTCAAAAGATGTTAAGGACGATGTGAAGAGCACTGCTTATGGACCAACACTGATCTCTGAAAACTGCCTCTGGCATGAGGAGAGGTAGTCATTATTTCCTGAGCTATGAAGTAATTTTTTAATTGAAGTATAGTTGATTTACAATGTTGCAGGTATATGGCAAAGTTATTGAATATAACCACCGTTGAATACGGTGGTTTGTGAAACTGAAGGGGAAATACCCTCTACCATATTAAGAGACATTGACATTTTAGGAAAACCATTACACTGGCTCCATGGCATATTTTATGATCCCCAAATCATACATCATGTATGTGGACTGAATCAATCAATGAATAAATATTTACTGAGTATCAACTATATATTTCAGGAATTGTGCCTTGTGCCAGAGACATAAAGATGAATAAAACTAAGTAAATTCTGAACTTGTGTATCTTGAGTCTGATGGAGGAAACTCACATTAAAATAATAAAAATGTATTATTTGGATAGTAAAATTATAAATCCTCAAAAAGGAGTTTTGTATTATTTCCAGGTAGTGAGAGAGATTATATCAATACCAAATGTCTGAAGTATTGGAAAAATGACTTTGGATTATGTAATAATTTGACTTTTAAATTGGAACTCTCAAGAAAATTCTCAACTATGATGTCCCCTAGACACAGAGACTGTAGATTCCTCTCGACCTCAGCTCCCCCAGTACCAGATGCCCTTACATCAGTCACCAATGAGTTAACCCATTCATACCCACTCACGTAGGAAACACTGCCTGCTGCAGACTTTTCCCGACTCCCGACCTCCACCATAACGTCACTCCATCAGAATACGCCTGCCCATCTGAACAACCAGGAAGTACTAACGCGTTTACAGAGCTATCTATTGTGGGTGGAGGTCAGGGCTCGGTAAACTTTTAAAAGCAGCTTGCATGCAAAGATTCCAACACTCTCCAACTCCAGTAACAGGGGACAGCTGGCCATACAGGTCATGGGAGTCTGTAGGGCATGAACCAATAAAGGATTCTTTGGCAAGCATGCCAGAAGTTTCTAACCTCTGCGTTAATGGGTTTCCCCCTCCCAGGAAACACATTTGCATTTTAACAGAGACCTACAGGAGATAATGTATTAATTCAGTGGATTTCAAACTTTTGTTAAGCACTGACCCCTTTTTCAAATAAAACTTAATGTATATAAATAAATAAAAGTGCAGGTACTCTGAAGCAGAGGTTGAGGAGGCAGATTAAGTGAATTTTTGATGGGGGGGTTGATTATGTTCATTGATAACTCATATGTGACTACTCCCCTCACTTCTACTGGAACTGGCCCACATCAAATATTCCTCAGCATCATAAGCACCATGAGACCGAAGAAACAGAGAGAAGGACACAAAGATACTGACGGTACTAATGAACTAGGGAAAGAGCCATGTGAGGAACCATCCTCCTATAGGGGTATAAAAAGAAATAAATAAGGTGGAAGAGATCTGGAAAATTAGGATAAATAGACATTCTTGGCATGCAGATGATTTGAAATAAGGAAAAAAAAATGCTACAGCTGTCTAGCCAGGATCTTGCTTTCAATGACCTCAAGGATTACTTTGTCACTACCTGTTGAAATCCTAGCACCTCTCAAGGCCCACCTGAACCTCCAATATGCCCTGATGTGCTTTGCCCTGATGTGCCCTGATGTGCTTTGCCAGGCATCAACCCCCAGAGCACCACCCTACCAAGGAAGGCAAAGCTTGCATATGTGGGTGTTGAGGTGCTGAGGTCTGGGGAGCATAACTGTGAAACGGCGCTGCTGTCCTCATCACTCAGCATCTGTGCCCAAGTCTCTCATCTCTGTATCTCAGATTCTGGCATTGGCATTTTGCCCTGGATGCTCCCACATCCCTCCAACTTTGATCTCAGAGCCTTTATCAGTACATCTGGTCATATTCTTCTTTTCTGATTCTGATCTTTTTTACCTACTTGTTCCCACCTGCCTTGGATGTCTCCTAATTCCTTCCTATCTCTTCACGTCTGGCCAAGATCTGCACACTCTGCCCGCTCTATATCCCCTGGAAGAGTGCCTGGTTCTCAGCCATTCGCTCCCATTTTCCCAGCAGGAGACTCCTCTGCGTTAGGACATCTTCACGAAGTGCTTTCTGCTAGCCTTGATGATTTACACTTTTCAATGTCAATCTGCCTGCAGTCACAAAGCCAGTAAATCGTAGTGGCAGGATTCAGAACACGGAGTTGTGTGGTTCCCTCCACATCTGTTGTACCTATAGTGACATTTCTCAAAGGGTACTCCTTGGACTACTTGTTCCAGCATCAGAAAGTTTGTTAAAAATTCAGATCTCGGGGGCTTCCCTGGTGGCGCAGTGGTTGAGAGTCCTCCTGCCGCCCCGGTCTGGGAAGATCCCGCATGCCGCGGAGCGGCTGGGCCCGTGAGCCATGGCCGCTGAGCCTGTGCATCTGGAGCCTGTGCTCCGCAACGGGAGAGGCCACAGCGGTGAGACGCCCACGTACCGCAAAAAAAAAAAAAAAAAAAAAATTCAGATCTCTAGGCCCACTTTATATCAGAATTTGTCTCAGCAGGGTCTCTAAGTGAGAATTTTAATAAGTCCCCCAAGTGACTTTTTAGGCATGTTAAAGTTTGAGAATCACAGATCTAGGGTATAGTTATCCATCTCTGATCCCCACCATGTCCCCACATACCACCTACCAGGACCCCCTGCATGGAGAGCCTAGAATATGGAAGAGGAAGGAAAAATGAGACGTTATGCCTGGGCCTCCTTACCTCTCAGAGCTCCCACCAGAGTCAGCGAGCTCACATGCTTACAGAAGGCTTGCCCCAAGTCCCGGAACTGCACTCCCTTCAACTGGACCCAGCTGGGCTCCTTTGGAAAAGACTGAATGATGACTCTGGCCCCCAGATCCCTGGATCCCAGCATCTTCTCACTCTTGAAATACAAACAGTTCTGCAAATCACCTGAAACACAGAACGAAGTCAAGGGGAGCAGAAGTATGTACAATATGCTTCGGGACAAATCTCCCAGTACGAAAAGAAAGGCACTGTTGGCACAAAGGGCAAACCATGATTGTTTATTTCGTTTAATAATCTTACTTCCCTTTTACTTTGATTCTCCCCTTTGGATTATTAATTAAAACATCCAATAACTAGGACATGATGTTGCCTTCACTCTATTATTTCCAGAAGGCCCCAAATCATTCTCCTTAATTACTGTCACAAAGAGGATGACTAGAACCCACAAACCCAACCTAAATAGATGCTTATTTCAATCCAAAGGATCCCCCGGAGGGAGTGTGCAATCAAATGACCCTCTTGTGGTGGATAATTGTAGGGAAGAGATGTGAGCGCTGAACGTAACCACGGCTCTTTTTAGTCTTGAGATGTCCAGTGGGGCTTTCCCGATATTTTGCCGCTTTATGGTTTGGAGGCACAGTAATCACGCCACTGAAGAAATGGCAGAGGGCTCCAGAGGAGTGACTGAGCAGCCCCCCACACCAGGGCCTCCTTCCCAGCAGAGCCCTTAGTGAGAACAGCAAACAGCATGAACATAGCACCACACGCAACTACCAAAGTGTTGTGACCTCAGGGTCCAGACGATTTGTGTTGACACATGGCATTTGGTGGTGTGGACTGACCTCAGGATGGAGAAGAAATCATCTCCTGAATTAACTCTTTATTATCCAGGTTAATAAACCAAAGAAGAAATGTCACTAATACAAAATGATGGACCATTCAACAGTCATTTGCCAGCACCCAAAGGATGAATATATGAGGTGAATAAAGAGGTGTTTTATATTTGTACACTTTGCCACAATTTTGATTATATATGACATTGATCCATAATGTTTTCCAGTGTCCAGGCCTCTTGTTATTGTACCTGGCTACCTTGTTCCCATACTTGAGCCCCACACAAAGAAGACGTGAGTGACATATTATTTTTTTAATAAGGGTCTATGAATTTTGTTTTATTTTTAGAATTGCTTAGTAATGTTTAAAAGTTGTGGTGTAACTAGGGTTTTTTTTCGATTAGGAGACAACAGATTTATACTGGTGTAAACCTAGAAGCACGGTCTCTCTTGCAGCATGATCAAATGCCATGATTTGTACAATATGATCTAAGAATACCTGTATGAGAATTACCGAGAGAGTTTGAATGGACTGCAGGTCCCAATTCAGCAGAATTGTTAAAGTTGGCAGTCACTGGATTCTAACCCACTGGATGCAAACATTTTTTTCAGAATGACACATGTATGAGCTAGATGACTAGAGGGGTGGAGAGTGGGATCCAGGTCCCTCTTACCCAACCACATCCCAACATTACACCCACAGGCGTCTATACATAGGCATGACTCGAATCTTTAACTCCAGCCTTGACATTTCTTCCAGGCTCCAGACACTACCAGACATCTCTACTCACAGGCTGGCCTGGCATCTCAGCCCCGACATGTACAAAATTAAACTCATGATCTCCACCCTCCCACCCCCAAAACCTGTTCCTCTTCCCATCTCAATAAATAGCCCCCTCATCCATCCAGAGCTCATGCCTGGGAGTCATCCTTGACACCCACGCCATCCTGGACCAAAGTTGACAAATGATGTCTTCACGACATGTGAAAGTCTCATAATCCACAGCCTGGGAAACCAAAACATAACCTACTAAACTAACCATCCCTGAAATAGATGTTTAATAGGTACATCAGTGTGATTCAGTGCCTGTTATTCTTCTAGAAGATAAATTGACTTTTTCAACCACTTACTTAAAGTATGTGGTAATTTCACTCAGAAAACAAACTCTAAAAGTGGGGGTGGTGGAGGGAGGGAAGAGCCTTACAGGTCTAACCCATAAGAATGTGCTGCCTGTATCCCTGACCCTGTCATTAATCAGTTTTCCTGAGAATTTTAGAAGAGGCCTGGAATCAGTGTCAAGACTTCATTATAACCTCTAACCTGGAAATTTAATTCAACTCTCCAGATTTCATTATTTAACAGGAATATTTTTCCCCAGAAAAAGAATTACTTTCTCAAGCAGATACTTTTGTCTACCTCTTTCACAAGAGGGTTGAAGGCAGGAGGGGAAATGATGACTTATCAAGAGCACTGTGAAAACTACAGAACATTAGGAACATGCACTTGAAAGAAGTCAACCACACCACTTATCATTGGACAGTAAGAACCTTCTTTTTCACCCACTGGACTTCCCAACAAAATGCTTCTCTACCTTGTGAAGCATTGGCCCTCTGGCATGAAGCAAGGAGCTGCACCCTCTCATCAGTGAGATTTCCCTGTATGGTAACACTCCTGCTGAGGAGAACCACCATGACCTTTAAAACATGGAGCTCTCCAGCCACCCAGTTCTCTGTGGAGTTGTGAGAATATCTGAAACAAAGAAAAAGAAAATGACACATCTGAAGATATCACCCAAAATCTTTGTTGTTGTTGCATTATTTTTTTTAACATCTTTATAGGAATATAATTGCTTTACAATGGTGTGTTAGTTCCTGCTGTATAACAAAGTGAATCAGCTATATGTATACATATATCCCCATGTCCCCTCCTTTTTGCGTCTCCCTTCCACCCTCCCTATCCCACCCCTCTAGGTGGTCACAAAGCACCGAGCTGATCTCCCTGTGCTATGCGGCTGCTTCCCACTAGCTATCTATTTTACATTTGGTAGTGTATATATGTCAATGGTACTCCCTCACTTCATCCCAGCTTCCCCTTCCCCTTCCCTGTGTCCTCAAGTCCATTCTCTACGTCTGCATCTTTGTTCCTGTCCTGCCCCTAGGTTCATCAGAACCTTTTTTTTTTTAGATTCCATATATATGTGTTAGCATACAGTATTTGTTTTTCTCTTTCTGACTCACTTCGTTCTGCATGACAGACTCTAGGTCCATCCACCTCACTACAAATAACTCAATTTCGTTTCTTTTTATGGCTGAGTAATATTCCATTGTATATATGTGCCACATCTTCTTTATCCATTCATCTGCTGATGGACACTTAGGTTGCTTCCATGTCCTGGCTCTTGTAAAGAGAGCTGCAATGAACATTGTAGTACATGACTCTTTTTGAATTATGGTTTTCTCTGGGTATATGCCCAGTAGTGGGATTGCTGGGTCATATGGTAGTTCTATTTTTAGTTTTTTAAGGAACCTCCATACTGTTCTCCATAGTGGCTGTATCAATTTACATTCCCACCAACAGTGCAAGAGGATTCCCTTTTCTCCACACCCTCTCCAGCATTTATTGTTTGTAGAGTTTTTGATGATGGCCATTCTGACCGGTATCACTCCAAATCTTATTAGGAATAGTAAGCCACTAAATTAGCCTAATTCTCCATCTGGGGCTCTATTTCTTTAGAAAACTCAGATAAAGAAGAGTGAACTATCATCACAAGTATGTGAAAATTAGGAACTACGCTGACTATTGCACTGACCATCTACTGCAAGACGAAAGTTCTAGAGTCTTACCAGAGAAACTTATTTAAGAAGTCTTAATCTTCCAAATGTTTCATGCTTTGTAATCTTGTCAAAATGTCTACTATTATTTAATGTAAAAATGCATTATCGAAAGACAAACAAATGTCAGACACCAACACAGTGAAGACCTCATCTTCTTCCATCTAAAAGGAGCCAAGGTGACATGCAGTACCTCAAGGGTGACCTCAGATGGAGGTCTGTATTCTGCGCAGTCTCCACAATGACAGTCTCTTCCAAGGGCTTGGCGCCTTCTGCACCCATCCCACTGATGACAATGACTTCATCCCCCGCGTGCCAGTCCACAGCATCTTCCAGAGCCAACACCGTGTCACGGGCATAGGCAGCTGCTCGAAGATGGGTGACCACTACTTCTGGGAGTGAACCTAAAGCAAATCCGAGGGAAACCTGCCTTTAGACATTTTTAAAACTTATTATGAAAGTGATGTTATTCAGCCAAAAAAATCCTGTGAAAGAAGAATCTGGGAAAGCAAGCTTCAGCCTCAATAGGCACCATGCCTTCCCTTTTTTGGATATTGGGTTTTTTGTCTGTCACACGGGGACAATAAAAGTAATCCAGGATAGAGAATGATACGGGGTGAAAAACACAGGAAGTGGAGTCAGACTAATTTTACAGTTGAATCACACTCTTGCCATAGTCTAACTATGTTTCTTTGGGTGATATACTTAAAGGTGGGTCTCAGTTTCCTCAGTTACAAAGCAGAAGCAGCAAAGCCTTCCCTCCTGGGGGTTTAGGACGATTCAATGAGAAAATATCTGTGAAACAACTAGCGTGGACCTTGCCACATAACAGACCCTCAATATATTTTAGTCTGCTCTCTTCCCTCCTCCAAGATAGAAGTTCACCATGTATTTCTAAACTGAAGACTTCAACTCACTGTACAATAGTAATAGTAGAGTTAAAAGTCAAAATTACCCTCAGAATGGTTGTCCTAAGTCTTAGGGTATTAAGTGATCCCCTTATACTGTAAGACAAGGTGTATCCAGGACAGGATGGCTCAGCAAAGCTGAACAAGGGGGAACGTGTGACTCTAGATACCTTGGTTTGTTTTAGGCTCCGGTGCAGCCGTCTGATCCTCCCCAAACCAGTACGCTGCTCCTTAACCAGTCTCGTAGTTTACTCTGGCCTTTTCCAGCAAGGGTCAAGGCAAAGATTTTTTTCCAGCCATTACCTGAAGCAATACCTCAGAAAACACAAGGCTTACTCCCAACTCCTCCTTTCCTCAGCACATTTCCTTCCTCCTTCGCAATAGATCATAATTTACCTCTAGCCCACAGCAACTTCCTGTCCTCCCTTGTTGCACTAAAGTGATAATACTTGAATCTCTAACTACAGAGGTGGGCAACGATAAATCATTTTCAAATTATTTTAAACTTCCCTCTTTATTTATTTGTCTATGTTGGGTGGCGGGGGCATTGTACCAGTAATGTTGTTCTAGGCTTAGGAAGGTCTCTGGGTTAATGATGTAATTTCCGAAGTTTACTTGGGCAATAATTTTATCTCAAAAAAAATTCCCAGAGTTCAAAATGTCTAATTATAGAGCAGGTGAAAATTAAGACATAAATCATCCCAAAAAGAAAATAATTTTATTTTTTTTCCTGGTTTGTATGTTTTAACCTTTGGGAACAATAAATGAAATAAAGTCTATTTTGATGTATATGCATATATATGTGAATTTCTATGATCTGTTCTTGAATGTCTGCATAGAAAAATCTCTAATATGCATAGAAAACGTTTGTCAAGGACAAAATTCTATTAAACGCTGTGATCAATGGTTCATCATACTCAGTCAATACTCAACAAACACCTGCTGTGCACCTATCAACAAGCAGCTACATGTGGCAGAACCAAGAATAGGCACAACAAAGATATTTTTTAGCTAATCATTCTTATAAATAATAGTCAAGTCAGAATGAATGGAAAAAAATCACAGAGGATCTTCGAAGTGAATTTTTAACTATTAACATAAACTTAAGACCTTTCAAATGTTGACAGAGCCTCTAGAAAGCAGTAAAATTATCTCATAATTTATTCGCTCTCATTGCAAAAACAACACACCTCTACATGTCTGACTAAAAAACATCAACCTGAGTGTCTGACGCGTGCCAGCCTCATATTTGCAGCTACATAGCAGATATGGATATCTGGATGAGTTACCATCATCTCAAACTGGAGAAGGTCAAAATAAATTTAAAAATCACCTGAGCTAGACCCTCTGCACACAGCTTTTATTCTTCTGACCATTATGCATTGTTCTTTTTTAATTACATCCCTTCTTTGTTCATTAACCTGCAGTATCTGCCTACAGTACTCAGTAACAAAGGCACAAATTCCCTTCTTGACTTTCAAGAGTCTCCTTAATCAGACTCCACTGTATGGTCTCTGACTCCTGAATAAACTCTCCATTCCAGGAAGCCTTTTTACTGTACTTCTTCTCATTTAACAGGATCATTCCTACCTCTACTCCTTTGCCTGTTCTATGCCTTCCACTGGGTGCCCAGTTTTCTTCCCTTCATCTGCTCTCCTAAAAACAGCTCAAGCCTCACCTCTTCTGTTGGATGTCAGGGAGCACTTCAGCCCATGCTGATGTCCACTGCCTCCTATAGACGCCACAGTGATAAGGGGGGGGGGGTTCTTATTGAGTAAAAGGTCAGTGTGCATCTGGGACTAGGCACGCCACATGTCTGGCTGGATTGTGGGCCATTTAACTGAGTTGCTTTGCATGGGAGAAGAAGTTCCACAAAGGAACAGATAGGAAAGGATGACAGAGATGGTACAGGGCCTGTCTCAGACATGGGCTCTCTCTCATGGACCCGTGACTGAACCTGAGGAAAGAACCTGCAGGAACTCTCCAGATGGATTTTGTACCTGCTGCTCCTCTGCCTGGGATTCCTTCATCAACTCACTCTGCCTCATTCTTCAGAATGATGTTCAACTTGGTCCTTCAGAGAAACCTCTGAGACCTCCAAACTAGGTCAAACCCTGACTTATAATCTGTCATATCACTGTGTCCCTCTCCTTTCTAGCACTTAACACATGTGGTTTGACCTCTATTACTGTCATTCTCCATCTCCCCTATTAAACATGGCAGCAGAAGTTATACCTATACTTGCCCACCATCATAGTACCAATGCATATCACAGTGTCTTGTATATAATAAGTGTTCAATAAATATGTACTGACGAAGGAAAATCATGACGGAAACACGGAGAAGCAAGCACCCCAAAGTTTTGGCACCCAGATGGTCAGGTGGGACCCCAAGTGGCAACAGTGGTTGCCTTTGGTTCCATCATGGAGCACAACCCTCCCACACCTGAGGGTTGGACCACCTGGGCAGCAAGGAAAGTCTGCACCCTTGGCACCCTGTGTTCAGTATTTTCATGGCAGGTACCCGAAACAAGGGCAGCAGGGCAGCCCCCAGCTGCCTTCCTGAAGGGAGCACAATGACCAAGAAAACCAAAATAATAGGAAAATAGACTAACTGATGAAATTGTCATGAGAACACCTATAACAAGCAGGCAGGGATGTTGGTAAGGGCTGGAGGATCTGTGAGAGTTGGGGGAGGTGAGCAGGAATACTTTTGTTATCACTATTGACATATCCACAGGCTGAGAGTGTTCAGGGAGGCCTGGGGAGACTTGAGTGATGTAACCTAGAGTCAGCACCATATATTTCATACTAAGTTATTCTGTAATTATTACAGTACCTATGTCTCTTGCCCCACCTTGAATGCAGGGCCACTGCCTCACGTCTCCTTTACAAATGTCACAATTTCTAACACAGCATTCAACTGGGTTCATGATTAGCATTCAACTCATAGGGATTTAAATTATTCTGACTATTGCCATACGGACAATCACTTACAAACCCTCATCAGATATATACCTAAATGAGCATATGATATACAGCATGTAAAAAGCTGAAAAACAACACAAACATTATTGAGAATTTAGAATAAATCCAATCTATGCTAAGTAGTGTTACTCTGAAGTAAGAACTGTTGGTTTTCTGGGTTTTGCTTTGTTTTGTTTTCCTTTTGACAGATTGTATAGATTAGGAGACTAAAATAGGCTAAAATAACGCTTCCAGGACAAAATCACACAGTAGGAGATGTCAACGCCAAGTTCTGAAACTGGCTCTTCTCAATCCAGAACCACAGAACTGGACACCTAATGGAATTCTAGCCTCTGGAAGCAACTGTATATTAACTGTGCCCAATTAGCTTTGATACTCAAAACATTATAGCCCTTACTTTATAAATACTATTTAAAAGCCATACAAGGTGGATCGACTGACTTCTCTGATGAAAACAGGATCGTACACATTTCAAATGTGAGTCATTTCACTTCACAGAACTCTTCAGAAACCCAGCTCAGGTGTCTCCCTTCCTTTCTGTACCACAAATCAAAAAAAAAAAAAAAAAAAAAGAAAGAAAAACCATGTAAAAATACAGTTTAAAAAGCTCAGTAATTTACGCATATGCTTACAAGAAAAAAAGATTATGCTCTTGACTCGTAATTTAATACAATGTTTAACCTCTTTGGGCTTTCAACTTTGACCTGCTAACCAACAAACTACTCATTTACTCCCACTAATGATTTCTACTCATAATTGCACTTCCTACAAATTATTGTTCAAGCATTTCAGTGCCATTCATCCATAATTACACAGGCCCAGAGAATCATCTTGCCAAATGGTCATGGAGAGAAAGAAAATCATCTTTGTGGGTTAACACACTTTAAAATCACTAATTATCCTCTGTTTGTTTTGTAGGACTTCAATCATTCAATTTATTCCAAGTGAATAACTGCCAAGACCTTTCCAAATCAGTAAAGGGCAGGGGGAGGGGAAAAGGGGGGTGGGGGAGAGGGAGAGAGGGAGAGGAAGGAAGGCAGAGAGGGGAGGGAGGGAAAGAGGGAGGAAAGAATTATTTCATCAAAATCATGTTCACATCAGAACAGAAATATAAAGAAATTCACAAAAGAACTAGAAATATTTTTCTCAAATACATGTAAATTATTTCCCCTTATTTCCGCATGCAGCTTCACCGTTATCCATAGCAAAACAATGAATGCTATCTTTCCTTTCGTGTAGATGAACATCTGTCAAGCACTGGCAAGACAGACGTAAAGGGAACAGAGTCACTGTCCTCCAGGGTCCATGAACAGTACAGGAAATAAACAAAAAAATCACAAATGCACTCTGTTAAGTGTTAAGGCAGAGGGACACCCAGGGTCCGCCAGTGAAGAGACATGGAACACCTCACACAGAGGCAGGGGTTGTTTCTGGGAATGCTTCCCAGAAGACGTGACAACTGAGCTGGGTCTTGAAGGATAAGCCACGGTGGAGCAGAGGACAAAATGGGCAGAGCCCTCCAGGCAAAGGCAACACTGTGTACAATGGTGTTGGCCAACATGACACACTCAAATAACTGCCATAGAGGTGGCACGGCCAGAATGCAGGTGCATGGCAGGGATGGCAACCTGAGGAGGGTCAGTGGGAATGCACCTGGAAAGGTGAGCAGGCCCTGCCCTGGAAGGACCCCGCAGGCCCTCCCAAAGAGCTTAGAGTTTACTCCAAAAGTGGTTTGGAAACCACCAAAGAAATATTTCACATGACAACTAAGGAATCATACTGTTGTGAGACCAGCCGTATTTTAAGTTCGTAAGCTCACATATCAAACTGAGGGCAGAGAATCCTTAGAGAGAAACTGTATATACTGCACACTAGGGAGAACGAGAAAAGTCTGAGTCATGTCCTGAGCTGGGTAGGAGCCAGCCAGGGGGGTAGGCGGGAGCTTGATGTGCTCCAGGGACTGAATGGAGATGGGGGTTTCTGGAGCAGATGAGTAAGAAGCCATGGTGTGGCTGGGACAAATCATGCCGGACCCTCTTGGCCTGCTTTAAAGGAACTGAACCTTATTCAGAATAGTTACTTGATCAAATTTATGGTTTTAAGCGTCACACTGGATGTGGCATGAAGAGTAGATTGCAAGAAAGTGCATAAAAGTTAAGAGGTGTATGTAGAAGCCTTCTGCAGTTTGTAGAAGGCTAATGTAGTAGATCAGACAAGAAGTTTTGGAGGTCTGAATAAGAGTAAGGCAGGGGATCTGGAGAGGAGTATAAAAATTTGAGGTACCTTTTGGGGAATCAAGAGGACTGGGTGATTGGCTCTAAAGGTAAGGAGAAAGAGGTTAATAATGCCTCACAGATCCAGAGCTGATGCAAGTCGGTAGACAACAGGGACATCTTGGGAAAAAGATAACAAATCCATTCAATAAATATTTATTGAGCACCTACTGTGTGCTATGTGCCATGTGCTGTTCTAGGTACTGGGAATACAGTAGTGAGAAAAACAGTCAAAAATCCCTGCCTTCATGTACTTTATATTCTAGTAGTATTCAGTTTTAGACATACTCGGTTTTAGATGACCATTTTAGACAGGTTACATGTTAGATACTAAAGAGAATATCCAAGTAAAAAGTTGAGTCTGAAGCTCAGAAGAGAGGTCTGAGCCTCGATATACAAAGAAATATGTGCATAAAGGTTAACGCTGGGAATAAGTGGGGTTTCTTGAGAGAAAGTACATATTATAAATGAAGAATATTCAAGACCAGGCCCAGGGGAACATCGTCATTCAAAGATTGGGCAGATAAAGAGGAATGTAAGGGGATCAGAAGAAGGAAGAAAACCAAAAAACTGAAGGTATGCATTTACCCATAATTAAAGAAAATAATGCAGTGGAAGGAAAGTTTTAGTTCTCCATACACCTGCTTGAGGACTCATTCCTCCCCCATCTCCTTGCTCTTTTTTGTAATGTTTAAGCTCTGGGCATCTGCCCAGCATTTCTTGTACTTGAGCCCTGTTTCCCACTGTTCATTTCATCCATCTGCCAATAGAAGGTAGAGTAGCAGGATATGAGCTTTGAGAGGAAAGGGGTGGAGAGAAAACCCTGGCTTTCTACTGTTTCTCAGTTCCCCTCCCCCTCCCAGCAGCTGGCCCAGATTCTCTGATCATATACTACCCCTAACAACAGCAGAAGGTTATAAGTAACCAGAGGAATTAGGAAAGGGCTGACTACTGCTGCTTACTCCACCTCGCATCTAAGCTGGCTCTCTCTGCTCCCAGAACCCACAGTATGCCAGGCCATCGTGTCACCTCTGGGCCACAGAAGCCACTCTCAGGGCAGAGGGACTTAGCACCCTCTGTCACTAGTACTCAACAGGAAAAGACTGATATAGTAGAGTCCAAATGGGATGAGAGCCCAGAGAGATGTGCCCCTGACATCTCATGTTGAAAATGGACCTGCTTCCCCACACAATTATTTGTATACACAAAGGTCAGCTGCTATACTCCCCTTAGCATTAGACAGAAAAGTAAAACACAATTTTGAGGGCTCACATAGGCCCTTAACCATAGGTTTATCAGCATTTCTTTTTCTTAATTGAAGTATAGTTGATTTACAATATTGTTTTAGTTTCAGGTGTGCAGCACAGTGATTCAGTTATACATATATATCTATTCTTTTTCAGATTCTTTACCCTTATAGGTTATTACAATATATTGAGTATAGTTCCCTATGCTATACATAGGTCCTTGTTGTTTATCTATTTTATATATAGTAGTGTGTATATGTTAATCCCAACCATCTTTAAACAAATGTATCCCAAGTTACAAACAACCAACTTAGAAGGGAATTCCTTGCACCCAAACCATTTGTGAATCAGAGGTGATCCAATTTACTTCAGAAGAGAAGACTGTGACATTAGCGTTAATACAAGACTATCTGGCAAACCAAAGGGATGGAATGGAGGCATTTTGCGTGCACTATTTCCCTCTGCCCTTGAGAATCACTCGCTGTGATTTCTCTCTTGGATGAAGACAAACCCTGGCAGAGGAATCCTGTATGAGATTGCTGTGTGTGCACTGCGAGCCTCCTGCATCCTTACTGGTCAATCTCCAGCGGTACTGATGGAGCCGTTCTCTAAATGTGCAGATCAGCTGGCTCCACACACAGCTGCTCAGCAAACATTTATGCCCTGCAATGAAAGACCTGGGTACCGCATCTGTCCCCAGTGCTAAGAAGTCTGCCATTCTTTTGGCACAAAGGGTTAGACCAAGGCTAACCAAGGTTATTTGGATGGTGCAGTGAGCCCTACTATAACTGAAGACCTTTTCTAGAGGTATGAAAGAAAGGCTAACTTTTTATTTTGACCAGTCTGAGCTTTACTGTTGCTACTATGATTTAAAAGTGACTGAGAAGAATCAAAGGATAAAGTTCAAAATACCAAGGAAATCGTACATTGTGAGATAAGTGGAAACATCTGGAATGCTGTTCCTAGCTCCTGTGTGAATTTCAGGCCAGTTCAACAAATGCCATTCTTAGGCCCTATAGAACTGTGCGGAAATTTCGTTAGTTAGAGGGGCAAGATAAAGACTTCTGACTTGGTCAGAGATAAAGACTTCTGTAGAGTATCTTTAACATCCACTTCTATTCATTGTCAAAAAAATATATAAAAACTCAGACATATTTCTGACCAGACAGACAATTGTTCTGAGAATCATCGCTATGGATTATGCTGTGGAGTGGAGGTGACAGTGAAGAAAGAGCTATTTTTTAATGACATAATTTCTTTTAGAAAGGCATTAAATGTATAATGTTTAAAATAAAAATATAGACAAGCAAAAGAAGACAATAAAGGCATCCATGATCTTATTACAACAGGTTAATATATGTCTTTTCTGTCCTCCTTTTCCTGTATTCATATGTTGACAAGATTTCATATACATATAAACAAAAATGTTATAATTCTGTACATACCATTTTGTGAAATTTTCTTTACTTAATGGAGAAGGAACATTTTTCAATTGTATTATATACTATTTAATATCATTATAACATCATAGTATCCCACTTTAAAAATCTGTATTTTATATACTAATCCATTATTTCTTCATATTCAGCTTTTTCTCAATATTTTTCTTTCATAAACAGTGAAGATGTAAACATTCTTGAGCGTAATTTTTATGCATACTCATGATCATCTCACTAGTATAAATTCCTAAAAGTGACACTGCCATATCAAGGCATATGCCTAGGTTTAACCTGTTGATATTATTACCAAATTGCCTTACAGAAAGACTGCACATACTCTATGCACATTAGCAGTATATGTGAATGCCCATTCCTCAGACTTTCTACTACTCTTTTTAATATTGGTGAAGTTGATGGTTAAGGGAAAAAAAATCACTTTTGTTTTAATTTGCATTTCTGTAATTACTAATGACGCGAAGATAGGAGAAAACTCATTAGAATAAAAAAGAATCTCTCCCTCCTTGTGAGCACAGGATAACCCAAGCCCTCTCTACATGCAGTCATGTTGGTCATTTGCATTAATTATACTGATATATCTGTTCACACCCATCGCCAGATTTTAAATTTGTTCTAAAAAGCTCTTTATTTATAAAAGACATTAATCTGTACCTGTATCAAATAAGAATTTAGTGTCTGATAAAGGTAACATTTAAAATTCCCAGGGAAATGTATTAGCTTCCTATTGCCGCTATAACAAATTACCACAAAATTAGTGTC
This sequence comes from Orcinus orca, assembly GCF_937001465.1. Taxonomy (NCBI): domain Eukaryota; kingdom Metazoa; phylum Chordata; class Mammalia; order Artiodactyla; family Delphinidae; genus Orcinus; species Orcinus orca. Next base: position 80,463,511 of record NC_064568.1, read on the forward strand.
TCAAAAAAACAATGCAAATGTACTGTCTCATGGTTCCAGATGTTAGAATTCTAACATTGGATTCACTGAGCTAAAATCAAGGTGTCGACAGGGCTGCTTCCTTCTGGAGGCTCTGAGAAGAAAATCTGTTTCCTCGTCTTTTTCAGCTTCTACTGGCCACCTGTATCCCTTGGCTTGAGGCTTGTGGCTTGTGGCCCCTCCTTCATCTTCAAACACTTCACTCCTCTCTCTGCTTCCACCATTGCATCTCCTTCTCCTCTGACTCCTCCTGTGTCCCTCTGATAAGGACCAATGTGATTACATCGGGCCCATCTGAAATCTTTAATTTAATCACACCTGCAAAGTGTCTTTTGCCAAACCTTCATGGGTTCCAGGAACTGGGGTGTGAACACATTTGGAGGCCATTTTTCAGCATACCATAATTGCACTGTTGCATCAATAGTGTTGAGAAAATTGACCAACCATTTGGAAAAAAAAATTAAATAACTAACTTATACACTATATCAAAATAAATTATAGATGGACTAAAGAAGGGATTGGCAAACACTTTCTAGAAAGGGCCAAACAATGAATAGATTTTGGTCTGCAGGCCAGGTTGTCTCTGTTGCAACTCAGCTCTGCCATGGCAGCATGAAGCAGCCATAGATGATACCTAAACACATGGGCATGGCTGTGCTTCAGTAAAATTTTGTTTGCAAAAATAGGCAATGGGCCAGATTTGTCCCATGGGCCATCGTCTGCTGACCCTATGTTAAAGACACTAATGTGAAAAAACAAAACAAAACAATAACAGTACCAGGAAACAAATAGATAAATTTTTATATAGTCTTTGTACAGGTGAGAATTTTCTAAACATGAAATCAAAGGAAGAAACCATAAAAGAAGACATTTGTAGATGTGCCATTATAGAAATCAGAAAATGCCATAAAAAATACTGAACATAAGGAACAAACTGGGGAAGAAGCAGGTTCTTTGTACCCCTATCAAGAATACTACAAAGGGAGCCAAAAGGAACAAAGCCCTACTTAGAATCCCAAAATAACCTGAAAGAATTAAAATTAGAAAGAATGCTCCAGAAACCTGGAAGGAGTATCTTCTGTTTATCTTTCTGCCACAGGTAAACACCAGCTATGTGTATGCAAAATAACAGAAAGCCCATGTGCATCATAAGCCTATGAAGAGGATGGAGTGAATACTAGTTAACTCCCCTTCCGGGCTCCAGTTTCATCATCTCTGAGATGAAAGTAACAATCCCAGTCGTTCCTACTTCACAGAGTTGTGAAAGTTAAATGAGAGGAAAGAATGGGAAGCAGCTTTGAAAATTATAAAGTGCCAGGATCTTGGTAAAACTCCAATTTTCACAAATACTGAATATAATGCCCAATCCAGTGATACTCCTTCTTCAGGACCAGGCTGAAAGCAATACCATTAATAATATTGCTTTGATGATACATGTGGAAGAATTCTCTTTGAAGGAAAAATCACATGCTCCTGCCTATGGAGCATTCCATTTACTTAACAAAGCTGAATTTCTTTTGGTACTCAAAAATGTAAAAATTGTAAAATCTAGACTACATTAACCATTTAATAAGCTAAAAGAAGGTTACTAAGGGCTTCCCTGGTGGCGCAGTGGTTAAGAGTCCGCCTGCCGATGCAGGGGACACGGGTTTGTGCCCCGGTCTGGGAAGATCCCACGTGCCGCGGGGCGGCTGGGCCCGTGAGCCATGGCCGCTGAGCCTGCGCGTCCGGAGCCTGTGCTCCGCAACGGGAGAGGCCACAACCGTTGAGAGGCCCGCATACCGCAAAAAAAAAAAAAAAAAAGAAGGTTACTAAGACTGAAAAGCACCGCAGTGAGGGAGAAGTGAGGGTTGGAGAACACAGCAGGTGATGCAGGCAGAAACCTACATTAGAGAGGGTGCTATAGCCATGTTAGAAATTTTGGACTTTCCCAGGGACAACAGGAAGCCACTAAAGGTTTTGAGCAGAAGCGTGATGTGAACAGATCTGTGAAAAGATCACCCTGGCTCCAGGGTAAACAATGAATTGGAGAGGGAAGAAAATAGCAACTAAAAGATAAACTACAAAGCTTAAACAATAGTCCAGGCACAAGTTCATGGCATCATGAACTAAGGTAATAGTCATGGAAGTGGAGAGAAGTAAATGAGTTACCCAAGAATTAAAATCAAGACCTAGTGATGGACACAATACGGGGAACGATAGAGATGGGGGTATCAAGAATGACAACCATGTTTCCAGATGACAGATTACTGAAAAGCAATAAACACCATCCCAGCCTTCTTAGAATAGCGAGGCAGCTTCATCAAATCAAAACTGTAGGCATATGGGGCTTCCCTGGTGGCGCAGTGGTTGAGAGTCCGCCTGCCGATGCAGGGGACGCGGGTTCGTGCCCTGGTCTGGGAGGATCCCACGTGCCGCGGAGCGGCTGGGCCCGTGAGCCATGGCCGCTGAGCCTGCGCGTCCGGAGCCTGTGCTCCGCAACGGGAGAGGCCACAGCAGTGAGAGGCCCGCGTACAGCAAAAAAAAAAAAAAAAAAACTGTAGGCATATAATTAATAATAATAATACTCACTGAGTAACTACTCAATGCCTGTCCTTGTGCTAAGTGCTTTACATGTTTTGTTTCATTTAAACCACCTAACAGCACCATGAGAAATGTTTTAGAATCATCTCTCCAACTTGTATATGGAAACTGAAACACTGAAGAGTTGACCTTTTCAAAGACCACCCGACAGTTAGTGGTAGAGATGGCGTTTGGAGCCAAGCAGCCTACTTCCAGAGTCCTCACACCTAACACTCATCCAGAGGAAGATGAGTGAGTGCTCTGTGACTGAGCAAGGCCCAGTTCATCTGGAGAAGATGCAGAATGTCAGCCAAGATCCTCACGACCTAGAAGGAGAAAGTAAACTACAGAAACCTTCAAAGGAAGACATGGATCTCCCTTGGAAAGCTTTGTGTCAAGACAAGAGGCTTGCTACCTTCCTGGATTATGTGTCTAAGATGTGATACAGGGTCAGTTATAGAAAATGGGATCCACTTTAGTAAAGGTGATGTGTCAACTTGACTGGGCTTTGGGGTACCCAGAGAATTAGCCAAACATTATTCTAGCATGTCTGGAAGGTGTGTCTGGATGAGATTAACATGTGAATCCATAGACTTCAGTAAAGCAGACTGTCCTCTAATGTGGGTGGGCTTCATCCAGTAATCCATTCAAGACCTGAATAGTACAAAAAGCCTGAGTGAGCTGGAACTCCTGCCTAACTGCTGAGTTGAGACACTGGTCTCTTCCAGGCTTCAGATTTGGACTGAAACTCTGGCTCTTTGGTTTCAAGCCTGCTGGCTTTTGAAATGCAACTAACACTGGTTCTCAGGCCTTTGGACTCAGACTACAGCTACATACACATCAGCTCTCCTAGGTCTCAGCCTCTATAATCACATGAGCCATTTCCTTATAAGAAGTTTCTTCATATGTATATATATCTATATGAATGTATATATAAATAGGTGAATTAGTGAATGAATAAGTCACTAGTCACTGTAGGCAGGGTGCTCTGGATAAACAGAACCAATGTGATATCTATATATCTGTATCTACATCCATCTATATACCTATCTATCTGTACGTATATATATGATATCACATTGGTTCTATTTATTTGGAGAACCCTGACTAATACAGAGACTTGTTCACTCATGACTAACACTGCCAAAAGGAAGTACAGAAAAACCTTTGGAACCATAAGGGCTTAGATAGGAAATTTAAGCCCTTATGTACTATTTTCATTACTTCATTCTATCAACAGTTAGAATTTTAGAAGGAAGTAGTTCACGGTTTTAAAACAAATCCATTTTTCTAATTTGAGAAATACCTTCCTAATTTATCTTTCATATGGTCTAAAGACTCTACTATACTACCAATATTTATAACATGCCAATGACTCTGCTTTTAAGTCCCAGGGGATGGAAAATTCACTAGGCCAAACAAAGGGGAGGTCTCTATCTTTACTCTCCTCCCATTACAAGGATAGGGAAAAGGGTCCAGGAGGCAGTTCTCTGGTTTCTGCCTCCTATTCAAGAAAGGCCTGGAATAGGTGGGCAAGACCAGCTCTCCCCTGAGCACTGGGGCAAGTGTGTTCTCCTCTCTTCTTGGACTGACTGGCTATGCTGGACTTGTCTTCCATCGAGGGCAAAGTCCCCAGTGTCTTGTGTGGCCTTAGGGATAAGGAAGGAATGCAAGCTGTTGTCCATCCCCTTCATAGCTTAGTCAAGAATCAGTCACATGATACAGCATTGCTCACGAGAGGTTCTCTTTGGCTTGGGCCAAACCACAATATGCAATAGTGATGCCTTAGCTGGCCATTCCCTGGGATGTATTGATACATATTTACACAAGAGTGGCCAGTCCAGATCAAGATCCATGTGGCCCTGAATCCCCTAACTAAAAACTATCTTACAAAGCAACCTCATACTTTCAATAACACTTTCTAAATATAATTGAATCTAGAAAATATCACAATATTGTTAGACATTTTTTAATTCTAAATTTTCTATTAATTGTGTTTCTATCAATAGTGAATTTGGTTTTGCTTAGTGAAATAATTGATTGGAATTTTTCTTATTTTCCTAGCCAAACTAAACAGGTTTGAAATATCCAGTAAAATTTTATTAATTTTCTCCAAATTAGTAAAAGTTAGATTGTCAAATATTTTAAAAGTAGACAAGCTATTGTTTTTACTTGCTCATTCTCTTATTCTGGTTGGATAACACACCTCTAATTTTAAGGAATCATCCTCTCTCAGTCTCAGACCATGTAGTTCTGGGGGGGTCTATCATACACTTGCTCCATCCCAGCCAGTAAGAGCACCACTTCCCCAGCCACGGTAGCAGCTTCAGTGATGGGCTTATGACCCAAACAGGGTCAAAGTTAATCCTGAGTCTTCTGCTTAAGCTTTTCATTCAGTTATTCACACAACATATACTTCTTGAAAGCCTACTGTGAGTCCAGCCACTGTTGTAGGGATTAGGATATTGTCAATTAAAAAAAAAAAAAAAAAATGAAAATCCCTGCCCTCATGGTACATACATTCTACTAAGGAAAACACTAGAATAAGTACAATAAATATCACAAATAAACTGTATATAATATGTTAGACAGTGTTAAAAGCCAAACGGGAAAAACAAAGGGGGTGTGAAATTTTGATGAGGGGAAATGTTGGAATTTGCTCAGAAATAGTCATTGGAAAAGAGCCCTTATTTCATCTGTAGCCACAGGGGCCTATTTCTACCTCTAGGAGTCAGATTGGTAAAGGAAGCCAGTTCAGGAGAAAGCAGAACCTAGAGCTGCAGAGAAACAAAGGCCTAATGACTTCATCGAAGCACCTGGACTCAGCTGTGCCTCCAGTTGTTTTAGTTTTATGAGGCAATAAGTGCCCTTATTTTTTGTTCGAATTGGGTTTTCTGTCACTTGCCACCAAAAAAGACCTGACGAATGCCAAGATGTTCAGGTATATATAGAAACTTAAAGTGTCTTATAATGTGTTTCTAAGTGGGATTCCTGCTGTACTTGGATTATCGGATAGCTAGAACTCATTTCTAATTAGCATTATACATTTACATGTAAACACCTAAAATGCTAAGGACCTTAAAAACAGCATGTTCACTTTAAAGCATTTAAATGAGCTCCTTAAGGTGTGCTTTATACTCTGAATGGAAGGAACCCTTTCTAATCCATTGTTCCAAGGTCACTCTTGTCCAGATCAAGCAATTACAAATTCTAAGTTATCTCAGTTAAGAATCAATGAGATTTTACCAAATATGTTTCTTCTATTGCACATATAGAATAGTATTTTGGATTTTTTTTTTTGAAGCCTTGTTAGGCAACAGAGAAAATTTCTGCCTCACTTTTGTTGGTGGTGTTGGTTATATTTTCAGAGACACATAGTTAAGGACCAATCCGCAGGTGCTCTGAATAGAGAACCAGTCATTAGTCACTGGCCATCCTACATGCTGAGGGTTCCAAGTCCACCAGAACCACGCTCACCAGCATTAACTTGACTGAGTAATTACCATCTGCCCCAACATACCAGCTGACCAGAACTGCCGTGCTGGACTGAAGTGTGTTTGAATTTAAGATTACAGAAAGCAACAAATAGGTTTTTAATTTTTCTTATCCTTCTTCCTCTATTTCTCCTTTCACTTTGATCTTACTTTCTTCCCACCCCTAAATCAAATAAAACCACACACACACACACACACACACACACACACACACACACACACAATAGCTGCTTTCCCTTTCAACCTAATATCCTTTTGCAGCACCCTTTCACATATGTAGCAAACTGTTGAGCATAGACTTCTAGTCCCCCAAACCCACCAAGAGGACCCAGGCCAGGGACAAAAGATGCTAAGCACCCACATTGTATGTGAGCCGTAAACAGACAGGGAGTAGACATTTCCTTGGGGCTTTTTTTTTTTTTTTTGCGGTACACGGGCCTCTCACTGCTGTGGCCTCTCCCGTTGCGGAGCACAGGCTCCGGACACGCAGGCTCAGCGGCCATGGCTCACGGTGGCTCACGGGCCTAGCCGCTCCGCAGCATGTGGGATATTCCCGGACCGGGGCACGAACCCATGTCCCCTGCATCGGCAGGGAAGCCCCCTTGGGGCTTATGTAAAGGAGGCTAACTAACTCCGCCATCTGAGCCATGCCTGGACAGACCCCAGCCCCCAGCTACATGATCAACCAAGAGAGGAAATTCAAAGAAGTTCTCAGAGATGGGGGTGAGTCATTAGCCTCAGTGAACAGCCATGGCCTTTTCCTCTCCTTCCCATACAGGGAGATCTGAGGCTACTTCTCTCCATTTAAGCAAAGAAAAAGGGCTTCAAATGTACCAGTCATACAGTTGCCTGCAAGAAGAGGAGACTGGCTTCTTTTTCCCAGGTTGGATGTCTGCATATGCAGCATATGTGTAGGCTACCCATGCTTATCTGAGCAGGGGAGAGGAGACTCAGAGAGAGAACAGAGGAAAGGGTGCTGAGAGGAACATCTCTGGTGTCTAAAGATTTGTAAGTTTCCTCTGGATCAAGTGGATTCTGGGGAAGGTAGCTTGACTTGAGCCAAATTTCTGGTGGAAGCTAAGGGGACTGCAAACCCAGGTGGGGCTTCCACACTGGAAAACAGTGGGAAGATTTCCTACAGGACTCCAGTGGTCGAGGAGAGAGAATCAGCAGTCAGCCAGTATTATCCAGAGAGGCAGCAATGCCCAGCAGAGGATACAACTGCATGGTTCAGTAAAAGGCTGGCCAACCTTCTTGCCTCATCTTTCTACCTGCCCATCACCCATCTCACATCTTCCACTTGCCGAGCACACGCCTCACCTCTTCTACCTGCCCCAGCACCAGCACCAAGAGACCACAAAATAAGAAGGATGGATCATATGGTAATTCTATTTTTAGTTTTCTGAGGAACCTCCATACTGTTTTCCATAGTGGCTGCACCAACTTACATTCCCACCAACAGTGTAGGAGGGATGTAAGCTATTATATATAGGATGGATAAACAACAAGGTCCTACTGTATAGCACAGGGAACTATATTCAATATCCTATGATAAACCATAAACCACAAGAAAAGAATATACAAAAAGAATGTGTGTGCATATATATATATATACATACATATATACACACACACATACACACACACATATATATGGTGAATCACTGTACAGCAGAAATTAACACAGCATTGTAAATCAACTATATTTCAATTAAAAAAAGAAAAAAGATGAGCTACTTGAGTAATTTTTAGTCACTATTTTAACAAAAGAACTCTTTCTTCCAATGAAATATTACTTTAACACAAATTTATGCTAGAGATAAAAGCAATGAAGCAATTACTTGAGCAATTTAAACCTTTATAGCTTGATCCTCAAATACTTCATTGTTGGCAGAACCCCTGAAGTTCCCCCAGGAAACATTCAGATTTTGTGGAGCCCGGTAGGAAAACCACTGCCCAGGACACACGTATCAACTACATGCACACAATATTGTGCTTCCAGACAGCCTGATACCCTTTAGCAACAGAATATGAGTGTCCACAGACAGTACTCATAAAAAGCATGGAGTTTACATACAGATATTTGGTACTTTGGTACCTGATGTATTTAAACCTGCTTATTTTAACTCCTTTTTTCCTATCTATTCCTATAAAAGTCTCCTGTTCATAACATTATACTAGTGTTTTCCTCAACCACATTCCCACATTCTCGCTTTTCCCAGAAACTTCCATTTATATTTAATGCCTGATCTTGTAATTTCTTGAAAAGGACAAAGACAGAAGTCCATTCAAGGCCAGAAGACGGCTTTTTCTCCTAAGAAACTGTCAGCCAAATTTCTCAGGGAGGAACTGGAAATGAAGTGAGAGACATTGATAAATTTCCCTTCTGAACAATCAATAAAAGCCCCACCATCCTGTTCAGACTCCCACTGTGGAAGCAAGGGCCGTAATTAGATTGTCAAAAATTCAACTTGCCCAAGCTGACAGCGACCCTCTCGAAAGTGACATGCGATTGGCACTCGGTCTGGGGTGGTGAGCCTGTACTGGCAGACAGAGGGTAGGGAGCAAAAAGCAAGAGTGAAATTTCCTCATTGAAAACAGCCCCCCAAACCCCACACTGACGAAGAACCTGCGACCCTTTAGTCATATTAACATAGCAAAGTGTGCAGCTGACAACTTACTAAGCCATCTAATCTCCACCACAGATTCAGAACCCAGCCTGCCCCATCCACTCCCAAACCCAGAAAAAGAGGAATGTCATTCCTTCACGACCTCCAAAGCTAAAACCTCTCTCTTGCTGTGATGAAGAGGTAGACAAGAACATGAATAAGGAGAAAAATCTCCAGACACAGATGGACCCGTGCCAAATAGAAGTCCCTCCATCCCTCACCCCTGAAAGAAACTATGAGATCATAGGCACAGGGGACTCACTGCTTTGGGGGAAAAATATCATGAGAATAGCCATAACTAATAGTGCTGGAGTGTTAACCGTGTGCCAGATACTTTGGAGCAGTTCACAAGCGGTAAATCTATGAGGTAGGAACTATGTTTTCCTGGTTTTATAGAGATTGATTTGCCCAAGGTCTTAGTTGATGAATAGCAGAACTGGACTGATTTCTGACTCCAAAACTTATATAAACCACTAAAAATAGCGTTTCTCCACGTGTAGTCAGTGGGCCCCCTGAATCAAATCACCTGAGGGTTCCACTGAAATGCACATTCCTGGGCCCATGCCAAACCCACCAAGTCAGATTCTGGAAGTGAGGTCCAGAAACCTCTATTTTTAAAATCTTCCTGAGAAGAGCCTTCCATGCACTAAAGTCGGTGGATCTCCTCCCTATAGCATCCTGGGAAGCTGAGTGAATGTTGGGTCTTTAGGGACCTTCTGGGGGCAAAGCAGTGAATCAAGTTGCTCACTGTTTTGCATACTTGACAGCAAGAGAAAATTAGTTTTTCCCTAAAGCCCCAGTGTCACTAGACCCACCTCTGGCCCTGGGAAAAGGCCAGTGAAATTACGTAACGATTTCAACCGTGATATACCACCACGCCACCAGAGGGGAAGACTGTTTGAGACCTCAGGTGGTGAGGGAGAGAGAAGGGAGAGGATTGATGGACCTCAGGCTGTGACTGGGATTCCCTGCCAGAGAAGGCAGAAGGGAATCCCTCTCACCCAATGGCTAAGCTCTTTCCTACATACTATTTCTTTCAAATGGATGAGATGCGGCAGCATCACCTCAATGAGGAAAACAGCTTGATTTCGCCTGTGTTCAATGTGCAAGCTCTGTGGTTCATGAGAGATCCTACTCAGGCCTATATTGACAGGGCTGTGGGGAAATGGGTAAAACAGCCATTGATGACACCCTAGTCCTGGGAATACAGGAAAGGAGAGGTGGAGGGAGAGGAAGGAGAGGGAAAAAGAGGAGAGGAAGAGAGTTGGGAGAGGAGAGGTGGAGGGGAGAAGACAGAAACGAGGGAAGCAGGGGAGAGGAGGTGTCTGCGCTCTCAGTATCCAGTAACATCACCAGGATAAAGTAGCAACGCTTGTAACTTCCAGAATTCTCAGAACACATTAGAAGTTATCTACTTTGCTTTAATTGTCCCATCTTAATTATAAGCAGTGGTCCCAGGGATTTTCTTAACTTGACATCTGTTAAAACACAAAGGTTAGGAGCACAGGGTACATTTACAATACAAGCACATAAAGGTATATTTGTAAACTCTTTTGCTGATCCTTCATAATAGAATGTGAGGAGAAAAAGGGGCTGGAATGAAAGAAGCCGAGTAAAAGAATGAGGAGAGTTTCATTCTTCTTCAGGTGAATTTCCATTTCGAGCAAGAGCTGTGCCCTCTGCATCTCAGAGGACAGTGGCTCTCAAACCAGAGGATCCCTGTTGAGCTGCAGGATACTTCAGATGGTCTATGGGCTGGTTCAAACACTGATCTGTGCCCTCTTGTTCTCCAGCTGTGTTTTCTCAATGGTAAACAGCAGCACATTGGGTTAGTGACCTAACTGGCTGTTAGACTATAGCAAACACTTGAAGACCATCGCTGACCTGTGAATAGACAGAAGCCCCTCATGGATCCTGGGTTACAAGATCGATATAAGTGCTTGATGAGGGATACAGGAAGAAAAAGGTCCTCCTTAGAAGTAGAATACAAGAATCAATATTGTAGGTATTTTGAATTTCGGTCTAGATAATTGTGGGTTTTTTAATCCTTACAAAATTTATCCCCAGTGTGTATCACTCTGGCTGGTCCATGGTCAACACTTAATAAATGCTTGATGGGGCTTCCCTGGTGGCACAGTGGTTGAGAGTCCGCCTGCTGAGGCAGGGGACACGGGTTCGTGCCCCGGTCCGGGAAGATCCCACATGCCGCGGAGCGGCTGGGCCCGTGAGCCATGGCCGCTGAGCCTGCGCGTCCGGAGCCTGTGCTCCGCAACGGGAGAGGCCGCGACAGTGAGAGGCCCGCGTACCGCAAAAATTAAAAAAATAAATAAATGCTTGATGATAAGATCTCGCTTCCTCTCATAGTAAGCCAAAAAAGGCAAAAGAGGGCTTTTAGTAGACAATGATTGAGGGCCACCATTTGTGATGGACAGAGCCTTAATGGAGCAAGAAGGGTGACTCCTCAGCATAGCCACATGCCATGCCTAGAATAACTACTCTGTGATAGGCGGCAGGGTCTTATTTTGCTACGTCAGCACAGAAATTCCAATGTAGAGAATGTCACATTTTCTGGAGATCGGGCTACTATCTGGTGTCCACATTTTTGATCTGACTTTGGCTCGTGCTATGTAATCAAATGTATATAAGCACCCACTGAGAGACACTCCAAGCTCATCATGTTATACTTACATTTTCTAGTTGATACTAAGGATTATTCTCGCACGTTTAGTAATTTCCTGAATCTCAAGGAAAATAAAAATGTCCATTTTGCAAAGTGGGATGAAGTTATCAAAAGGCAAACGAAATTGTAGCAGAAACACATTATAGTCTAATTCCTATTTTTTCCCAGGAATCCATAAACACCAACCCACCTGTAACAAAATTCTAGGTAGAACTCTAACTGAACCCTGTTCCCAGGGGGGTGAAAACAGCAACAACAACAACAAAGTGAAGTTGTCTCTGCTTTGGGCTGCCACCAGTGTACACAGCCATGGGTGTAGGCTAAGTAACAGTAAGTAACCATATTGGTTGGTTTTCACTAGGTTAAACTGCAGCTGCAAACACAAGTCTCAGTGGTTCATGACAACAAAGGCTTACTCCTCACACACATACATAGGAGCAGTATGCAGCTCTGCCCAAGCTTAAGGAGCTGCCCCTATCCCTATGGGGGATGGGCTATTCTCAAGCAGAAGGAAAAGAGAAAAATGACCAAAGTATCACAATGGCTCTCAAAACTTCTGCTTGGCAATGCAGTACATCAATTTCTGCTCACATTCCATTGACCAAAGCAAGTCCAAGGCTAAGCCCACTCTCAGCGGGACAGGGAAGTATGGTCCACCCATGGGGAGGCACTGAAAGTCACCTGACAGTGGGCAGAGGTGACAGAAAGGGGGGCAAATAACTGAGAACCACAGTACACTCTGCTGTGAGCATCATCACAGTCAATATTCCTTATTTAAGGAAACAGTGCTCATGCCATAATTGACTTTGTTGCCTCTGCGACTAACAGCCAAAGAGACGGAAGTAGTTTTATCATTTTCCCCATTGTCTGCACCTTGGCTAGACACACACAGCTCTACCTCAGTTCCTCTGGTCAACTGCCTCACTCACCATGCAGGGAAAGAGTTCCATTCCTCACAGCCAGGAACTTGACTCCATACGGAAAGAAGGGGGTAGAGTGGGAACTCCCGTAGAGTTTGATCTGAGCTTTGCCTTGGAAGGGCTTGTCCTCGGATCCAATCCTGAGCTCTCCACCATCAGAAACAAGGATGGAGTGTGCTCTGAGCTCGATGGGTCCTGGGTCCAGGAAAATCAGCTTTCCTCCTAATAGCCAAAGAGAAGACAGTCAGTCTCTGGGAGAATGAGGCTCACTTCCTTTTGACAGTTCCAATGTCTGATGAAATCCTCTTCGTTTATGTGCTTCTGCTGAAATTTAGACTCATTTTATCTTGCCTTCTCTTCTAGAAGCACAGTTGAGTGGATCAGACACCCAGAAGCAGAAGCACTATATTACTAATCTAGCTTAGGATAGCTATCACAATTCACAGCAGCTTTATTTGTAGTATTTTTAATGACAATAACCTAAATGCCTAGAAATTTAGGACTGGTTAAATAAGAAACGAGAAGGTCACCGTTTTTACCATGTAACAGCAGCTTAGAAAATTAAGGTTAAAAAAAACTGGGAAACAGTAAATAGGAATAGAAGAAAATATGCCAAAATTATAAGAATTACAGTAAAAGGAAGTGTAATTAGGAGGCACTATGAAATTTTTAGCACTTTAGCTGACCAACATCTATTATCCTTTTCTTTGGACAATAGACACTGATTTCCACAAGGAACTGTTCTGCTCCATTGAATAGAGTTGAGTGGGACTGTCAAACATGGTGCCTTATCCTACTATCAACTGAGTCATGTACCCAGGCTTCAAAAGGAAATCTGGAGCAAGCAAATCTCCCTCCCCAGGCTGGAGAAAATAGCATGCCTTGGCCCCTTACCCACGTATATTTTCCTTCATAACGCTTAGCATCAGACATACCATATATTTACATGTTTACTGTCTGCCCTCCCGCCCCCCAGGAATGCATGCTTCATAAGGGCACTTATCTGCCTTGTCCACTTCTACATTCCCAGTGTCTAGAACAGTGACTGGCAGAAGGTTGGCACTCAATATATAATTGCTGAGTAAATGAATAAATGGTTATATCCTTTTAGAGTATCTGTTTTAAGTACCTGAATTTCCTTATAGACACACACGCACACACATACAAACACACACATACTCACTCCCATTTTCTCAGAAAGGATACTGTTATGACATTGAATCAGTAAGTCCACACATTGTCTCAATGAGCTAAAGGTAAGCCCAGAATGCAGGGGAGGCAAGTGGCAGAAGTGGCTCAAAAGGTAGATTCCACAGGAAGAAGGAGGGTCATGGTGAGGGCCAGTGAAGAGCAGAGACTCCATCTGCTAAATGGAGTCCTGAATCCAAGGTACCAAATCCTTGAGTTGGATTGTTGTTTTGTACTTAAACACGTGCTGGAGGAATGAGAGGGAGCGAAGAAAAAGGCCAAGACGAGTCGTTTCTGTTATCTCCATCTTAGTACAGAGATAGTGACCAATACAGATGGAGGCCACTCCTCCCCTGACCTTCTGTTCTAACATTCTCTTCAGCTTTCCTTGGCTCCTTTACCTTTGATCCTAAAGCCCGAGCCACACACCATCAATAACAGTCACAGAGTGTTTACTTGGATTCAACCTCTTAAAGTGCTCTTTCCTTTCAGCCACATTTTAGAACAACACGCCCCCGTGGGTATCCAGTTTCACCATCTATAAATTGTCCATGGCTAGAACTCTTCCCTCAGAGATTTGTGGTGAGATTTCTTGAAATGATGCTTATAGATCCCTGGTCCTGGGTCTGACCTAGTAGACACTGAATGCAGTGGTGTAAGAGCCCTACTAGACCACCTCCTTCCAACACCCCGCTCTCCGTTGTCCTGATGTCCCTTTTCAAATATGGCGTAGAGATCACAGTCTAAGGTAATCGACCCAAGAAGCAACTCTCCTTTAGTGACCTAGAGGCTTGATGCTTGAGTGGCACCAGTCTGCTCACCAGACTTCCAAAGGGCCTGCTGGCAATTCTGACCTTAATTTTCCCTTCCATTGTCATCACGATGACAAGAATAATCATTAGAAATGCAATCATATCACGCATCCTGCTGTGAACAAGAGGGAAGAAATGTGACCTGTGGTACAGGCCACCTTCTTGAGTTCACTAGAACTTTTTCACTCACAGCTATGTGTCATTAATGTCTCAACTAATTATCTTCAACTGGTGGACCATGGGCTGGGCAATGGGTCCCACCATTATGAACAGTCAGGAAATCTGAATCTGAACCGAGATGAACCAGTGATGGAGACAGGATATTGGATCAGGTTCCTGTCCCCTCTGCTACTGACCTCTGAATGACCCTCAGTAAGTCTCACAAAATTGCTGGGCCTCGGACTACTCAGTTTCCAAATCTGTCCCACTCACTGCTGAGGGATGGTCTGTTTGCCCCTTGGCGATGTGCAGAACAGAATTGTTCGTTCGTTCGCTGAGGCTCCTTCCAGCTCTAGAACATTTGGCATCTGCATCTGCAAAGATGCAGTCAAGTGTGCATTTGACACTGATGGAGACAGGGACCTCACGTTCTCTCGCCACCACCTACCCTGCAGAGAACTTTGAATATCACCACCTACCCTGCAGGGAACTTTGAATACCACTTGAGGAAGGGATTACCTGCACAGTCAGGAATTCAAACGAGATTATGGGGAAAGCAAGGGAGCTGACATGTATTAAGCACCTACCATATGCCAGTACCTTTAGCTATGTTGTTTGAAATGACCTTCCAAACAAGCCCAGGAGGTCGATGTCACGCTCCATATTTCAGAGCAGACAGTGAGCTGGGGGAGGCAGAGCGAGCATTAGAACCAGACCACCTGACAGAGGCACTCACGCTCTCTCCACTTTGCAAACCCTCCCAAGTAGCTTTTTCATTAATTAGGAAATTAATTTCCATTAAGTATTTCATTAATTTCATAATTTATCATAGTTACTTTTAAGGAAAAACACGTGTTAACTTAAGTAGCTTTGCCTATGGCTTGTTTATATGTGGTTTATTTTAATTTTGTTAATGTAGATATACCTCGCCTCATTCCGAAAAGGATTTGAGGCAGACTACAAGGATTAGTGGGTACATTTATAACCTGGGTTTTGTCCCTTATACCATCAAGCAAAATATTAAATACACTGAAGCAAACTGGTAGAAATCTGAAAATGTCATTTACTGACAGGAACTAATTATGACGCTAATGAAGGGAGAAAAGCTCAGCCCCAAAACATGAATGACCTGTGTTGTCAAGAATACTATAAATAGGACTAATTAGTTAATGCAGTAATCGCTCTTCCCTGCTAAAAAGCCTTTCCTCCTTACTTTATCAGTGGCAGGTACATGTAAGAAATCTAGGGAAAGGAAGAGAGTTTGATGCGGAATTCAGCTAATTTTGGTTGATACGTGATAACCAAGGCGAAAGTTCCTTGGTGTGGAAGAACAGAAAGTTTATATACAGCAGGCTGCTTTAAAGGATAGTTATTTGAGTATGGGAGGGCAGTGGGAGGACTTTATTTCTGCACTTTATAGAGCTCAACCCCATTTCTGAAAGCTGAAATAAAGAGCAGGGCTGAAATCAGCCTTTGGCTGTGACCCTTACATTGCTTGTTATGATTGTTCATGAAAGCTGAGTATGTCCCACGAGTGACCTTGGGTAATTTTATAAAAATCAATCAACCATCATTATTGTTACTTCCCCTCCAAAATAAATAAATGAACACAACTTTTTACATGTAATCACTTCTTCCCATTAAACACCTCTTTTATTTCTTTTAAAGGGAAGTAAAAGAGACTTTTAGCAGCTAGCTAATGTTTGCAAAGTACATCAAAACCTGCTTTGGGCCAACCCTACAATTAGCCATCCTCTGTAATAACCGCAAAATGATTCTGTTGTATGTGTGTGTGTGTTTTAAAGAAAAACAAATACACAGTTCTAGCTATTTTCCCCCTTACAGAAAACATTTAGAGTATAAGTATTTTACCTTACAAGAATACTCCTCAAAAGAACTGGGTATACCTTCTATCCCAGTTTTTTCCCTCTAGTCTCTTTGGAACCCTCCCCAGCTGTGCCTTTTCCTGGCCACTCCACCAAAACTGGTCCTGTTGAGGTCACAAATGACAACCACATTGCTGAATCCAAGGCGGGATGCTCAGTGCTCACCTTTCCGGAGCAGCCAGCAGCATCTAACATACTTGTTCACTCCTTTCTTGATATTCCTTCCCCTCGCCCACCGAGCACTGTGCCCTCCTGGATGGCCTCCCACCTCCTGAGCCTTCCCCCCTGACCTCCTCTGCCTGATTCCTCCTGCTTGTCCCAACCACTGACACTTGGAATGTCACAAGACTCAGTCCCTTGATCACTTTTTTTCTCACCTTGTCTTAAAGTTTTAAACCCCATCATATGCTCATCGCTGATAACTCCCAGATTTAAATCCCTAAGGCCCACCTCCACCCTCAGCTCAAGGCTCATCGCCCCAACTGCTACTTGACATCTCCGCCTGGATGTCTCAAAGGTTTCCCAGCTTAGCACGTCCAAAAAGTGAGCTCCTCGTCTTGCCCCACAGTCCTTCCCTTTTCCATAAATGGCAACTCCATCCCCTCTTTGCTCAGTTTGAAAGTTTGAAAGTCCTTTGCTTTGTTTGAAAGAGTCAGCGTTCACTCTCTCTCACACCACAACCAAAGCTCCAGGGAATTTTGTGCATTCTTCCTTCAAAATATCCCTGTGATCCAACCCCTTCTCACCACCTCCACTCCTATCACTGGGGTCTAAGTCACCCTCATCTCATCCCCAGGTAACTCTAAAAGCCTCTTAACTCAGCTCTTTTCTTCTGCCCCTGTCCCCACCCCAGGGTCTACTCTTAAAACAACAGTCACTGTGATTTGTTTAATGTAAACTTTATCACATCACCTCTCTGCCGGAAATTCTCCACCGGTTCCCAACACACACAGAGTCAAAGCCCACCAAACCCTGCAGCGCTGGCCCTTCATGGCCCCCTCTCCCTCTGCTCTCCCCGGCTCACAATCCTCTGCCTCCGTGACCCTCTTAGTCCCCTGACTCACAGTCTTTGCCCTCACTGTGTACAAGTCCCCCCAACCACCACCAAACCACAACCCAGCTTCCTGTCCACCTTCCCTGCTGCATTTTTCTCCATGCTGCTCAGAAAATCTAACAAAAACTACAACTTGCTGACTTGATTGTTTTCCTTATGGAAATAAACTCCATAAGAGCAAGAATTGTGGTCTATTTCATTCACAGCTGCAGCCCCTGTGCCTAGAACAGTGCCAGGCATACAGGGAGCTGGGAAAGTGGTCACTAAATACGTGTGGAATAAATAGAAGTTGAAGTTACAGAAGTGAATGAGGTCTCCCTAGACGGACACGTAGAGTGAGAACACAAGAGAGACAAGACTGTCAAATAGTATTTAAAGACTAGACTCAGGAGAGGAAGTAGAAAGATTTTTGCATGTGAGTCAAAGAAACAGGTGAATTAGGAGAAGAATCAGAAGGTTGGGGTGGGTTCCTGGAAGAGCTTTAAGAACTGGGGAAACTGGTAGATGATGATGGCAAATACTTAGTGTCATTTTGAGCAGGATCTGGGGGAAAAGGGTGCAGAGCAAGAGTGTACTTGGTTAGGACATACATGCCAGGTGATGAAATGAACTCGGGGGTAGTGACTTCCATTTTAAGCAGAGGGAAAGCCAGAGATGAACGAAGGCAAGATGCAGGCAGAGATCTGATGACCCCCAATTCATTAGATCAATCTGCATCACCAAACTAGATCCTTCCTTTATTCAAAGCTTGAACCTAAATTTTCAGATGTAAGTTATCCAATTTACTTATCTATGTGGCTGAGCCTCCATTCAGCTTTTTGTGTCAACTCTGAATAATTCCTTAAAAAGTTTAGCATCCTGTATTTTGTTACCTTTCCAGTAATTCCCCAGGGGGAGCCTGTGGAATTCCCTCTCCCTGGAGAATTAGAGATGATCATCCCTTCAGGACGCACGGGTCCTGCTCTGCCTGGATTGAGAAGGGCAGACTCAGTGACTACACGGAGTTGGGGCGCTGTGCTACACCCTACTGTACCTACAGCACCGTGTTGCTGTGGAGGTGGGTGTCAGGAGAAGGTGAGGAAGAGAAGGCTAGCATTCAGGGAAGGCAGCCACAGCCCGGAGCCTGCGTTCTGATGGGGATGCACAGAGCTTCCTTTGTTGGTCAGATCTGGATTAGGCTTTTGCCTGATCCACTGGAGCAGAGCCTGGAAGCTTTGAGGTGGGCTTGTCCCCGGCCAGAGAGGCGGAAAATCAATTTGGCTGGCAAATGAGATCCCCCAAGAGCTCAGTGCACACTCCATAATCTTATCCACTACCAGCTCCGGAAATAAATGCCTGGGCCCTCACATATTCATGGGGGAGGTGAGGCATAAATCAGGCTTTAAGGATTGGGGCAGAGGCAATGGACTTTCTGGCTGGCTACTAATTAATCCAGCACAGAACACCTCAGCCTAGCAACCTAGGAGTGAGCCGCACACGCACAGGCTACTGCCGCTTTACTCAACTCTATTTTCATTTCAATTAAAACAGATATCAAATGCAATTCTCCCCTTTAGCCGATGCTGCTTATGCATCCCCCTGTTCTTCCTTTAATTAAAAAACATGCTTATTGCAATACTTGCCAGAATCACTTTAATGGTATTTTAATTGTAAGGTCTCTGCCTGATTAAAAAAAGAAAATATGAAGCAGAAAGTGTTTGCAAAACTGTTCTCAGGATGCAAGAAAAGAATCACACACCACCCCGAATGGATGCCACGTACTAATTCCTTAATTAGCCTGGCACTGCTAGTCAAGTGGGCAACGTGGAGGAGAAAACATATCGGAAATAAAATCATTGACTCAGAGCCATGAACAATAGGGAGGAATCGTTTTCATCAGCTCGTATTTCCCTTGTAGGAGAGACAACTGCATCTAACTAAAAATACCATACTCAGGACAGGGCCAGTCAATGTGGCCAGACAGATTTTTTTCCACTGTTCTTTGGGAAAAGAGTAGCTGGGGCAAAGACACATACTAATCAAACAATCAAAAATTAAATACAAAGAAAACATATTAAAAGCAGCAAGGGAAAAACAACAAATAACACACAAGGGAATCCCCATAAAGTTAACAGCTGATCTTTCAGCAGAAACTCTGCAAGCCAGAACAGAGTGGCAGGACATATTTAAAGTGATGAAGGAGAAAAACCCACAACCAAGATTACTCTACCCAGCAAGGATCTCATTCAGATTTGATGGAGAAATTAAAACCTTTACAGACAAGCAAAAGCTGAGAGAGTTCAGCACCACCAAACCAGCTTTACAACAAATACTAAAGGAACTTCTCTAGGCAAGAAACACGAGAGAAGGAAAAGACCTACAATAACGAACCCAAAACAATTAAGAAAATGGGAATAGGAACATATATATCGATAATTACCTTAAATGTAAATGGATTAAATGCTCCCAGCAAAAGACACAGACTGGCTGAATGTATACAAAAACAAGACCCACATATATGCTGTCTACAAGAGACCCACTTCAGACCTAGGGACACATACAGACTGAAAGTGAGGGGATGGAAAAAGAGATTCCATGCAAATGTAAATCAGAAGAAAGCTGGAGTAGCAATTCTCATATCAGACAAAATAGACTTTAAAATAAAGACTATTACAAGAGACAAAGAAGGACACTACATAATGATCAAGGGATCAATCGAAGAAGAAGATATAACAATTGTAAATATTTATGCACCCAACATAGGAGCACCTCAATACATTAAGGCAAATACTAACAGCCATAAAAGGGGAAATCGACAGTAACAAAATCACAATAGGGGACTTTAACACCCCACTTTCACCAATGGACAGATCATCTAAAATGAAAATAAATAAGGAAACACAAGCTTTAAATGATACATTAAACAAGATGGACTTAATTGATATTTATAGGACATTCCATCCAAAAACAACAGAATACACATTTTTCTCAAGTGCTCATGGAACATTCTCCAGGATAGATCATATCTTGGGTCATAAATCTAGCCTTGGTAAATTTAAGAAAATTGAAATCGTATCAAGTATCTTTTCCAACCACAACGCTATGAAACTAGCTACCAATTACAGGAAAACATCTGTAAAAAACACAAACACATGGAAGTTAAACACTACACTACTTAATAATGAAGTGATCACTGAAGAAATCAAAGAGGAAATCAAAAAATACCTAGAAACAAATGACAATGGAGACACGATGACCCAAAATCTATGGCATGCAGCAAAAGCAGTTCTCAGAGGGAAGTTTATAGCAATACAATCCTACCTTAACAAACAGGAAACATCTCAAATAAACAACCTCACCTTGCACCTAAAGCAATTAGAGAAAGCAGAACAAAAAAACCCCAAAGTTAGTAGAAGGAAAGAAATCATAAAGATCAGATCAGAAATAAATGAAAAAGAAATGAAGGAAACGATAGCAAAGATCAATAAAACTAAAAGCTGCTTCTTTGAGAAGATAAACAAAATTGATAAACCATTAGCCAGACTCATCAAGAAAAAAAGGGAGAAGACTCAAATCAGCAGAATCAGAAATGAAAAAGGAGAAGTAACAACTGACACTGCAAAAATACAAAGGATCATGAGAGATTACTACAAGCAACTCTATGCCAATAAAATGGACAACCTGGAAAAAATGGACAAATTCTTAGAAAAGCACAACCTTCTGAGACTGAACCAGGAAGAAATAGAAAATATGAACAAACCAATCACAAGCACTGAAATTGAAACTGTGATTAAAAATCTTCCAACAAACAAAATCCCAGGACCACATGGCTTCACAGGCAAATTCTAACAAACATTTAGAGAAGAGCTAACACCTATCCTTCTCAAACTCTTCCAAAATATAGCAGAGGGAGGAACACTCCCAAACTCATTCTACGAGGCCACCATCACCCTGATACCAAAATCAGACAAAGATGTCACAAAGAAAGAAAACTATAGGCCAATATCACTGATGAACCTAGATGCAAAAATCCTCAACAAAATACTAGCAAACAGAATCCAACAGCACATTAAACGGATCATACACCATGATCAAGTGGGGCTTATTCCAGGAATGCAAGGATTCTTCAATATACGCAAATCAATCAATGTGATACGCCATATTATGAAAATGAAGGAGAAAAACCATATGATCATCTCAATAGATGCAGAGAAAGCTTTCGACAAAATTCAACACCCATTTATGATAAAAACCCTGCAGAAATTAGACATAGAGGGAACTTTCCTCAACATAATAAAGGCCATATATGACAAACCCACAGCCAACATTGTCCTCAATGGTGAAAAACTGAAACCATTTCCACTAAGATCAGGAACAAGACAAGGTTGCCCACTCTCACCACTCTTATTCAACATAGTTTTGGAAGTTTTAACCACAGCAATCAGAGAAGAAAAAGAAATAAAAGGAATCCAAATTGGAAAAGAAGAAGTAAAGCTGTCACTGTTTGCAGATGACATGATACTATACATAGAGAATCCTAAAGATGCTACCAGAAAACTACTAGAGCTAATCAAAGAATTTGGTAAAGTAGCAGGATACAAAATTAATGCACAGAAATCTCTGGCATTCTTATACACTAATGATGAAAAATCTGAAAGTGAAATTAAGAAAACACTCCCATTTACCACTGCAACAAAAAGAATAAAATATCTAGGAATAAACCTACCTAAGGAGACAAAAGACCTGTATGCAGAAAATTATAAGACACTGTTGAAAGAAATTAAAGATGACACAAATAGATGGAGAGATATACCATGTTCTTGAATTGGAAGAATCAACACTGTGAAAATGACTCTACTACCCAAAGCAATCTACAGATTCAATGCAATCCCTATCAAACTACCAATGTCATTTTTCACAGAACTAGAACAAAAAATTTCACAATTTGTATGGAAACACAAAAAACCCCAAACAGCCAAAGCAATATTCAGAAAGAAAAACGGAGCTGGAGGAATCAGGCTCCCTGACTTCAGACCATACTACAAAGCTACAGTAATCAAGATAGTATGGTACTGGCAGAAAAACAGAAATATAGATCAATGGAACAGGATAGAAAGCCCAGAGATAAACCCACACATATATGGTCACCTTATCTTTGATAAAGGAGGCAAGAATATACAAGGGAGAAAAGACAGCCTCTTCAATAAATGGTGCTGGGAAAACTGGACAGCAACATGTAAAAGAAAGAAATTAAAACACTCCCTAACACCATACACAAAAATAAACTCAAAATGGATTAAACACCTAAATGTAAGGCCAGACAGTATCAAACTCTTAGAGGAAAACATAGGCAGAACACTCTACGACATAAATCACAGCAAGATCCTTTTTCACCCACCTCCTAGAGAAATGGAAATAAAAACAAAAATAAACAAATGGGACCTAATGAAACTTCAAAGTTTTTGCACAGCAAAGGAAACCATAAACAAGACGAAAAGACAACCCTCAGAATGGGAGAAAATATTTGCAAACGAAGCAACTGACAAAGGATTAATCTCCAAAATATACAAGCAGCTCATGCAGCTCAATACCAAAAAAACAAACAACCCAATCCAAAAATGGGCAGAAGACCTAAATAGACATTTCTCCAAAGAAGATAAACAGATTGCCAACGAACACATGAAAGGATGCTCAACATCACTAATCATTAGAGAAATGCAAATCAAAACTACAATGAGGTATCACCTCACACCAGTCAGAATGGCCATCATCAAAAAATCTACAAACAAGAAATGCTGGAGAGGGTGTGCAGAAAAGGGAACCCTCTTGCACTGTTGGTGCAGCAGTTGGTGGGAATGTGAATTGGTTCAGCCACTATGGAGAACAGTATGGAGGTTCCTTAAAAAACTACAAATAGAACTACCATATGACCCAGCAATCCCACTACTGGGCATATACACTGAAAAAAACATAATTCAAAAAGAGTCATGCACCGCAATGTTCATTGAAGCACTATTTACAATAGCCAGGACATGGAAGCAACCTAAGTGTCCATCATTGGATGAATGGATAAAGAAGATGTGGCACATGTATACAATGGAATATTACTCAGCCATAAAAAGAAACGAAATTGAGTTATTTGTAGTGAGGTGGATGGACCTAGAGTCTGTCATGCACAGTGAAGTAAGTCAGAAAGAGAAAAACAAATACCGTATGCTAACACATATATATGGAATTTAAGAAAAAAAAAAAGGGTCATGAAGAACGTAGGGGTAAGTTGGGAATAAAGACACAGACCTACTAGAGAATGGACTTGAGGATATGGGGAGGGGGAAGGGTAAGTTGTGACAAAGTGAGAGAGTGGCATGGACATATATACATTACCAAACGTAAAATAGATAGCTAGTGGGAAGCAGCCGCATAGCACAGGGAGATCAGCTCAGTGCTTTGTGACCACCTAGAGGGGTGCGATAGGGAGAGTGGGAGGGAGGGAGACGCAAGAGGGAAGAGATATGGGAACATATGTATATGTATAACTGATTCACTTTGTTATAAGGCAGAAACTAACACACCATTGTAAAGCCATTATACTCCAATAAAGATGTTTAAAAAAAAAAAAAAAAAAGAGAGAGTAGCTGGGCCAGCTTAATTGGTTTCCAGTCCTGACAATCCTATATGGTTCCCTCTATTGTTTTAGGCCAGTAGTTCTCAAACTTGAGTCCATCAGAATCACCCAGAGGTCTTAAAACACAGATTGGTGGACCTTGCCCCCTCATAGTACATTTGCTATGGGGCCCAAAAATGTGCATTTCTAGCAAGCTCCCAGACGATGCTCTTGCTACTGATCAGGGAGCACACTTTAAGAACCACTGCTCTAGGTAAATGAAGCTTGTTCTAGATGTCCATAGTCCATAGTCTAAAACAGGTTGAAAAATACAAAGCTGGGTGCAGATTAATTCACTTTGTCATTCAACTAACATTTGCTGTTATTTCCAAGCCCTTCTGCTAGGTGCCATAATAAAAATGTTAAAAATACACTTTCAGAAGGTCACAGTGAAGTTTAGTTGCTCCAGGTGAATAGAAATACCCTGGTTTTAGTGAACTGGCCAACTTTACAGATAACCAAGAAAGAAGATAATGGTGATGACTCAGCCCTTTACTTTTTCTATAAACATAAAACTCATGAAGTTAACCTTATCAATGAATTAACTCTATGCTAATTACAAAGTATAAACATATTTGTGGAAGAGAAACACTTAAAGGAATTCAAAACACTGAGATGTAAATAAATGCCTTTTATTATAGCTACTGTTGTCAGTTACTACTTAACTAAACCTTGATTTCCTTTCTACCTCGAGAAAATCAAAACTTCCTTTTACCAACAAAGTTTGTGATATTTAAGTTCTGAAGCCCCTCAGCTGTTCCATGGATTCTTAGAAAGTCACTTAAGGCCTCAGAAAGAAAGGAGAAAACAGGGGGGAAGAAACTGTCTTCTCCAGGCAGGTAAAAATCTCCGTAACTACCAAGTTACCCACTGATTCAAATAATCTCCTTCTTTCTCTGTATCAAAGGTCAATTAGCATTGATCCAATCACACTTTTTTACCAGCCCTGCAACCTGATACATTTCTCTGAGCAATCTGTTATTTAAAAGGTTCCAAATATAATTATTCTCTGAGTATTGTAACCATGATTCAGCTACAACATCATAATTTTAGAAATGAACAATAATAGTCGTTCATAGTACTTATTTAAAAAATGAGCGTACATCCTACCTTTACTTGACCCCCAGGAATATTACAGTACATGGGAAATGATAATAATGAAAAGCTGTCTTCAGTATATTTCAGTCTGCACAAGAATCCCAGATACATAAGCATCCCAGATTTCTAACTTCACTCCCAGTCTGGATAAACAGGATGTGAGAATCATTAATCAACAAATGAGGTAGAGAGGTAAGGAGAGACCAAGTCCTGAAGGACATTGTAAGCTATATCATGGTGTTTAGACTTGATGTTAAAGGCTAACAGAAAGTCCCAGAAGGGTTTTAAGGAAGGATGTTTGAAATATTTATCTTTTGTTACTGAAAATATTGTAGCTTCTGTGGTAGGAAAGGACTGGTCCCTTTCAATAGCATTTTTCATGTTACAACATCCAAGTTGTCAAGACATAAACTGTAAATTGTTTAATATCTATCTATCTGTCTGTCTGCCCATCTACTGAAAGCAAGTCCTTTCTCATAGCAGTGGCTTATCTTTCATTTAAGGCTAATCAAGTATGTCTGGGACTGTTCTCTGGAGGTAAATATTGTAAGTCATTGTCTGACTGGGAAAAATAAGGGGTTTCAGAGCCAAGTGTCCCCCCACATTAAAAAGCCTTTGTCTCTGATCTCCTGATACACAAATAGTAAATGAAATTGGTCACTGTCTGGACTAATCCACTAACATTTGAGGATACCAGGAAGGACTCTGATTACAGAGAAATTCACAACCAACATTAATCTGCCTCTTCCGGTCAGAAATTCAGTCATTCAACAATTATTTGAGTACCTACTATGTGCCTGGAAATATAATGATCCTGGCAATACAAAGGTGAGCAAAAACAGACCTGGCTCCTGCTTTCTTCAGCTTACTTGCCTAGATTGCACATTGCCAAAAGGTAAAGGGCAGAAAAAACACACCCTAATATTAAATTTGTAAAGAATTAACATAAAAGCAATTCATATAAAAGTTATATGATTTGTATATGAATGATATTAAAGTTCTTAGCCTATGAAAAATTCTATCAATGATCTACTTAGCTTTGGATATAAGCAAGGTCCCCACTCATAAAATAAGTAACACCAATTTGTCACCAAGAAAAGACTGACACCTAGAGATGCACACAATTAAGGGAGTTAAGGGTAGATTTCACAAAACTCAGGTAAATGTTTTCTGGTGCTGACTTCTCCATCTGGCTTCCACTTCAGATCACTGCACAGCCCAGGCCCTTCTCAGCACCATGCTTGAAACTATGGGAAGGAAGTTTACCAATTCCTTTACCACACTTCCCTCTCAGGGCTACAGATGAACAACATTAACAGCCGGTAGACATTTACACAAGCCACTCTCCTCCTGTAAAGGGAGGAAGTCACCACCATTTCCATTTTGTGCACTGATTTGAGGCCCAGATCCTTACCCAAAGCCACAGGAAAGTCCATGGGTGCCTCATATTTGAACTCAGGCCCCCTGTTTGCTGACCCAGCCCCAATCAGACAACCTTGTCACCTTGTCTGTACATAATCATCCCATTTCCTGCCTTGAAGGGTAGCTTTTAGCTGGAAGAAGAGTCAATTCACTCTATCTCCTTTTGCAGCCAACTTGCACATAAGTTGTTTTAAACTTACCCATTTGAAACAAATTTTGTCAGTTCACAAAACCCTCCCATGTTGACCAAGACATTCTATAGTTAGGAGAGGAAGAAAAAAAAATATTAACAGGGTATTGCATTTATATCCAATGCCTTCAGATGGATTTCCTTTAAATCCAAGCTGCTCTCAGTGAAGTCTTAAAACTGCAGACACGGGGTAACCTGCCCCGTAACTCCCAGGGTCCTGATGCATGCACAGAGAGACCACACAGGATGTCCCAGGAAGCCCTGTTTCACAGCATTCCCAGATTACTGCATTGTAAAGCATTATCTGAAGCATGCACCTACTGAAACTGAGGTCAGTTTGGTTCTAATTAGAAGGAACCAAGTGTACAAACCCTGGGATAAAAAGGCTGTGCTGGATACAGCACTTAATACCTCACTCCGAAATCCTCAAACCCTTGACTAAGATGAAGAAACCGTAGGAGACACACAGATGGCCAACAGGCACATGAAAAAATATTCAGCATCACTAATAATCAGGGAAATGTGAATCAAAACCACAATGAGATAATCACATCACACCTGTTAGAGAGGCTATTATCAAAAAGACAACAAATAACAAGAGCTGGCGAGGATGTGGGAAAAACGGGAACTCTCCTACACTGTTGGTGGGAATCTAAGTTGGTGCAGCCACTGTGGAAAAGAGTATAGAAGTTCCTCAAAAAACTAAAAACAGAACTACCATATGATCCAGCAATTCCATTTCTGGGTATTTATCTGAAGAAAACAAAAACACTACTTCAAAAAGATATATGCACCCCTATGTTCATTGTAGTATTACTTACAATAGCCAAGGCATGGAAACAACCTAATGAATGGATAATTAAAATGTGGTGTATATATACGTGTGTATGTGTATACACACACACACACACACACACACACACACTGGAATATTGTTTAGTGATAAAATAGAATGAAATCTTTCCATTGCAACAGGGATGAAACTTGAGGGCATAAGACTAAGTGAAATAAGTCAGAAAAAGATAAATGCCATTTGATCTCACTTATATGTGGAAGATAAAGAAAAGAACAAAACAAAGAAACAAATAAAAAACAGACAAATCTAGCTCACAGATATTGAGACCAGATTGGTGGTTGACTGACATGGGTGGATGAGGGGTAGGCGAAATGGGTGAAGGGCGTCAAAAGGTACATACTTCTAGTTATAAAATGAACATGTCCTGGAGATGTGATGTACAGCATGGTGACTACAGCTAATAATACTGTATTGTATATTTGAAAGTAGCTAAGAGAGTGGATCTTGCAAGTTCCCAACACAAAGAAAAAAAATTTTGTACCTATCTATGGTGACTATTGTGGTGATTATTTTGCAATATATACAAATACCAAAACAGTATGTTATACACCTGAAATTTATATAATATGTCATTTATACCACAATAAAATTTTTTTTAATTTTTAAAAAAGAAACTCTACAATGAACCCAGTAGTTGGTCAAAAAAGATGGCTCATCTCAATAAACCAAGAATATGCATTGCTAGACTATAGAAATCACCAGTATAATAGACTAAAAAGATCTGAGTGTCCTCAGAACTGTGAAATAAAAGAAAGAGTTTGAAGAAAACAAGACCACATTCCCAACTGCAGCAGAAAAACACACTTCCAGAGTCAAAATACCAAGGAGAATGAAGGCAACCTCATGGATAACTCTGCTACTTCCACCTCTGTATCCTTCCCTCTCTTGCTGCAGAAAAACACTTCAATATGCATTCTGAAGATAACAGAGGCAGAAGCCATCTGAGGTCTTTATTGCCCAGCTAATTCTTTGAGTAATCCAGTTTGCTTTGTATATAGAAACAGCCACTAGCTGTAAATAAAATTGCAGCTTAGGCCTGACATGCAGCCATCTCTTCTGTTATCCCCTTCAATCCAAAAGAAACAACAACTAACATGAACTGAATGCTTGTGCTGGGCCAGACCCTGTACTAAGGGCTTTAGAAACATTCTTTCATTTAGTACCCAGAACATCCATAAGCGTTGGGTGATACATTGCAGTATGGCTACACAATAGCAAACAGTAAACGTTAGCAATTGCTGTCCCTGCTGCTATTACTAAAACAGGCCTTACTCTAAAGAGGAGAAACTTGAGGCTTACAAAGGCTGTGCAACTTGCCCAAGGTCACAAAGCCGGTAAGAAGCAGAGCCCAGATTCAGACTCAGTTCTTTCTGGCTCAAAAGCCTGCCAAGCATTTAACTGCTTTGGTATACACCAGTAGACCAAGAAATAGAAAATCACATGAAAGGAAGCCAGTGCACTATTAAACAGCACAAGTTTCTGCTCAAGCCTTGTAAAATGAAGGCACTGTAAGTAATAAGAAACTACAAAATGTCTTCCTCTTGAAAGCCCAATGCCAAGGGAAGAGGGGTTTCTAGAGTTCATCCTCCCCTAATTGACCCTTTATTAGTCATCAGCTCTAGACCACTTCACATCAAGCTGCTTGACCACCAGGACAGAGAGTCACTGCTTCATTCAGAAAATATGGATGCTGCCCCAGCTACAGACCACAAGCCCAAGATCCTTGCCCAGAATCCATAATAGTGTACACAAGAGGGTAACGTTCTGTCTGTTATTATGGCTCATCATAATTACCTGGAATAAAATGATAAATTCAGCGATGCCTATGGCCGTTGGGCATCTTAACATAAAAGAATGAAAAATATAATTAACTAAATCAAGGCAATATGCCTATTTCCATCCCAGCTCATTAGTATTAATTGATGGGGTTAATTCTCTTTTGTGTTTAACAGTACCTCCTAAAAAATAATTAAAAAAAAAAAAAGGAGAGAAGAAGGAATGCAGGGAAGAAATCGAAATGGTAAGTAGACAAAAGTTCTAGGCCTTTTGCTAATTAAGATGAAATCATAAGAGATATAGCTGAAGCTCTTATCAGCGTCACAAAATAGTGTGCCATTTTTTCCAAAAAGTTCAGGAATCAGTACATACAGCAGCATAAATAATGGTGAAAACTTAGTCTTTGGGTGCCATTTCTCAATTGCCTCAAAGAAATTTATAATCCTCCTTTCTACTATAAGTTTTACTTGTAAGAAAAAAAAGTGTGTTCTATTTTATAAACATAAGGAAGGCCCAGAGAGTTCAGAACTCTCAAGGGCCATATGTAGAACTGTTGGTTTTCCTGATGGAGGAGCCTGGTCCCTGTATATATTGGGATTCTGGTTTCCATGAATGGAAAAACTATGGAGGATGCAATATCTTCATAAAGTAGTTCCAAATGTAGTTCCTAGGTGATCTAGTTTCACTTCTATTTAGCACTAATCCTTTCAAAGTGTGTACCTACTTCATGTGGAATGTTTTCTTCATAATACTGTGGAAATGGCTGAGAAAGTACTTCCACTATAATACTTTATATCTTGTTCGTTAAAATCTTTTTATCTTTTTTTTTTTTTTGCGGTACACAGGCCTCTCGCCACTGTGCCCTCTCCCGTTGCGGAGCACAGGCTCCGGACGCGTAGGCCCAGTGGCCATGGCTCACAGGCCCAGCCGCTCCACGGCATGCAGGATCCTCCCGGACCGGGGCACGAACCTGCGTCCCCCGCAGGCGGACTCTCAACTACTGCGCCACCAGGGAAGCCCCGTTAAAATCTTTTGAATAAATTATTTTTTGGCTTGAAATTTTTCATGACTTGTTTCATCCCATAGATGGTATCAAAAAATAAAGAAAATTTCACACAGCTATTTTTCTGATACCATGAATGGGTATGAAAAAGACAGACAGTAACAGATACTCAGAGAGTGAATTGCTGTTATTGATGATGATGATAACAATTCAATCTTATACTTGAATAGATTTTTATTGTCCTTCAAGTATCTTCACACCTATTATACACCAAGAGAAGACATTAGAGGTTGAGAGCTACACCATATCAACCAGATAGTTGAGAGCTGGGGTTCTTCCCCAGTGAAAGCCTTCTTCATATGTCTTTTAGAAACAAACAAACAAAAAATAACTTAGCAATGGATTTTATATTTCTAACTCATAAAGATATACTTTTTTATGTAGATGTGTAGATGTGTATACATGTGTATGTATGTGAATATATGTAAATTTATGTATTTATGTGTGTACATACGTATATAGATAGATATCAGTGAGCACAACTAAGGACAGTAAAAGCAAATTAGTTGAGAAAAGTGATATTTAAGAGAGGAAGAACTTCAAAATTATACTTCTTAAATTTCATCTGGGATCTGAATTCTGCACCATTTTACTTGTCCACCCATTCAAAAATCAACACATGTACTTTGAGCCCACATCATGAGTCAGGCACGGTCCTAGACACTGAAGAGACAGCAGTAAATAATTGATGGAAGTTCTTTGCCTTTTTGAGCTTATCCTAGCAGAGGAAATGAACTGTAAATAAACAAGTAAATTATAGTATCTCATGTAGTGATAAACGATATGAAGAAAAGTAAAGCAAAATAAATGGAGTCATAGGATTGCTATAATTTTAGAAAAGATGGCAAGTCCTCTCTAGTAAGTTGACATTTTCTCAAAAAGAGAATGAAATAAGTGAGCTAGACACATGAATATCTGGAGGAAGAATATTCCAGGCAAAGGGCATTATGTGCAAAGGCCGTGAGGCAGGTGTGTCACTGGTATATTCACAGAAGAACTGGAGCAGAGTGAATGAGGAAGGCAAGGTCAATGAAGGGATCAGAAGTTTAATAATGGTGTGAACCTTATTCCTAGTGAGATGAGAAGCCATTGGGGTAGGGGTGGTTGAGGAAAGAAGTAATAAGATCTGACATATTTTAAAGGGCGTGGACAATAAACTATTGGGGCTTATTTTAGCATATAGCACAAAAGTCAAATGCCAATGACTTAAACACATGAAGGCATATTTTTCTATCACAAAAAGTACTTCAGAGGTGGGCAGCCCCAGGTGCCATGCTAGTATGACAACTCGGAGAGTCCCGGGTTTCTTCCATTCTTCTGTTTCCTCATTCTGTTTTTTGGCCACACCAAGGGGCATGTGGGCTCTTAGTTCCCGTGCCCTTGCAGTGGAATCATGGATTCTTAACCACTGCACCTCCAGGGAATTCCCTATTTTCCCATTCTTAGCAAGTCAACTCATGGTCCAAGATGGCAGTTGAAAATGCAGCTATCACATTTACATTCCAGGAAGCAGGGAGGAGAAAGAAAGAGGGACAAATAGGGCATGGCTCCTACTAAGCCAGCTCTACTTTAAGAAATGTCTTAGATGTCCTGCACCACTCTTCCCCTTACATATCACTGGCCAGCTCTTAGCCACAGGCTATGTCTACCTACAAAGGAGATGAGGAAATATAGCATTTTACCTGGATACACTGCTGCCCCAAATAAAAACTGGGGTTCTTGGGCTTCCCTGGTGGCACAGTGGTTGAGAGTCCGCCTGCCGATGCAGGGGACACGGGTTCGTGCCCCAGTCCGGGAAGATCCCACATGCCGCAGAGCGGCTAGGCCCGTGAGCCATGGCCACTGAGCCTGTGCGTCCAGAGCCTGTGCTCCACAACGGGAGAGGCCACAACAGTGAGAGGCTCACGTACCACAAAAAACAAAACAAAACAAAACAAAACAAAACAAAACTGGGGTTCTGCTACTAAAGAAGACAAAAAAATCAGAAACATGGGAACCAGTTAAGAAGTTGTTTGAAATGGTCCCAGCCAAAAGTTAGGTTGAATAGGACTAGGTTGGTACTAATGGGACACATGTTGAAGATTCAGCCAGGAAGATTCACTGATGGATTGGTCATGGAATATAAGAAGAAGAAAGATATCTAGGGTGCCACCAAGATTTTTGGCCTGAGCCACTGGCTATTAAGTGAGACGGGGAAATTCCTCCCACGTTGAATCTGTGTGTATATTGATGTCTACACGATCAAAACTTGTCTCAGGTACAAAGTACATGCTCTTCACCTCCTCTCCACTATCCAACTCTAATCTTACATCCTGGACACTCGGATTACTTCTGTCTACATTCTGCCTTACCTCCTACATCACGTGTTTTAGAACTAGACATTTTACTCTTTTATATTTGCTCCCTAATTACTTTTTCTTTAGTAGTAATGCACATTATTCATGTTAAGCATTATTCCTCACTTCTTGTGTCTCACACAGAGCTCCTGGGCCACTTAATAAGCATTCACAAGTCATCTGTTGAACCAAATTTCATCTGTGTCCTTTCCCAGTTCTCATGCTTTCTAGAACCTATGATCCATATCTCTGTGATTAAAATCTTACTTTCACTCTAGGCAACCCTGCTCCCTACCAACAACTCCTGTTTGTACAGAAACGGATGTCTACCACTTATCCTCACAATCCTACCAATGGGGGGGATGCTTCACATAACAGACTTTCCCTCTCCATGGGATGAGGGTTAGCCCTTCTAAACCTAGTCACTTATTCTAAATAATGAGAGTGAAGTATTGCCTGAACAGGAACATTTAGGAATAACCACCACTGAAAGGTGACAGCTTGGGGCAAGTATCTGGGTTACTAGGATCTTGAAATCTCCAAGAGTGGAAGACAGGTATCCACATACCTCTGCCTTTCCCTTGCCCTCTCTTCTCCTCTGATGCCTCTTCTCCATCTTCAGTCTCTGGCCCTATCAACAAACACCATTCCTTGCTGGAACATTTACCTGGAACTACTAGGATATCCAGAGACTCAGATGGGCTGAGTTTGAGGACTTTTAGCTGCAAAACTTCTCCCAAATTGTATCAATATCAGGCAAAGACCCTTGAGCTCCTGAAGGGCATCCCATCCTCCAACAGGATTTGACTCCTGTGGCGAGAATCCTGGTTAAAGGCCTGTAAAGAGCATCTTTTCTCTGAGCTGAGACTTGAAGTCTGTAATTTTCTTTTGTCATTGCCAGTCCTTAGGTAGCTGCTAGCTGTCAATAAGTCAGTACTCCCCATAGCCACTGGCTACACACACACACAACCACCACCAAAAAGACAGGTCAGGAGCTCAAGCTCACAGGCCTTTTTCCTAAAGGGTACTAATTAATTGATTTGCCTGAAATCTTCTCCTTGCTACCAGAGGGGAAAAAAAATAAGCTTGCAGAATAAAGAATGTAAAATTCCTAATAAGTCCACCTGTAAGAGACAGGTAGTAACACTCCATCAGTTTATCCTCTGCAAAATATTTTATTCTCCCTCATATAGCCACAAGCTTACTTTAACAAGAACAAATGCTCCTGTAAATGTTAAATATATTTATAGTACAGAATTGTGTTTTAGTGCAGTTTTATAGATCTCTGTAACTAATCACACTTGCCAGTGAACAAGAGTCCCTTTGATAACCATTCGTTATTATCTGCCACTGAAGGAGGCAATGATTTTTATTCTCATTTAACAGATAAGGAAAGAAACTCATGAGGAGGTAGAAACAACTGACTTAGTCACTTGGTAATGAGGGAGAGGAGTTAAAATTTGAATTCTCAGTCTCTCCCCAATTCCCAGACCCTAGAGCTACGTGGCCGGTTTTGCAATAAGGAAGCCTATTTATATGACTTTCCACGGGACAAGGAAGTCAAAACCACAACAGGGTAAAAGCAGGAAGGCATTGCTTTCTTGGCAGAGAATTTCAAAGGCAGCAGCATTAACTGATTTCAGAGCCTTCCGCTATATCGTGAGTGCTGCCAGGGACAAGCATGAATACAAAGGACTTGAATAAAGAAGCATATTCTTGGAGAAAACTGATCACCCTCTTGCATTTGAAAAATTAAAATAATCAAGCTCTGTGCTTTTAAGAGTCAAAAGAAAGGGCTTTCATTTTGAACCTTCTGACCACTTCTTCCTCTCATAGGGAAATCTCAATTTGGTCCGAGAATAAATTGTCAACCAAGGGCTGGAACTTATCCAAAAAGTTCCCCTTTCTTCTGCCCCTAAAATGATAAAATCATATATAATAATGCCACCCCCATCTCCAAACTCCGCAAACCTTTCACGTGCAGGAAGTTGAGGATGCTGGTGTTGGTGTCCAACAGGAGCAGCTGGCCTTTCTCTACCGTGACGTTGTCGCCCTCTTGTGGCAGTCGCTCAGGAAACCAGCTGTGAGCCCTGGACCACCTCCGGCAGAACTGAAAGGGAAAGTTGCCCTGGAAAACAGGTTTTGTTATTTTGTTTTATTTTGTTTTCAAGCAGGATAGTCTGGGTGATCCATCAGAACAGAAACTCCTTAAACTCAAATTAATTTAAATATAATTTTAAACATCTCCATAAAATTAGTCACCCTCGTACAACTAACTCAAAAAAGGGAAAATACGGAAGGGGCAAAGTCGTACTCAAAGTTCTTCTGTGTTCAGCCTCTGGAATTCTCCAGCGATATGCTGGTAATACTTTCTTACCTTTTTGCCCAAGAACAGGCCACCTTCTACCTAACAGATGGGGTCGATTCCATTTTTTATTTTTACAGACGTGTATTGAGTCTTGGACAAAAAGTCATAAATAGCCAGGAATAGAGAGAATTAACACATTCTGCTTGATGGGTGGCATTTTGCTTTACATAACTGGTACCACTTGTCACTGGCTCTACTGCCAAGTGTCCCTGTCTTATAGGAATATTCCTCTCTCCACGTGTTCAGATCCATCCTCCCACCCTGCCTCTTTTGATATTACTGATGCCTTTCCGTCTGTGTTTGGTGTATCCATGCTGGCAAAGTTTGTGCACAGGAAAAATGCCAGCTGACTTCAGATGACAACCCAAAACCTCTGAGGGAGGTGCCGGGAGTGGGACTGTGAGGCGCCTAGAGGAGGAAGCACCCTTGACCTCCCGCAGTCTCCCTCTCAGAGCTTTTGGCTTCCTGTTAGTTTACAGTCACACTGAACTCACGTGGTTTTCAAACCAAGGATGTGAAAATCACAGAAAGCAGTATCTGGCTCATGCAAGAGGCAGAGAACAGGTTTAAATGTCCTGTGCAGCTATGGAACTGTAATTCTGATAAATGTAATGAAATCCTCTTGGACAAGGTGATTAGCTCAAGGTCATACAGATGACATGGGTATGCCTCTCTCCCAACAGTTCTTCTTCCCACACAGATTCCAACCTAATGCGAAGCCCCAGTTCCTATAAAACAACTGCCTAGAAAGTCCTCTTGTCAGATATTTGAGGCAGATGGGAGAAGATCGTGAAGAAGGGGAGGCATGTTTATAATACCAATAACTAAACCTCCACAGAGAACAATGCCCTGGAGTATTTCTGAGAGAGAAAATTCTGGACAAATGTGTTGCCAGAAGTCAGTAGATTTTCCAGGTGTACTGACCCCCAGCTCACTAGTCCTGAGTTATATACTG
This sequence comes from Orcinus orca, assembly GCF_937001465.1. Taxonomy (NCBI): domain Eukaryota; kingdom Metazoa; phylum Chordata; class Mammalia; order Artiodactyla; family Delphinidae; genus Orcinus; species Orcinus orca. The sequence goes on from NC_064568.1 coordinate 80,499,660, forward strand.
AACCCGATCACCAACAAGACTTGGGGATAAGGAAAAGCAGGATCTTTTCATTTTCTGCATCTACAAAGGAGAAATAACTCAGTGACTCATCCCAATTTAAGAGATGGAAAGGCATCAGGCACAGTGATAAGCAGTTCCAGCACCACAGGAAAAAAAGAACATGTGGTACCCAAGCATCATTGTGAGCTGTATGAACCGTGACCACAGGATGACCATCCAAACACTCAAAAAGTGGGAGAGAAGTTTACCTCTCCACCTATTTCACACTGAAGCTAAGCATGGGGAGGTAAAATTACAGAAGGGGCTCCTCATACGACTAGCCATTCTACCTTCCTATAATCCTTTAATTCACTCCTGCAGAATCCACAAAGAAAAAGGGGGGCCAATAGGAGGAAACTGGAGTGGAATAAAGTGGTGAGAAGATGGAAAAGACCAAAAGATGGCGAAGACAACTCCAGAGAAGGTGAACCAGATTATCTGTAAGTCAGCCCTGAGTCACTAAGACATGTGAAAAAGCCTGGATTTCTAGAAGGTCAGAGGTGGAAAGAACTCCTATCCCTTTATTTCAAAGATGATGTTTCAGACAGGGTTTCTCAGCCTAGAGCTGTTTAAGGTGCAGATTCTCTCAATGCCACCAGGATGGAACCAAAAGCTCAGGAGGAGGGATCAGTTAGGAGACTGGAATTAACAAATACACACTACTATATATAAAACAAATAAACAACAAGGACCTACTATATAGCACAGGGAACTATATTCAGTATCTTATAAAAACCTGTAATGGAAAAGAATCTGAAAAAGAATATATATATATATATATATATATATATATATATCTCCAAATTACTTTGCTGTACACTTGAAACTAATACAACACAGTAAATCAACTATACTTCAATTTTTTTTAAAAAACTCTCAGTAGGTGGGACCAGGGATCTGTCATTTTAATCATCTCCTCAGTGGCACTTCTGCATCAAATTTTGAGGACCAATTCAAGGCAAGGGCTAGAGAAGAGGGAGATAGATCCAAAAAAGGAACTGGGAGGCTCCCTTCACACCAGGCCCTGAAGCTCAGGGAAGGCCAGCAAGGGTGTGTGGATGAGCCATGAGGAGGAGTGAAGAATGCAGCAGCTTCAGCAGCTTGACTTTTTCTGAGACGTGAGCCTCGTGTTCAGATCCAAGCCCAGCTACAGAACTACACAAAAAACCTGGGCTCATGACCCTCACAATGGGAAGATGTGGAACAACTAGACGATCAGGTAAAAGGAAGTCAGAGGAGGACCATTCCATGATGTCTTCCCGTAATTAACTTGAGAACCTTTCAAACCTCAAGGTTAGCACTGATACCTGTCATCTTAGCTCTGAGGGAACTTTAAAGACTTTCTCTCTGGCTCAGAAGCAGCTGTGTGTATCATTGGCTTCCTTCCCTGCGTTCTATCATCTTGGCCTGGCCAAAAAGCCTTTGAAAATTGCTATACTCAGGACCTTCAAGATGGCAGAGGAGTAAGACGTGGAGGTGACCTTCCTTCCCACAAATACATCAAAAATACATCTACGTGTGGAACAACTCCTACAGAACACCTATAGAATGCTGGCAGAAGACCTCAGACTTCCCAAAAGGCAAGAAACTCCCCATGCACCTGGGTACAGCAAAAGAAAAAACAGAGACAAAGGAATATGGATGGGGGGGCTTCCCTGGTGGCGCAGTGGTTGGGAGTCCTCCTGCCGATGCAGGGGACACGGGTTTGTGCCCCGGTGCGGGAAGATCCCACATGCCGCAGAGCGGCTAGGCCCGTGAGCCATGGCCACTGAGCCTGCATGTCCGGAGCCCGTGCACCATAGCGGGAGAGGCCACAACAGTGAGAGGCCCGCGTACCACAAAAAAAAAAAAAAAATGGATGGGACCTGCACCTCTGGGAGGGAGCTGTGAAGGAGGAAAGGTTTCCACATACTAGGGAGCCCCTTCACTGGTGGAAACGGGGTGGAGGTGGGGAGCTTCAGAGCCAAGGAGGAGAGCGCAGCAACAGGGGTGCAGAGAGCAGAGGCTTGTCTGCTCACCCTCTGGGGCAGGTGGGGGCTGGGAGCTGAGGCTCAAGCTTCAGAGGTCAGATCCCAGGGAGAGGACTGGGGTTGGCTGCATGAACACAGCCTGAAGGGGGCTAGTGCACCACAGGTAAATGAGAGGGATTCCAGGAAAAAGACTGGAACTGCCTAAGAGGCAAGAGACCATTGTTTCTGGGTGCGCGAGGAGAGGAGATTCAGAGCACCACCTAAATGGGCTCCAGAGATGGGCAGGAGCCATGGCTATCAGCGTGGACACCAGAGACGGGCATGAGACACTAAGGCTGCTGCTGCCGCCACCAAGAAGCCTGTGTGCGCGCACAGGTCACTATCCACACCTCCCCTCCCGGGAGCCTGTGCAGCCCGCCACTGCCAGGGTCCCGTGATCCAGGGACAACTTCCCCGGGAGAACACACGGTGCGCCTCAGGCTGTTGCAACATTACGCTGGCCTCTGCCACCACAGGCTCACCCCGTATTCCGTACCCCTCCCTGCCCCCGGCCTGAGTGAGGCAGAGCCCCCTAATCACCCACCCCTTTAACCCCCTCCTGTCTGGGTGAAGAACAGATGCCAGAGGGTGATCTACACACAGAGGCGGGGCCAAATCCAAAGCTGAGCCCCGGGAGCTGTGAGAACAAAGAAGAGAAAGGGAAATCTCTCCCAGCAGCCTCAGGAGCAGCGGATTAAAGCTCCACAATCAACTTGATGTACCCTGCATCTGTGGAATACATGAATAGACAATGAATCATCCCAAACTTGAGGCAGTGGACTTTGAGAGCAACTGTAGACGTGGGGTTTGCTGTATGCAACTGACTAGATTCTGATTTATATGTTTATCTTAGTTTAGTTTTTAGTGCTTGTTATCATTGGTGGATTTGTTTATTGGTTTGGTTGCTCTCTTTTTTTATTTTTATTTTTTATTACTTTTTTATTTTAACATATATTTTTTAATTTTTTATTTTAATAACTTTATTTCTTTTATTTTATTTTTCTTTCTTTCTTTTTTGTCTCCCTTTTCTTCTGAGCTGTGTGGCTAACAGGGTCTTGGTGCTCTAGTCAGGTGTCAGGCCTGGGACTCTGAGGAGGGAGAGCTGAGTTCAGGACATTGGTCCACCAGAGACCTCCCGGCCCAACGTAATATCAGTCAGCGAGAGCTCTCTCAGAGATCTCCAACTCAACACTAAGGCCCTGCTCAACTCAACAACCAGCAAGCTCCAGTGCTGGACACCCCATGCCAAACAACTACCAAGACAAGAACACAACGCTACCCATTAGCACAGAGGCTGCCTAAAATCATACTAAGTTCACAGACACCCCAAAACACACCACCAGAAGCAGTCCTTCCCACCAGAAAGACAAGATTCAGGCTCATCCACCAGAACACAGGGACCAGTCCCCTCTACCAGGACACCTACATAATCAACTGAACCAACCTTAGCCACTGAGGGCAGACACCAAAAACAATGGGAACTATGAACCTGCAGCCTGCGAAAAGGAGACCCCAAACACAGTAAGTTAAGCAAAATGAGAAGACAGAGAAATACACAGCAGATGAAGGAGCAAGGTAAAAACCCACCAGACCTAACATGAAGAGGAAATAGGCAGTCTACCTGAAAAAGAATTCAGAGCAATGATAGTAAAGATGATGCAAAATCTTGGAAATAGAATGGAAAAAATACAAGAAACATTTAACAGGGACCGAGAAGAACTAAAGAGCAAACAAACAATGATGAACAACAAAATAAATGAAATTAAAAATTCTCTAGAAGGAATCAATAGCAGAATAACTGAGGCAGAAGAACAGATAAGTGACCTGGAAGACAAAATAGTGGAAATAACTACCACAAAGCAGAATAAAGAAAAGGAATGAAAAGAATCGAGGACAGTCTCAGAGACCTCTGGGACAACATTAATTGCACCAACATTCGAATTATAGGGGTCCCAGAAGAAGAAGAGAAAAAGAAAGGGACTGAGAAAATATTTGAAGAGATTATAGTTGAAAACTTCCCTAATATGGGAAAGGAAATATTCAATCAAGTCCAGGAAGTGCAGAGAGTCCCATACAGGATAAATCCAGGGAGAAATATGCCAAAACACATACTAATCAAACTGTCAAAAATTAAATACAAAGAAAAAATATTAAAATCAGCAAGGGAAAAACAACAAATAACACACAAGGGAATCCCCATAAGGTTAACAGCTGATCTTTCAGCAGAAACTGAAAGCCAGAAGAGAGTGGCAGGACATATTTACAGTGATGAAGGGAAAAACCTACAACCAAGATTACTCTACCCAGCAAGGATCTCATTCACATTCAACAGAGAAATTAAAACCTTCACAGACAAGCAAAAGCTAAGAGAATTCAGCACAACCAAACCAGCTTTACAACAACTGCTAAGGAATTTCTCTAGGCAGAGAAAACAAGAGAAGGAAAACACCCACAATAACAAACCCAAAACAATTAAGAAAATGGGAATAGGAAGATACATCTCAATAATTACCTTAAATGTAAATGGATTAAATGCTCCAACCAAAAGACATAGACTGGTTGAATGGACACAAAAACAAGACCCGTATAAATGCTGTCTACAAGACCCAGTTCAGACCTAGGGACACATACAGACTGAAAGTGAGGGGATGGAAAAAGATATTCCATGCAAATGGAAACCAAAAGAAAGCTGGAGTAGCAATTCTCATATCAGACAAAACAGACTTTAAAATAAAGACTATTACAAAAGACAAAGAAGGACACTACATAATGATCAAGGGATCGATCCAAGAAGAAGATATAACAATTGTAAATATTTATGCACCCAAATAGGAGCACCTCAATACATAAGGCAAATACTAACAGCCATAAAAGGGGATATCAACAGTAACACATTCATAGTAGGGGACTTTAACACCCCACTTTCACCAATGGACCACCAAAATGAAAATAAATAAGGAAACACAAGCTTTAAATGATACATTAAACAAGATGGACTTAATTGATATTTATAGGACAGTCCATCCAAAAACAACAGATACACTTCCTTCTCAAGTGCTCATGGAACATTCTCCAGGATAGATCATACCTTGGGTCACAAATCAAGCCTTGGTAATTTAAGAAAATTGAAATCATATCAAGTATCTTTTCTGACTACAGTGCTATGAGACTAGATATCAATTACAGGAAAAAAACTGTAAAAAATACAAACCCATGGAGGCTAAACAATACACTACTAAATAACAAAGAGATCACTGAGGAAATCAAAGGGAAATCAAAAACTAACTAGAAATAAATGACAATGAAAACAAGATGGCCCAAAACCTATGGGATGCAGCAAAAGAAGTTCTAAGAGGGAAGTTTATAGCAATATAATCTTACCTCAAGAAACAAGAAAAATCCCAAGCAACCTAACCTTACACCTAAAGCAATTAGAGAAAGAAGAACAAAAAATACCCAAAGTCAGCAGAAGGAAAGAAATCATAAGGATCAGATCAGAAATAAATGAAAAAGAAATGAAGGAAACGATAGCAAAGATCAATAAAACTAAAAGTTGCTTCTTTGAGAACATAAACAAAATTCATAAACCATTAGCCAGACTCATCAAGAAAAAAAGAGAGAAGACTCAAATCAGCAGAATCAGAAATGAAAAAGGAGAAGTAACAACTGACACTGCAGAAATACAAAGGATCATGAGAGATTACTACAAGCAACTCTATGCCAATAAAACGGACAACCTGGACAAATGGACAAATTCTTAGAAAAGCACAACCTTCTGAGACTGAACCAGGAAGAAATAGAAAATATAAGCAGACCAATCACAAGCACTAAAATTGAAACTGTGATTAAAAATCTTCCAACAAACAAAAGCCCAGGACTACATGGCTTCACAGGTGAATTCTATCAAACATTTAGAGAAAAGCTAACACCCATCCTTCTCAAAACCTTCCAAAATGTAGCACAGGAAGGAACACTCCCAAACTCATTCTACAAGGCCACCATCACCCTGATACCAAAACCAGACAAAGATGTCACACACAAAAGAGAAAACGACAGGCCAGTATCACTGATGAACATAGATGTAAAAATCCTCAACAAAATACTAACAAACAAAATCCAGCAGAACATTCAAAGGATCATACACCATGATCAAGTGGGGTTTATCCCAGGAATGCAAGGATTCTTCAATATATGCAAATCAATCAATGTGATACACCATATTAACAAATTGAAGGAGAAATATCATATGATAATCTCAATAGATGCAGAAAAAGCTTTCAACAAAATTCAACACCCAATTGTGTTAAAAAAAAACTCTCCGGGCTTCCCTGGTGGTGCAGTGGTTGAGAATCTGCCTGCTAATGCAGAGGACACGGGTTCGAGCCCTGGTTTGGGAGGATCCCACATGCCACGGAGCAACTGGGCCCGTGAGCCACAACTACTGAGCCTGCGTGTCTGGAGCCTGTGCTCCGCAAGAGAGGCCGCGATAGTGAGAGGCCCGCACACCGCGATGAAGAGTGGCCCCTGCAAGCCACAACTAGAGATAGCCCTTGCACAGAAATGAAGACCCAACACAGCAAAAATAAATAAATAAATAAATAAATAATAAACTCCTACCCCCAACATCTTCTTTAAAAAAAAAAAAAAACTCTCCAGAAAGTAGGCATAGGGGGAACTGACCTCAACATAATAAAGGCCATATATGACAAAAACACACTAACATCATTCTCAATGGGGAAAAACTGAAACCATTTCCACTAAAATCAGAACAAGACAAGGTTTCCCACTCTCATCACTATTATTCAACATAGTTTTGGAAGTTTTAGCCACAGCAATCAGAGAAGAAAAAAAATAGAAGGAATCCAAATCTGAAAAGAAGAAGTAAAGCTGTCACTGTTTGCAGATGACATGATACTATACATAAAGAATCCTAAAGATCCCACCAGAAAACTGCTAGAGCTAATCAATGAATTTCGTAAAGTAGCAGGATACAACATTAATGCACAGAAATCTCTTGCATTCCCATATACTTATGATGAAAAATCTGAAAGAGAAATTAAGAAAACCCTCCCATTAACCACTGCAACAAAAAGAATAAAATACCTAGGAATAAACCTACCTAAGGAGACAAAAGACCTGTATGCAGAAAACTATAAGACACTGATGAAAGAAATTAAAATGACACAAACAGATGAAGAGATATACCATGTTCTTGGATCGGAAGAATCAACATTGTGAAAATGACTATACTACCCAAAGCAATCTACAGATCCAATGCAATCCCTATCAAACTACCAATGTCATTTTTCACAGAACTAGAACAAAAAATTTCACAATTTGTATGGAAACACAAAAGACGCCAAACAGCCAAAGCAATATTCAGAAAGAAAAACGGAGCTGGAGGAATCAGGCTCCCTGACTTCAGACCATACTACAAAGCTACAGTAATCAAGATAGTATGGTACTGGCAGAAAAACAGAAATATAGATCAATGGAACAGGATAGAAAGCCCAGAGATAAACCCACACACATATGGTCACCTTATCGTTGATAAAGGAGGCAAGAATATACAAGGGAGAAAAGACAGCCTCTTCAATAAATGGTGCTGGGAAAACTGGACAGCAACATGTAAAAGAAAGAAATTAAAACACTCCCTAACACCATACACAAAAATAAACTCAAAATGGATTAAACACCTAAATGTAAGGCCAGACAGTATCAAACTCTTAGAGGAAAACATAGGCAGAACACTCTACGACATAAATCACAGCAAGATCCTTTTTCACCCACCTCCTAGAGAAATGGAAATAAAAACAAAAATAAACAAATGGGACCTAATGAAACTTCAAAGTTTTTGCACAGCAAAGGAAACCATAAACAAGACCAAAAGACAACCCTCAGAATGGGAGAAAATATTTGCAAACGAAGCAACTGACAAAGGATTAATCTCCAAAATATACAAGCAGCTCATGCAGCTCAATACCAAAGAAACAAACAACCCAATCCAAAAATGGGCAGAAGACCTAAACAGACATTTCTCCAAAGAAGATAAACAGATTGCCAATGAACACATGAAAGGATGCTCAACATCACTAATCATTAGAGAAATGCAAATCAAAACTACAATGAGGTATCACCTCACACTAGTCAGAATGGCCATCATCAAAAAATCTACAAACAAGAAATGCTGGAGAGGGTGTGTAGAAAAGGGAACCCTCTTGCACTGTTGGTGCAGCAGTTGGTGGGAATGTAAATTAATACAGCCACTACAGAGAACAGTATGGAGGTTCCTTAAAAAACTACAAATAGAACTACCATATGACCCAGCAATCCCACTACTGGGCATATACACTGAAAAAAACATAATTCAAAAAGAGTTATGTACCGCAATGTTCATTGAAGCACTATTTACAATAGCCAGGACACGGAAGCAACTTAAGTGTCCACTGACAGATGAATGGATAAAGAAGATGGGGCACATATATACAATGGAATATTACTCAGGAATGAAATTGGAGTTATTTGTAGTCAGGTGGATGGACCGAGAGTCTGTCATACAGAGTGAAGTAAGTCAGAAAGAGAAAAACAAATACCATATGCTAACACATATATATGGAATCTAAAAAAAAAAAAATGGCTCTGAAGAACCTAGTGGCAGGACAGGAATAAAGACGCAGACATAGAGAATGGACTTGAGGACATGGGTAGGGGGAAGGGTAAGCTTAGACGAAGTGAGAGAGTAGCATGGATATATATACACTACCAAATGTAAAATAGATAGCTAGTGGGAAGCAGCAGCATAGCACAGGGAGATTAGCTCATTGCTTTTTGACCACCTAGAGTGGTGGGATAGGGAGGGTGGGAGGGAGACGCAAGAGGGAGGGTAATGGGGGATATATGTATACATAAAGCTGATTCACTTTGTTATACAGCATCAACTAACACACCAATGTAAAGCAGTTATACTCCAATAAAGATGTAAAAAAAAGAACTATACTTAGCCCCAACCCAGCAGGTGGGAAGGTCAAATATTGTTATATCCTCTTTACAGCTGAGGGAACAGTGTCCTCTTTACAGCTGAGGAAACAAAGGCTCAAAGAGTTTAAAGGTTGTGCTAAAGGCCGTGGAGGTGAAGACAGCCTGGGCCCAGCCAAGCAAGTTCCTACCTCGGGTCTTCCCGCTCACATGGCCTCTCTTGGGATGCTCTCAGCCAAAATATCTGCAAGGCACACTCCCTTACTTCATTCAGGTCTCTGCTCAAACAACACTTCCTTCTCTGTCTCCTTATTAAAATGCTATGTCCCATCACTCCTTCACCCTAATACTGCTTCATCCTTGTATTAGACCATATCATTCCTTGTGTATTTATCATCCATTGAACTTATTACTCAAATGAAAAACAGGGACTTTGTTTTGGTCATTGCTATATCCCCAACCCCCTAAAAAGTGTCTGACACATAGTTAAGTGGAAAATAAAAATTGATGAAATGATTTAAGTGAATCATCCACCTGCAAATTCCACATGCATTTATAGATATCGCACATACACATAAGCATACATGCCTTCTTTATACAATAGGTGAGCAAATAAGTGATAAGGTCTAAAATTACTTTAAAATGTTATGTTCCCTAGGTCTCTTGATCCATTGAGTTTGGCCCACATCCTTTCCCACTCCTTTCTGTGTTTTCAAACTCTATGTAAACTTAAAACCAAACAAGGGTAAATGTATCAAAATTAAAACCAGAGACTCAGATTCAATCTCCCTATGAAATCTTCCACTGATTTTTTCTCACCTTAAGTCTCTTTATTGAATGTGGTACTTTTCAAATGGTTATCAATGGTAAGCATTAAATTTCAAAAGATCTAAGCTTCCCTCTGCCCAAAGCTTTTCCTTATCATAATAAAGGTATCTTGAAATTATATTAAATGTATCAATGATTCATGCCTATTACAAAACAGTGACTAAATACTAAAAGTAAAAAATTCCTAAACTTTTAGCAAAATTTTTTCCTAAAAAATTAATGCATCCTCAACTGTCCAACAGCACCTAGGGAAGGAGAAGAGTCAAATATCTCCATGATTTCAAGTTATCAGGGAATTCATGGTTACATGTGTGCCGCCATAAGAATTGTAGCTCTACATTTTCATAGTTGACACAATGGTAGTATAATGCTATTCCACAGGCCTCCCAGAGCAATAACCCCATGAGACAGAGGAGGTGGCCCACTTTCCAACATCTTTATCCTTCAGTTCCTTCAATTTGATCCAATCAAGCAAACAAGAATGCTGACAGCATCACTAAAAAGACTTCTTGTCCATATATTCGAAAGCCTCTCAACTGATACCAATGTAATGTTTTGGTGCAAGCCATGCTCTGCATCACCAACTCAGCTCCCAGGTCAATGCAAGTTTCACTTTCACCAAGTAACAGGTCTTTCCACCACAGTCCCCAAGGTGTTCAGCCTTTAGCTCTAGTTTTCTTCTTCCAGATAAACAAATCACTCATTCCCATTCTGCAGATGAAGAAAATCATCTCCCTATGGGCATATGGGGGTGGAGTAAAAATAGACTTGGGAACTATCCAGAACACGCCCTCATTTTTACCTTAGAACATACAGCCCCAAATAAACCAAAACAGAAACCAAAAAACAAAACAAAACACAAGCAAAAACTTTTCTGGCTCAGCGAGAAGCTTATGCAATTTGTTTTCTTCTTACAGCTTGTCAGCACTTCTCTGAACTTCAGGAATGTGCAGTGTCTGCAAATCTTACATGTCACCTTAAATGTACTTGCAGTACCACCAGAGTTATCTTGAAAGAAAGCACTGATCAGCAAGGTGGAACACCAGGCAAAGCAAAGACCTATTTGCAAGCATCTGTGTTAAGCCAGGGCTGTGGAGAAGGTAGAGTGTGGGGGTCTTTCTAGTCACAGTGCCTCCTAGATGACAAAGATAAGGAGGAACTATTTTGACACCTCCCCAGAATGCCTGCTTCAGCAAACAAGCCCTGGAAATAGGAAAAGCCGGGCTCCTGTCACCAACGCTCTCTCCACCCTTTACACTGCTCTGTTTTCTCCAAAGAACTTATCATCACCAAAACATTGTGTATTGTTTATAGTCAGTCAAGTCCCAGTGGAATGTAAGCTTCATGAGAGTTTCTTGGTTTTCTGCTGTATCCCAGTACCTACAACAATGCCTGGCCACATGGTCGGTACCCCCAAAAATGTGTTTGAATGAATAGTCAACACTTATGTGGGCTCATAATCACTATGCCATAATTCAAAGTATTGTTTTAATAACTAAAATAATTTGATATGACACTGCAATTTTTTTTACTTTTTTCAGTGCTCTTTTACATAGAAATGTTTTTAATTCTTATGAAACCAAATGTATTGATCTTTTTTTTGTAACATCCTCCATTCTTTTACACATAAGACTCCCTTCTTTCATTCTGACACAAATAGCACTTATATGTTCTTCTTGATTTGTAGGGTTTTATATTCGCATGTTAATGCTCAACTAATTTAGAATTTACGTTGGTGGGAAGTTTTCCATTTTTCCTTATTTTTTATCTTTGCTTTGTTCCCCCCCACCCCAAATATAATGAAATGTCTTCATACCATTTATTAAACAATAGAGTCTTGGCTATTTTCATAATTGTATTATAATGTTGGGTGATATTTAGCATGTTGGCCAGTTAAAATCCTAAACCTTTCCTGTATGAGCTAGTGCAAAGGTATTTCTTTTAGATACATGTAACTTCATCCTTGTTCTTAAGGTGCTCATGTTATCCCTGAAAAAAAGACAAATAGCCAGGTAATTAATATAAAGTGTGATTAATTCAATAATTAAAGGCATAAGCAAGGTACTATGTGAGTTCAGAAAATTAGATGGCTAACTCTGGTAGAGACCACCTTACAGATGAAAGCCTGTGCATTAATTACTTTTCTTTTTTTCAATCTGGACACTACACATGAATCAACACAGGCTGAGATTATTGCAGCTGATTATGAAACCCAAAAATGCTCATTGTAGGAAAAGTCAACCATCTACAAATCCAGGATTACGAATAGAGCCCCTGACCTCTAATCCAATAACTCCTTAGGGAACAAAAAGGAAATTAAATTAGTTTGGCATAATTTGTTCTTACCGGGCTCATGCTGGCTCTAAGTGATCACTTTCTTTTCTCGGTGACTACAAACCCTTCACGATGATGAGATAACATGAGAAAGTCCCCCTCTGTTGCCCGGCACATTGACTACTCAAGGAAATGTCAGTAACGCCTCCTGCCAGCCACACGGGCCCAATTCACATTTATGCTTTGTCCCTGTTAGAAAACCAGGCAGTTCACTAGCTTCTCTCTCCCTTCTGTGCACATCCTATATGCCATGATTTCTCTAAGAATATTGATGTTAGCTCAGTGCTTCATCCATGTAAGTTATTTTAGCACTCCTGAGCTTCAGGAACTAGTACAGTCTGCAAACAGAACAAATTTACAGAAACTTTCCTCATGTTCTCTTCCATTCAAAGCTTCAAATCTCCTCGGATAATGTCTCTTCTGAATTATAAGCCTGAAGATCATTCCACGACCCAGCGCCTCCAATGTCCCAGGCACAGTGCTAACATTTGACTTCTGGTATCACTAATCCTCACAAGTGAAAAACTTATGCATTACCCTCTCTACTTTTTTTTTTTGTGTGTGAAATTTTAAAATTTACTCATAATGACTAACATTTTTGAGTGCACTTAACAGTATAATACATATATACATTGTACTTATGTAATACATATGTACATACATATATACATTATCTGTATATGCATAACTGAATCACTTTGCTGTACAGCATAAATTAACACCACATTGTAAATCAACTATACCTCAATAAAATTTTCAAAAAACAGGTATTTTCTTAGTCATCACAGGCACTTTTCAGCCTCCTTGCCTGGAACTATGGAGCAGCTGGATCTCTGGATTCAACAAATATTTATTGAGCACAAAATAAAACAAATCCCTGATCTCAGGGAGCTTATACCTTAGGGAGATAAAGTTAAATAAATAAAACAAATAATGTGTTCTGAAAAGAAAAAGCAGGGGGAAGTGCAGCAGAAGTGTCAGAGTGGGAAGGGCTATTTCATATGGAGTGATCAGGGACCAGCCCCTCCGATAAAGGATCGGAGCAGAGGTGGATGGAGTGTGAGCCAGAGGTACTCTGAGAAATGAGATGTGTGAAATGCTGCAGGCTCAGCAAGGAGCCCAGAGAGGGCAGCCGGGCACAGAGGCAGGAAGGCTGCACAGCTCTTCAGTCTTCCTGTTGAAGCAGCAGGACATTCATTGACGTTTCTCACTGCCTGAAGACTTCAAGTTCTCCACATGTCATAGAGAAAAGGATCAAGTAAAATATTCAGTAGTCTATAACAGGGTCAGCAAACTACAGCCGAAATCTGACCCACCCATTGTATTGATAAATAAAGTTTTATTGGAACATCGGTTCAATCATTCACTTACATATTGCTGAAGGCTGCTTTCCATTTGTGACAGGGACTCTATGGCCCACCAAAGCTAAAATATCCTACCTGGCTCTTTACAGAAAAAATTTGCTTACTCCTGGTATATTATAATTTATACAATCAGTATAAGAGTAAGAATTGATATTGTCCAAGTACCTATAATATGCTTAGTACACTACATCTACATTCCATCAATACTGAAATATATTCAAAATAGAACTTTCTACGATTAAAAATAAATAATTATAATACAACTACCTAAGAGTCTGCAGACTGGCAAGCAAAAGGTTATATATTGAAATACTGAAAACTGGTTCAATTCTCCTCATTTTCCAGTGAGCAATAAGCCAGGTCTCTGAAGGCTACACAAAGGCAGGTGGAAGTGATGGTGCGTGTGTGTGTGTGTGTGTGTGTGTGTGTGTGTGTGTCACCCAGGCGTGCACACATACACATATACAGTCAAATCGGAAAACTGACATATACACGCTAGCCTTTTCTGCAGAGCTGACACACTGCCATTTAACCAGCAAGCACAGAGCACGTTTTTCTGTTCCCAGTCACTAGTAAGAGACAAGGTTAACATTTTAAGTGATGGACTACAGCGTGTTATTTCCCCATGCAATGGACCCGTGACTGCACCGCCTTAGAAAACACTTAATTTCAGTGATTGAATACACGGGAGCTCACTTTCCCTGCTATGAACCTTTGACAGCTCCTCAGTTTCATGTACCAGGGGAACCTTTTTTTTTTCCTCCTTTTCTTTTTCCCTCCCCTTTATACCTGAAGGGAAGCAAAATGAATACGTGGTGGCAGAGAGAAAAAGAGGAAGCCTAGAGAATGAAAACTGGTTTGTAAGCATCAGTGTACTTTACAAAAGCCGTATTCACTGCCATCTGCTCTAATTACTTTTAATGTTTGGGCTACCATCTTCATACAGTAGAAATAATGATCTCCTCAAGGGCAAAAAAAAAAAATTTTTTTACAGAAACAAACAAAAGTTGATTGCATTTAGCTCCCAGGCTAAAGAAGCATCAAGCTACTTTGCAGTGAACAATCAATTAGGAAAGTGGATAGGTCTCCAATGAACACAAACAAATTGGGTCTTCTTCATGGTTCCATCCCCCTTCCTTCTTTTCCCACCTCTTTGGAGGAATCATGCCCACAGCTCACAGAGGGCAAGGAGATGCCCAGCCACATTTCTAGGTCTGAGGTTACACCACACCAATTCCTTACATTTGGATCAGAACCAAAGCCAAGTCTTCTCCCCATCTTTGTGCTGGCATTAGACATGTCCAGTTTCAAGAAACACTGAATATAGAGATAGGTATTCTACCAAGAGTACAAATCCTCTCTCCTGGGGTAAGTTCCTCAGAGACCACCACAGACCTGAACCCCTCATTGGAAGCTAGAACTAAAACAGCCTCATTAAAGCCTTCAGGAATGGAAATGATCCAGAATGGGTCCCTTCCTTGGCACTCCAGGAGAACTCAGGACTCAGCAAAACATATGGAGTTCAGAAAAACATGGAACAGATGACTGCAATGCCAGCAGAATGCTGACTTTCACAAAGACTATCTAGGGATCTTCTCAAATCCCCAAATTCAAGCATACTACCTGTATTAAGAATTCTGAGATGCCCCCCAGGATTCCTGCCCCCTGGTGTACATGCCCTGGATACTCCCCTCCCCTGTAGTACAAACAGAGCTACTGAATATGATGGGATCTCACTCCCATAATTAGGTTACATCACGTGGCTATGGTGAAGGAATTTTCCAGCTATAATTAAGTTCAGAAATCAGTTGACTTCGGGTTAATCAAAAGGGGGATAGACATCTCTTGTTTAGGTGAGCTCTTAAAAGAGAGATTCTTCCACTGACCTTGAAGGAGCAAACTGCCATGTTATGGAGAGGACCCAAGAGCAGCCTCTAGGACCCAAAATGGTCCCTGGCCAACAGCCAACAAGAAAATGAGGTCTTCATCCTACAGCTGACAGAAATTGACTTCGGCCAACAACTTGAATGAGACTGGAGGAAGACCCTGAGCTCCGATGAGGATGTAGCGAGGCTGACACCTAAACTTCAGCCTTCTGAGATGTTGAACAGAGACCCCAGCTACTCTGTGCCCAGACGTCTCCTGCAGAACCTTGGAGATAATAAATGGGCATTGTCTTAAGTTGCTAGGATGGTGGTGCCGGACAGAAGGCCAGATGGTTCTCCCACTGCATAAGTGACTCCCAGCACACAGGAGAGGCAATACAGAATTTTTTTCATTTATGATGCCAAGAAGTTTAAATTAAACCTGATAGAGAACTCATTTGCTCAGGAAGAGTTAAGACTGCTAAAGAAAAACAGCAAATACCATACAACTGCTATGTCTTCACAACCTTTCTCTGTTTAGGCTGAAGAAATGCAAAACCTTCCTGACCCTGAACACAACCATGATGTGTGTCCTTTGGGAGATACTAAGAATTTTTGAAAGCCCAGATTCCAGCTTGACTTCTGAGAATAGTATTTGAATATAATTGGTATTAATAGCACTACTCTTTCGCTTGCATTTCTTCCAAGGAGAGACGTGAATCTGACTTTTTTATTCCCTCACTTAAAAAAAAAAAAAAAAAAAGCTATGCTCTGCAGGGGAAAACCAACCTCAGAAACCAGAGAAATCCAGCCTGTACCTGTATCTGGTATCTTCATTGGCCTTGACTAAATAAATTTTCTCTCATTCTTTAAGGGGAGAGATTAAGGTACTTTTTAGGAAGAACAAAGGAGATGTTAATTTAGGTTTTTAGATCCCCTGATATCAAAGTAGTGTCATGTTTTATCATTAAACATTCATGCATGTATTACGTGGTATTGTCTGATGATGCAAAAGATGATTTGTTTTAAGGCTAATACCACAAAATTATCAGTCCTACTTGGGAATGAGGAAGCCCAGAAAGGTTAAATGATGGGTTTCGGAGCTGGGACGCAATCTCAAGAATCTAGAATTTGGGGAAATTGCCTGTCCACTGCAGTGCAGATGCCTTTCTTGTATACACAGGTTGTGTTTATTAAATCATCACCATCCCCTCTGTGAACCTTCACTGGACATTTTCTATGGGCCAGGTGTTACAGGACCCTGCCCGGGACCCACAAATGCATAACTGAATTTGTAAGCTCTTAGAGCCCAGTTTCAAGTGCATTGTTCCCTTTCCTCTAAACGCATCTGCCACACACTGTCCCTTTTCGGCCAAACCCTGTTTATTGGCTCCAGATGCAATGAATCATCTACTGACTTGAGCGACATTAGAGGTAAACACCAAGGTTAAAATGTAGAGATAATTGAATAATACCAACTACCAGTAACAGCAGTCCAGGCAAAGGAGGAAATAGACCCGGAGATCTCAGATAGGGCAGTCTGATGGAAAACCTCCACTCTCAGGATCAAAACCACATGCTATTTTAACATGATGGAAAAAAAATCTCTGTTTTATTTTTCCAAATTTTCATATGCCAGTTATCAGTATGGGTAGGTGCGGCAAGCAGGCAGTGACATAATTTAAATGTCCCCATGACTGAAAATAAAACATCTAAAAATCAACTGAACTGCCATCTATTTAGTATCTCAAAGCAGTGTGCTTTAAACTGTTTTTTAAATATATATGTGTAAGTTATTGCTTTGACTGCTGATAAATAAAATTAATGAAATATATGCATTTCTTCCAACAAACTCTTCTTCAGAGAAAACCCCATAAAGCAAAAATTTTCCAAAGCCTTTCCAAAAATTCATAAAGCTCACTATACTTTCCAGATAGCAAAATGTACTTGAATCATTTGCTTTACAGTCACCTGGCATTCACTGTATACTATATACACTGTATACTATGCACATCATGTATAAACATGGTATAACATATACCCATGTTTATACAAACACTTGAAAAACTTTCCTTATTGTGTCTTTAAAGGCAGAAAACTCAGAACCCTTAATGAATACTAAACAATCCACAGGCATAGTTATCACCCAAGAAGCTTGGAAGTTTAAAAGCCACAAAGACCCCCATGAAATGAGCCTTAAAGCAGCAGTACTCACTCTCTAGGGATCCAAGTCTAGACTAATTCAATAAGCAACATGGGAGAGCGATCAGAGGCCACAACATCTGACATAACACATGCAAAATGCCTTGCCATGGAATTCTCCCAACTTTGGGAAATTACCCTCTTGTTGAAAATCAGGATCTCAACTTGCTGAGGGTTAATTATTCACATAGCTCTGTTTTGCCTTAAGGAAATAGGAGCTTCTTCGTTCCCCATTTTCCCAATGGGAAGAAATATAGCTCCCAATAAGCCCCTCTATTACTTAGGGTTAATGAAAGCTTAGATATTTATTCTAACATCTCATTTCAAAAAGGTGAAATTAAGGGACTGCTACAAGACTACTTACTCAATGAATTGAGCAGGGGTAGAGTCAGGACAAAAGCCAGACGAAGTGATTTGTTCTTTCCACCAAAAGACGTGGCCTTTATTTTTAAGTTAACATAGTGTAAGGAGCTCTTCTAAAATTTTCTTGATGGACCCGTCAACATGCATTCTGGCAGCTATGAGCCACATGAATGGATCCCATGGAAAAGCTGGTAAGCACATGGCACAGCTTCCCATTAGTCCCCATTTCCTACTTCTGGACAGCTCCTCCAGATGAAGTCTCCTTTGCCCAGGATCTATCCAAAGGCGTTTTTGTTGTTTTAGAAAGTTGAGAAAAAAAATCACTTCACCTCCTAATCAATCACATGAAGCAGAAAGAAATAACCTTTCCTTGTTACTCCCTCCTCTTTCCCATTATACTCAACTAAGTGGGGTGGGAAAGGTAGCTTTTAATCTGCAAGTCTTTACGTTTTTCATATGGGGCAGCCCAAAGCAAACCTAAACCATTGTTAGTTTAAAACATTTTTTAAACCTTCTGAACATACTGGGAACATTCATAGACAATGTAATGGACATAGATAATTGACACCTTGCCTAAATCCCCAAGAAACTGAGAAGATAAGAAGGTACCCAAAGGATATTTTGAGAATAGGAGGCAAAAGCAGAAAATAAATGAAGTTTAATTACTTTTTGCAAACTAAGCTAGAGATTTGGATTTTTAAAGATAGAACTTAAGCCAACATGATTTATATAAAAAACACTTATTTGTTTTTATGTAGGGGAAATCTTCATGACATTTGGATTTGGCAATGATTTCTTCACTATGATATCAAAAGCACAACAACAACAAAAAAATAGATAAATTGGACTTGATCAAATTTAAAACTTTTGTGTATCAAAGGATGCTATCAACGGAGGGAAAACGCAACCTGTGTAATAGAAGAAAGTATTTTCAAATCATATATCTGATAAAGGATTAATATCCAGACTATATAAAGAAATTCTGAATTGCAACAACAACCAAAAAAACTCTATTAAAAATGGTCAATGGACCTGAATAAACATTTCTCCAAAGATCTATATAAATAGCTAATAAACATAGGAAAAGATGTTCAACATCACTAATCATTAGGAAAATGCAAATCAAAACCATGAGCTGTCACTTGACAGCCATTAGGATGGCTATTAGTTTAAAAAAAACACAAACAAAATAACAAGTATTGATGAGAATGTGGAGAATTAGAACCCTTGTGCATTGCTAGTAGGAATGTCAAATGGTGCAGCCACTTTGGAAATGGTATGGCAGTTCCTCACAACATTAAACATTGGCGTACCATATAATTCTGACCATTCCAATATTGGGTTTATACCCAAAAGAACTGAAAGCAGGGACTCGAACAGATATTTGTATATCCATGTTCATAGCAGCATTATTTACAGGCCAAAAGTTGGAAGTAGCCCAAGCGTTCATCACAGATGAATGGACAAAGTATGGTATATCCATGCAATGGAAGATTATTCAACCTTAAAAAGGAAGGAAATTCTGACACATTACACCATGGATGAACCCTGAAGACATTATGCTAAGAGAAATAAGCCAGCTACAAAAGGATAAATATTGTATGCTTCCACTTAGATGAAGTACCTATGTTGCCAAATTCACAGAGACAGAAAGTGGAATAGTGGTTGCCAGGGTCTAGGGGCAGGGAGAATGGGGAGTTAGTGCTTAATGGTTATGGAGTTTCAGTTTGGGAAGATGAAAATGTTCCAGAGATAGACAGCGGTGATGGCTACACAACAATGCCACTGAACTACACAATTAAATATACTTAAAATGGTGAATTTTACATTATGCATATTTTACCACAATTTAAAAACTGGGGAGAAAAAGATATTTCTTCACTTCTAATAAGGAATTTTAGAGCCTCCTGTCTTCTCTTTTTCAGATGAGGATGCTGGATCTCAGAGAGGCTAAATGACTTTTTCAAGGTTCTAAAACCTGACGAAGGAATGCAAAACCAAAAATGAAGACAAGGCTCGGCATATAAGCTTGCCTTGCTGCTCTGTGGAGAGTGGGTTTGTCCCCTTGTTTTTGTGAGTGCATGTGCATGAGTGTGTCCAGAAGTCCTCTGTGCTCTAGTCCCTGGTCACCTCTCCACTCCACTCGATAGCATACAGAAATCACCTGCAGCTCCCCAGACACACTCTGGTATTTCCCATCTCCAGCCTCCAGTCCCAGAGGTGACCTCTATTACCTGTGCCCAGAAGACCTTTCTACCCTATTCCACTAGGGAAACCCTTGCTCAGTCTTCAAAAGCCAGATCATCTCCCTTTCTCTGTGAAGCTTTAGCTAGTGTCCCCTCACCCTGAAACAGAGCTGTCTCTTTTTTCTGCTTGCACTGGGCTTTGGACTTATTGCTATAGTATTTATCTTCATAGTGTTTGGTATCTTGTGGTATTTTCTATCTCCACGCCCACCTCATCTAAGTCAAAGGAGACAAGATTCAAGGGAACCAATGGGAGAGCTTAACGGAAAAGGCACCAGCATTTGCTTCAGACCTGGAAAGTCTAAACAAGAGACTGTGGCTGGAGCTGCCCCGGCCCAGCAGCAGAGGGAAAAGATGGAGCTGGTCTGGGAGCAAGCTGCCTGTCACTACAGGAGGAACAAAGGTGACTGTAGATCCCACTGAAGGGAACGGATTGGGGGTGATAAAAAGGATTTTTCCCAAGAGGCAGCCTGAACTATTGGGGAGAGCGAAGTTCCCCACCCAAACACTCAATGGGCCAGAAATGGGCCAGAATGGGTCAGAAAGAATTGTAGGCCAAGGACCTTAGTTGGAGGATTTCTGGTGAACCCACAAAAAAGCCCACGAGGAAGCTAAAAATGGTACCTCTGCCACCAGCAGTGCATTTGTTACCTTGTTGCTGTACCTGCCACATCTGATGTATAATTTTACCCCAATCCTCCCTCCCCCAGGCCAACTCCTACAAGAAGTGGGGAAGGGGATGGAGGGAAGAGAGAAATAACCACTCCCCCACCACAAGCTTCAAGCCATCTGGGGATGGGGAAGTCAATTTTTAAACTGATAAAATTTGTGGCTTTGAAATTACATTGAACTGAATTGGAGTTAGATGATTATTAGAGCCTATCAAGACTACTGCATTCAAAAGCAGGTCATAAGATAAGGATGAGGTTACAGGGGACCCTGGTCTGGGCGTTTCAAAGCCAAGAAGCTTGAGAGTAAGGATGCACCTGAGAGTGTGGGAAACTAGAAACAGCCAATGGCATTATCCTTTAAAACAACACAGTTATCAAGGGAAGGAGAGAACTCAACCCCTTTGTAAAAGGAGCCATAGCTTCGAAGGAAGATTAGGGAAAGGCTGAAGTTCTCTGGTTAAGATTAAACAGTTTCTATACTGAGGAAAATGAGCTAATGGAACAAGAGAAAAGAAAGGGGATCAATGATGACCTCGAATGGTGCCGAGATGGGAGACGGGGTGATTTACATACAACACTTAGGCAGGGATCAGCCCCTTCTCTGCTCATCCCACAAGCACTGGCAGTCCCCAAGCATCCATCCCCTTCTTTCTCATCTGCACATGCTTCCTGGATACTGTCACCACCTCCCTTAGCCTCTGTTATAACCTACCTTATGACAGCTTTCAAATTTATATCTCAGACCCTGAACTCTCTCCTAAGCTCTGAATAGCCAGATAGCTCCACATGTATGTTACATGGAACAGTCAGCCGTAACAAGGGTAAAACTGCATCTCTTAGCCTCCCCTTCCTACAAACTCACTCACTCTGCCATCAACACTTAGTGATGCAGTATCCACCAAGGTGACAGTGTCCCCCAACTCCAGAAATATAGTCACCTGCAATTCCTCCTAACCCTTATGTCCCATGGCCAACAAGTCACCAAACGGTGTCCGTTCACCCCAGAAATGCCTCTTAGTTCAGGCTTTTCTTTGCCGTGTGTAGGGCAACAGGAGGTGCTCGTTGTTCACCTGGATTTTCTGGAATAAAGGCTCCATGAGGGCAGAGAGCAGGTCTGTGTGTGCACCTAGAGTTTAGCACAGTACTTGGTCCACAGCAGGTTTGTAATGAATCCTTGTTCATCAAATGAAGGCAGGCTGCACGAAGGACCACCATGGCGATGGCGGAGCTGGCCTCTCTGCTTCCACTCTGCTCGCAGCCCTCCCCCCTCCTCCTCCCCACAGGCACTGCCCATATTCAATATTCTCTTGCTAGAAAAGCTAACCTCATTAATTCATATTCTCTCCCTCTCTCTCTCCCTCGCTCACACACACACACACTCACAGTCACACACCTGGCCACACACCCCCTTAGAATACAGAGGTGTGAAACTGATTCCCAGTGCCTAGAAAATAAAGTACAAATTCAAATAAGTATATAACCCTCCGCCCAGGAATTGGTCTCCGCAGCCTCATCTCCCACTCCTTCCGACTCCTCCCCGGGATGTGCACCATCCTCAGGCTATACCAAGAGCCACACCACCTCCTAAACACGTCATGATCGTGCTGATGTGTAAGTCCCTTCTCTCCTGGGCAATGCCATCATCTCTCAAGGTCTGGCTCCACTTTAAATCTCCCTCGATGACTTTCTCAGTTCCTCTTTGAGAAACTATTCTTTCCTCGGTGCCTGCCCTGCATCCTGCTCCTACTACTTCTGCGGTCCAATTTACCTTGACATTTACGTTGCTAGAATGTGAGTTCCACAGGGCAGGGGCTGCACCGTAATCATCTGCATATCACAAGTCACCAGCACGGTACCTGGCACACAGTGGGCAGCTACCGAGTCAATTAGATCAAATTCGTGAATTAGACTGGCTATGTGAAACAGGCAGCAGCAAACAGCAGATTACAGCGCCACCGAAAACCCTTCTCTTGCCTGAAATTTTACAATTTCTTTGTTCTCTGTTAAAATAATTTAATGTTTTTTAAAAGATTGCAGAATACATTCATCAAGGCGTAATCCAAACTACTGGTGCTGTGTCTGCCAGAAGAGTGCCTCCAGACCTGCTTCGATAAATTGATAGCACTTATTTGTAATTTGCAGCCCCCATTTGCATGCAAATAATTAATGCACTGGAGTCCATAAAATTGATTTTTCTCTTAAGTTGAATATTCTACCTACAATCTTGTTAGGGTATCAATTAATGAAGTTTTACTATATTCAACCAATAAACATCTGTTGAGCCAGGTACTGCGGTAGGTCCCAAGGATAAAATGATACATAACATAATTCCCTGCTCTCAGGAAGCTCACCGTCTAGAAGAAACCGACATAAAAGCCAATCCTTATTATATCACACATGCTTGTTTCTTTTCTCACAAGGGCAAAATCTGGATGTTTACAAGAGAAGATAGAAAAGATAAAAGCTAAAAAAGTATACTTAGAAATATTTCTGATTATGATCCTGCTTGCAGAAAATATAATCACTTGGCTTTTAAAAAGAAATCATGCAAACTTTTGATACTCTGAACAAGAAAACCTACTCAACATGATCTCATGTTATTAAAGCCTTTACCTGGGAGTCAAATATTATCAAAATCTATAAACAATAACTGGACACACATCATTTTAGAGACTGTAACTACGTATTTTTCATTTCAAGAGGGTGGACTGTTCACTATTAATAACCTTTGTTCAGCATAGCAACATTTGTCCAAATCAGTCAGCTGCTTTAAAAACCTAAATAAAATTATGGGGGAAAAAATTCCCTTATCTTTTGGAAAATGGGAGAAGGCCACAGGGCTCATAAGCCTCTGATTGGGACCCATGCTTGCCCCCAAGAGGCAACTGCCACAAATCTTCAGAAGAAACCCCTGATTCAACACCATCCCCGGACACACACTCCCCCTACATACTCGTCCACTCGTCCACCTACACTCCACATCTGCTCTAATTGGAGTCACACAAAAACCTCAGTGCAACCCAAGCTCAAATTCCTCAAGACAATTGTGGTCACTGAGTCCAATAAAAGAACCTTCGAGATAGCCACACCTAGACCATCTCTGAGACATTTGCCCTGGGTCCTTAGGCCTCCTGCACCAAAGCTGAAATTCAGGCGTTGCTTACATGGTGCCCAGGAAGCCTCTGCAAGATTCAGGAAGGAAACACAGTAAAGCCTGCTACTAACAAAACCCAGAATCAAAAGGGAGGCCAAGTTGATGTCAAATTTGTAATCAGCAACTCTATGATGAACTTGTTTTTCACAGACTTTAACACAGCAGGCCAGCCCACAATCACAGCTGCACAAGTAAACTGAGACCAGGTTAAAAAGTCTTTTTTGTTTTTCATTTAGTTTTCCAGTTCACCACAGTGGTGAGAACTGGCCAGACCACAAATAATGGGGGTGTAGCTCGTATTCATATTTTAATTCGAAACATTGTTATTGCGTAAAGGGAATCTCCTTTGACATTTGTATTCAGACAAGGCTGGAAACAGCATCTGAACTGGGATAATCATATCCCAGTGTGTTTCTCTCACTCAAAAGCTGAACCGTCTGCCTTAACACTTTCACAGACTCCTCCAGGCCCGCTTCAAACAGACAAAACACTCCTAAAACTCAAAGAAACATCGCGACACCTTTGTAATAGGCCTATTTCCCAAGGGGGGGATAAAAGGACAAGGCAAATTAAGGGAAATGCAAAATATAAACTTGAAACCTACTGTCAATAAAACCCAAAACAAACTCGAAGCAGAGGTGAAAAAAGCAGGGGGAGGAAAAGCAATGTTCAATGGTCATCTTTCTTCTCCTTTTATTTGAGGAAGTTAAGCGTGCACAGCTCCTTACAAGCTGTCTTTGGCTACAATCACTATTAATGAGCTTTGACATTTGAAATTCAACTGAGCATGAGCTAACAGCTTCCAGCACTGCACCACCCATGAGGACAACTGGAAATATTTTGCTAGGGCCTAACGGTGTGTTTATTGAAAAGACACAGCTTCCAAGAGAAAGTGTTTATAGCAGCCACTTTACCTGCTATCCCTGCCCTGTGATGTCTGTTTGGTTTCAGGGTTTGGGGGTCCCTCTTGAACTCATCCTCGTCATAGCTCTAATTGTTTTCAAGTCTAGCAGGAAAACATTAACGAAGCTCTTTGCTCTACAGCAACCTGGATAATAAGGACGGATCTGAGAACAAGGAGTTATGACAAAGGAGCAGGCCACAAAGAAAAAGAAGTCAGCCCTTTGGAAAGGCAAGATGACAATACTTGTGTTATTGGCAATGCCATTAAAATGATCCTTTTCCAAAGACAGCACAGTGAGCAGAACAATGAGGCTGGAAAGATGGCCTGTGTTCTTCTTAGCTAAAATCTTGGTTCATTGAATGGAAGTGAATCCATCATTAACCAGTCAGTCATTTCCCCAAGAGAAAGGCCTAGAAGGAAGCTATTCCCTTTACTCCTCACCAGAGAAGGCTTTGGGCGCACTGACTTGTTGAAGAAGGGAGGATAGGGACAAAGAGGGAATGAACTTGACCTCAAAGATGCTCACACACACCCCGATCCTGCACAGAGTCTGTGCATTCAGTCTCCACCTTCATGCTGTATTCAAACAAAATGGAAGCATCCTTCTGGATCTCCTGCCAAAGTCCTAAGAGCACTGTCCCGTGTTCAGTGATCCTGTACATATTCTTGACCTCAAGCATACCAGGATGTCAATATCAGTATGAAATTCAGAACCTCCACCCTTTCCCTGAAGCCACTGTTATGCTGGAGAATTTAGGGGTATCCTTTCCTTGAGGCATTCCCTGACCCAGCAAAGTGAAAGCAAAATTTCTAACCCAATCTGGAATGCCTCTGAGGAACGCAGACAGAATCTCAGCTACAAAGAAAAGGAAGTTCAGAATCTGTGACCTAGAAATCACATACAATGTAAGGTTTCATTTACCAAACCAAGCTGGGCCACACCTACAACACCAAAAAGGGAAAGGCTTGAGGATGACACCAAATCTTTAAGGTAATTCAGAGGTTATAACCGGAGGCAGAGGAGGAAGTGGGAAAGGTGGGCTCTTTGTCCAAAGATATTTTCTCATTACTAGATTTTATTTTCATAGAAAAACCAAATATTATCAGACTCTAATTTCTTTTAAAATACCAAATATTATAGAATCTTTATATGTTCCCTTATTCTCATACATTATATGTGACTTCTAAATTATTTCTAAAAGTTATACAATAGGCAGAATTTTTTAATAATATATATCAATTATTAATGCATCAGAATGTACTTTTGACAGTTATTACTTAACAAATGGCACATGGTTGCATTACCAATTCATTGTTCATCTTAGCATATTTCCAGTTATAAACGTGAGAGGGTGAAGTAAAAACTTAATGATAAACAGGAATAATTCTGTTTGGGGGGAATCTGTATAACTAATTACTTTGTGTCTTAAGTATTAAAAAAAAAAAGAAGCAGCAGCAGAAGTGTAAGTGACATAGAGCACCTGGTCCTCTAGGATCATGAGATTAGGTCTTCATGGTGGAAGGTACATCCCAGACCTCTCACAATCTCAGTCATGAAGACTAATGAGACACAGCTCAGGGGGGTGGGAGGGCAGGAGTAATTTCACAAGATTCACACACTGAACCTCATGCACTTCTTCAAGAAGTATCTTTCAAAGCTGCACTCAGAATTGTTTTACTTTGATTTTGCACATCTATCTACCAAAATTGTGTTATCTTGTCAGTCGGTGAAGAAGAGAGCAGAAGGACAGATTAGAAGGAAGTGGAGGCTGCTGACAGCAGCCCGCCTGACAGACACCTGCAGTCTGAACAGCAAAGGAAGGGCAGGATGGGTCAGTACGGTCGTGGCCATTTGGCGAGGAGCACACACCTTCCTGCTACTTCAATACTACCTCTGGCGGAAGTGTTATTTCCAAAAAGCAAAATCACTGAGGTTTATGCTAATGATCCAGAAGCATCCAGAGAACATTTGATTCTGCTGCCTAGAGTCAGTCAAAAAGGCAGGAAAGCCTTTGCTCTGTTCCAGAAGATAACATCCAAAATAAACAAGGCTCGGTATTTTAAGGGCAATGGTTTGGTTGCCTGGAAAATTGACTCCTACATTATCCCTCATTCCTCTAAAAAGAGGATTCTGGTCCAGGATGAAATCTGGCAGTGTCATTTATTCAACAAATAGTGGGGCAGCACCTACTAATGCCAGGCACAGTGCTGGGTGCTTGAACTGCCTGCTCCCCAGGACATGTCATCTAACAGAAGATGGGTATCACAGCAGGTATCAGGTACAGCAGTGGGTACAGGGGATGTCAGGGCACCACAAGAAAGCACCAGCCACAGGACCAGAAAGCCCTCCAGGGATGGGGCAATGCATGTGCACAGCACAGTCCCAGACTCAGTGGCTTCCTCACTCACTCAGATCCCCCCCATTTGGGGAGGACTTTCAATTGACCTGAATTTGGAAAATATCAAAATAAAAACCAAACCAACTAAAACTTCAGGGCTGAAGGCATAAGGCTTGGTGGAATGACAATTACAACAACGATGATGGTAAACACTGATTGAACATTCATCAGACACGGGGCACTGCACTAAGACCTGCGCTGTCATAACCCTATTTGAACCTCACAACCACCATCTGAGGCATCTATCTTATCAGTCCCGTTTACAGATGGGAAAACTGACACTTGCAGAGGCTAAGAAGGATGCCCAAGGACAAAACACTGGGAAGTGATGGGGCCAGGGCTCACTGCTCTGTTTCCAGACACAGACACCTGTGCCCTAAAGAACAATCTAGGGCAATATAAAAACTGTCTCAATAATAGTAAAGTTTTCAGAAATCTGAAATTATGGGAAAAATATAACCCCGGGAACAGAAAGAGTTCCACCAATCAAAAGTTGTAACCAATCACTTTTCTCCCCTCATGGAGGAGAAGTTCTTTTTCTTTAGCCCTTTTTTCCTGAACGTGTGGACTTTCAGTATTTCTGACTCTGCAGAACACCCTCGGGTCCCCAAACCTCAGCGATCGTTTTATCTTATCAGTTGAAAAAAAAAAAAGGGTTTTGAGGTAGCAACACGCATTCAAATTCCAACTTCACCACTTACTCACTGAGTTACCTTGGCAGTCATATAATTTCCTTGAAGTTCAGTCCCTCAACCATAAAATGGAGATTCTTCAAGGGCCATTATAGTTATATATAATAATATATTGTTAACAAACATACATGAAGACCAACTCAGTGCCTGACACATAACAGGTGCTTACTTCTTGCTTTTCTCACACTTTTCCTTAAACAAAAACAAAGAGAAGATATATATTTCTTAAGTTCAGTTGTTGCATCACCATTTATGGCAAAAAAAAAAAAGTAGAATCAACTTTCTTGGATGATGAAAATGTTCTATACCTTGATTTTGAGTGTGGGATTCATAGTATATACATATGTCAATGAACCATACACTTAAGACCTGTGCATTTTTGTTCTATGTAATTTATTTGTCAATAAAAGACAAACTCTTGACAAATAAACTTTAATTTTAAATTTAGTATTTCAAGTATATTAATTCTATGAGCAAGCCAAATTATACAGCATACATTCTATGGTGCCAAGCTAGAACCTGTTAAAAGCCAAAAAAATACACACTACATATTTTTCAGCTAGCCCTAAAATTTTATTCCTCCGCCTTGCCCCTACTTTAATCAATCTTGTGGAAATTTACAGGAACTACCAATTCATTGCTCTATTCTGCAAGCGCCACGTTATTTCCAACCACCACCTCCATACACCAACGGAATCCACACTGATACAGGACCTGTAAGAGGTGAGTAGCGCTTTAGTACTTTCAGAGGGTTTTCACATCTGTAGACTCATCTAAATTTCAAAATCTTTGCAGGAAGATGCTGTGAAGCACTAGTGCCATCATGTACACGAGGACAGTGATGGCTCTGAGAAATCGAGCCATGAATCCGGGACCTCTTAGTAAGGTGGTCTTGGCAGAGACTAGAACCTACATCTTCCAGCGTCAAGACTCATCTCTTTCCATTACTCTGAGGAAAGGATGGCAAAACAAGTCTTCCAACCTGTGCCAACTAAAGATGACCCCTCCCAGTACTGGCTACTGAGAACCAATATCGTAAAGCCAGGAAGTCACATCCTTAAACTCCTCTGGCCTTAGAAAAGGATGGATTCTGCCTAAAGCCTATTTCTCCACTCTTTCCAGAGTTGCTTTTGGGGACCAATATTTTTATAACCAACATGATTCTTCTCAAAGGAGAGCATTAATGCCACGGATCCAGCCCAGCCTTCAGGCCTTTTGCCCTGGAACCATCTTACCTTCTACAAACACTCTATGAGGGAAGAAAAAAACTAAATTTTTCCAGGTCAAATAAAAAGAAAAAATTCATAATTAAAGCCATGGTCTTTTAGACCAAAAAACTCAGTTCTCCCTTCTTTTCTTTTCTCCCTGCAAAATGTATTTCAAGACTAAAAGAGCCAATTAAAAATTCTATTATCATGAAGTAGAATTCTGTGGATGCAGCAATACTGAGCAAAAGCAATTATATTCCTGCCTTTCCAAAAATGTATAAAACCTACGCCTACAGGTGTGTGTGTGTGTGTGTGTGTGTGTGTGTGTGTGTGTAGGAAGGCAAGAGAGTTATTACAGAATTGAATTCACATATCTACAACAAATCAATTAATAATACCATATTATAATGACATATTTTCCATTATCTAGAGGAATTTCATTTTATTTGTTTTGTACCTTTTACACTTGAATTATTATTTCACAAAGTGGGGGGCTAATTAAGGCCTTTAATTTCACCTCTCCAAGACATTTTTTTAAAAGGCTTAACAATCCTAATCAGACCATTAGAAAAGTTCAAGAGAAAAACGAAGGATCTATGGCTACATCCGTTAAATTCTCCCGAATAGCTCAAGGCCTGTGTTAATTTAAAAAAAAATGGGAGAAGGAAGGGAGAGAGAGAGAGTGCAGAAGAAAGAAAATAAAGAGAAAGAGAGCAAGAAAAAGAGGGAGGAAGAAAGGAAAGAAAGAGAGAGGGAGGGAGGGAGGGAAGGAGGGAGAGAGGGAAAGAAAGGAGAGAAAAGGAAGGAAAAGCAAAGGGAACAAGCCATCTCACTTATCCATCCACGCATCTCACAGCCGCTTTTATTGTTATTTATTTATTTCTTCCCCTTTGGAGCCAGATCCTTTTTTCTCATTTACTCCGACAGAGACTGTCCTCCTGGATTGACCTTTTATTCTTTCCTTTTCCTTCACCCCTCAGGGTTATTGCCCTCGTGCCAGTAACTAGATAACATACTCTATCAAAGATTTTTTTTAAACTCATTGGGCAGGCACTAGGGCTGTTAGTGGCATCAATCGTGGGCTGACACGGGTCGGGGTCAACCATTTATCTCTGCGCGTAGCCTGTGGTTACCGGGCAGCCATCTTGACTTGCAGATGTCACCTCCCCAGCCTGATAACATCTGCTTCTGAGTCGTTTACTTCCCTTGTTTGGCCTGTTTCTTTGTTTTATTCCACTGGACATCTTTTCATACAAAATCTAGGTAGGAATGAGTGAAGCCCCTCCCTTTTTTCAGAGCCTTTTCAAATTCCAGAGCCAGGGAAACAGTTATGGGCTGGGAAAAGAATCTGGCTTTCCGGGCCAAATTTTTCAAAATAAAACTGAAACACTTTTGTTCCTTAGGAAATTCAGCCATGCCCTTGAAGTTAAACTAAACTCACAGAGTGTTGCTCAAATTCCACTAGACATGAAATTTTAGTAAAAGATTTCTTTCAACTCAAATTTATTTTCCATGCTACTCCATCCTTTTCTCATCTTGTCTTCTCCTCACCGCCCCGGACCCATACCATTTGCTATCATTTTGGTAACTTATTCAGCAGGCAGCATCATAGTGAAAAGAAGTTTCAGATGAGGCAGACTGCACTTCTAAATCCCAGCTCCAACATTTTAGCCATGGGGCCTTGGACAAGTCTCTCAACCTTCAGAAGCATCCACTTCCTGATCTATAAAATGGAGCTAATAATATCTACTCATAGTGCTGTGAAAATAATGTACACAAAATAGTCATATGCCTTGTGCCCGTCACATATAAAAGCTCAATATACATGAGCTACTATTTATTTCCTTAAAGTTAATAAATAGTCACTTAGCTGCTCAGGCAATGGAATTTGGTGGGTACCAAGCATGGCTCAGCCCATACACGAAAATCATCATCACCACCTATTTTTCTATGATTATAACCATTTATTTGAGTCTCTAAGAATTGTTATAAAATGCAAACATACCTGGAGAGTTTTGGATTTTATGAACTTAAACCTTAAATAGGAGTTGAAGTTGATTAAGAATGGAAGTCAGAAATTTTTTTAAAAAAGAAAAAAGAAGAGACGCTCAAAGGGAAACTTTATATATAGATATAATTTTTAATCTAAACACCCTTATGTTCCTATAAAATTGAATAAATGTGAAACGTAGTCATCCTTTTCACAGCATTTTGTACTCTGTGAGAAATACTAAACTATGAGAGATTCCCAGGTTAAAACTTACCTTCATCCTCAAAATTCCCACTAGCAGATTCCCCTTTCAAAATTAACCCATATAAAATAGTCTTCCATTCAAACTTAAAAAACAAAAGTAAGTTGATAGCTGTTGAAGGTGGGAGATGGGTACATGGAGTTTATTACATTATTCTCTCCACTTTAGTTTATTTGAAACTGTCTATTTAAAAAGTTAAAGAGGGGGCTTCCCTGGTGGCACAGTGGTTGAGAGTCTGCCTGCCAATGCAGGAGACACGGGTTCAAGCCCTGGTCCGGGAAGATCCCACATGCCACGGAGCAACTAAGCCCATGTGCCACAACTACTGAAGCCGCGCACCTAGAGCCCATGCTCCACAACAAAAGAAGCCACCGCAATGAGAAGCCTATGCACCACAACGAAGAGTAGCCCCCGCTAGCTGCAACCAGAGAAAAGCCCGCGTGCAGTAATGAAGACCCAACGCAGCCAAAAATTTTTTAAATAAATTAAATAAATTTTTTTAAATAAATAAAAAGTTAAAGAAAAAAATGGGCCCCAATAAATATATTACCTTATATAGGCCAACTGCACTGCTCTTCCCAATTGTACCATTGAAGTGTGTGATACACAGTAAATAATACGGTCAGTTTTCCGCGGTGCTGATACTGAAAGGAATGGTTTCTTAGGATGGAACAAAGAAGTCTTAAAAATTGTCTTTAAAAAGTCATAAAATTTATGGATAGGTGTATAGTCATAGACGTGAATATATCACCCTCACGCATTGCCGACATTGAACCTATGACCCTTCCAAGTTTATTCATCCAACATACAGAACATGTCTTTTAATTACTTCACCAAACTACCATACGTCTACACTCAGTGCCTGTAGACACTGAACTCAGGAGTGGCCGTCTCTAAACTCTCCAGCTTGAAGGTTATGAGGTAGAGGAGCCGGGGAAGCATTAACGGCTCATGACATCCCTGGCCAATATTCCCTTGGCCAGGATCAAAGCAACTGGATGCTGAAATTGTAGAGAATCTTTTTTGGTCTCTTTTTATTATCTCTTTTTACATTTTCTGCTCTAAGCAGGTATCCTTTTTGCAGAAGATAAAAAGGTGTTTTGTCTTGTTTTGTTTTGTATACTAAAGCACTTAAATGGAGAGTTCAAAACAGTAGGAAGAGAGAAGCTGGAATTACCGGGCAATATGATACTGGCAGGTGCCTAAAAATTATGACACTTGTGTGTCTCCTACAACAGCACCCCCATCCCTAACCTTACAAGACACATTGCCTCATTTCCCAGAAAATTTTAAAAAGGAAAATTAAGCTGAATATTCTGGAACTACAGACCTAGTCTCCAATTACTTCACTAATATAATACAGCAAAGGAACTTACGAGGTTCTCTCTGTACTGCAAAGATTAGTAATTTCTACAAAATATTGCTCACATTATCAAGACTTAATGAAACAGTTCAGAAAGATATTGTAAAAATCACCTGTCAAGCAGATCTCTATTTCTGCAACCCTCAGAAAAACCCAGCTGGCAAATGGCCAAACTATTATGTTTGTGGAGGCCAGATGCCTTCCTCTGTAAATGGAAGGCCTTTCTGAGTAAATCACCCTTTGTACAACTTATTTCTTTGGTAAGAGTATGACACTTCTGTCTTTCCCAATGTCTCCAGTCTCAATAACAGTTTCTAAAAGCTTCACAATGAAAGTTTTCAGACGTGATTTCCATCTGGTGACCATCAGCTTTAATGATGTTCACTCATGTATTCATCCAACAAAACTTTATTCCTATAGAGTTCCTAGAGTTCCTACAGTTATGAATATCAGGCCTCAGACTGCAAATTGCTACCCCACCAGCATAAATGAGCACACATCCACACACGGGCACGTCCACTGAAATCACTGGCAGAGCAGAAGGGTAGAGGAAGCAGAAAGTCTCGCTGGAAGGACCTAGAACACAAGTGGTAGGACAGTGCCCACAAGAAGGCAGGGGCTGAAGGGGTCGTGGTGGGTAAGGGAGCACAGCTAGACCCATGCCGCTAGCAGAGGTTGGAGCTCGGGAAGTACATTTTCATATACTTGTACTTTCTCCACTACCCAGAGATCCACTTCCACAAATTTATATTATAACTTCACATACTTATTTTGGAATTGTTCATAAAAGAGAACAGGTTTCCTTTCTTCTTCTCTTGAAAGCTTTTTTCCAAAGAACATTATTAATTTAGTAATATTGCTAAATGACTATTCTATTGTTATTAAAATTACTATTTTATTAACAATACAGGCTCTGGAATTCTTCTGTCTTTGAGTCCCTGCTCTGCCACTTACCTGCTGTGGGTCCTGAAACAAGCTACTGAACCTCTCTGAGCCTTTATGGATCCGTAAATTGGAGATGATAGGGACTTCCCTGGTGGTCCAGTGGTTAAGACTCTGCACTCTCAATGCAAGGGGAATGGGTTCGATCCCCGGTTGGGGAACTAAGATGTCGCATGCTGCACGGCGCAGCCAAAAAAAGGAAATGATAATAGTAATCACGTCAGAGCTCTATTCTGAGGGTTGAATGCGAAGCTCAAGTAAAGGGCTTCACTCAGTACCCAAGAAGAAGAAGTCACTATTCAGCCAACGTTATGTCCTTCCCTTAGTAATAGCAGTGTTTCTTTCCAGGAAAATACAGAATATACTTCCCTAGATGGTATCATATCTACTACTGAAATACCCTATTATGTTTTTCCTTCCATTTTCCTCAGTCTTCCCAAAACAGCAAGTATACACTTGGTTGTTCCATTTTAATGTTTGAAAACCACAGATTTATCCAGATGAAGTGATGAATTCTGTGAGCAGAAGGGATTCAGCAAAGGAACGAAGAATCACCTTCTGAGGCTGTGGCCCCTGGATTGGAGGGGGAACAATGTGAAGATGAATTTAAATGCTGGAATGGCTCTGCAAGAGAACTACACAATCTCCTTTTCAAGAAGCTACCAGTACAGGACAGTTTTATAACAATATTACCAAGCCGAGGAACCGGGAATTGTTCCCCATGCGTTTTCTAGGCCCCCTCAAGGCCTGGGTGCTGAAGGCTTCAATCAATGTGAGGCTAGAGGATGTGAGCTGTAGCCCAGATTTCATGCCACATAGCAGAGTGAGGCTTTCTTCCAGGAGTCTTTTCCATTGTTAACGTGTAAGAAACATTAATGAATTCCTATCTCAAATGTGCAGAAGCCTCGCACAAAGAGAGAAGCAAGCCTGTCCTCTCCCTGCACTCTTCTAGCTCTGGATTAAGAAGGTACAACTTTCAGGGCTGCTGGGACAAGGGTCCCAATTCAAACCTTCAGTCTCTGCCCCCATTAAAATTTAAAACCAGATTCAACCCATTATAGAGTGGCACTAGAGGACTGCAATTTTATCCAGCATGATTTTTATTAGCCCTGCAATTTCTTAATGGGCTCCCCCGAGGGCTGGCTGGTAGAATCCTGCACTACCTGTCCAGATTTGCTACAGGCAGCTTAATAAACATGGCATCTGTCCTGTGACAATTGTCATAACCTCTGACCAGGGTGCAGAAGACAGAGCTAAAGGTTAGCAAAACCACCATTCAGGTGGCAGGGTGGGGAGGACGCTGGAAATTGTCATCTGAAGAAAACTACTGCTCCCTGGGTCTGCGGCTCCTCCAGCCCGGCCAGCGTTCCCAGGAGCCAAGCCGGCAGCTCGCCGCCTCCTGCAATCAGCATGTTTTACACATCTCATCAGTGTCACCACTCCTGACATCTCATTATGCACCAGAGGTGGAAGTGGACAGGTATGGAACACCCGAACTTTTCCTTTTCTTATTATTTCTGCAGCTCACCATGAAGCTGGGAGTTAATTAAGTCCTGTGGGACAATCAGTGTCTTTTTTGCTAGGTTAAATTACATTATATATAGATGCAAAAAAGAGAAGAAAAAAATAATCCCTCAACTCTTTCCTGGTTAATAGAGTACGTTAGAAATATGATGATTCCAAACTAGAAGGTGAAGTCGAAGGCTCCTTAGCATACAACGTTTCTAATGAAGTCATATGATGAATCCACCAGGGATCTCCTTCCTTAAGGATCTCAAAGCACTTTCAAAAACACTTTTAAAGAACTCCTTGCCTCAACTCTGAGAGAAAGTTGACTGGGGGGATGATAGTCAATCCTATATTATAGGTAGGAAAATTCCCTCAATCAGACTGGAGGAGAAAACTTCCTTTGGATTTGTAAAATCCAAGGAAGAAACCTTCAGAGGTGACACAGGATCAGAGAATGTGAGGATGGGACCTTTCCTGAAAATGATCTAGTCCAAAATTTCCCAAAATGTTCCCCAGGCAGCCAATGGGTATTGCATGGAAGCAGGAAATAAGTAAGATTCTTGTGAGCACAGAGGTCTGGGAAAAGCTGAGTTCAACAGAATGAAACTACCTTCCCCTTAATGTGGACTTCGTGAGTGAGTCTGCAGCGTTTCTCAAACTTATTTGACCCCAGACCGTTTTTTCTAATGGGCCATTCTTTGTTACTAATTGTCCACAGAACCCACCTTGGAAGATGCTGCATTGGTCCCATTGCTCATTACAGATGAAGAAACTGAGGTTCTCCCAAGGACTTGCCCAGAATCACACAGGTAGGTGATACCCAAGCTGGGAGGTAGGACCCAGGTCACCCACTCTCAGACCGACCACTGTCCCACACTGCCTCTCTGTCACTCACAGCACAGAATCACCTGTGCTTTCCTGTCCCTAACGAGACATGGGGTGTCTCTCCATATTACCTTCAGCACACCCATCCTCAACCCTCTCTCAGCTGCAGCTTTCTGATGCCTCCTTTCCTGGGCTCCTGCCTCAGCACTGCCCTGCATCCACTTGCATCTGAGCTGTCAGTACTAACCTGGCGTCGGGCCACACTTCAGCCAGCGGTTCTGACTCTGATACCAGCCCTAAGGGATATTTCATGAGACAAAGTGGCAGCTATGAAATTTACAAAGCCTCAAACAGCCCTACATTTTCTCCTGGATTAAATCCACACTCCTTAGTTTCACACTCAAGACAGCTTATGTTTCCCAACCTTTGTTTCCAGTGACTCCCTTCCCCATTAATTCCTTTCAAACTTTACACTCCAGCCAAATACAATTACTTATATAAAAACCATGTTTTCCCACTTCTGGGATTCTGTAACACTCGTCTCTTCACTAGTATACATTTTCTCCTTATCTCCCCTTATCCTTCAAATCCTCATAAATTTAGGCCCAGATAAAATGACACACCTTCCAGGGAATTTGTAGGTAATGATTTTTCCATCCAGAAGATTGCTTGGCCTTCACTGATTTCCACAGTAAAATATGAATACCTTTATTATCCCATTTATTACATTTTGCTTATACTACAGTTATTGGGGTTTTTATATCTCCCCTACTGAAGAGAACATTCCACACAGTAGGGGTTATTCATCTGTAGAATTAACCCAACCCTTTCAAAGTTTACCGAATTACTTTATCCAAGCCCTTCATAGTTGCAAAGTCTTCTTTGAAAAGGGAACTAAGATCCCGCACGCTGCGCGGCATGGCCAAAAAAAAAAAAAGGCTGGCACCCTGAGAGTGATCTGTAAATGATATTTGAGAAGGGTTGAGGACAATAATCTTATCTTCCCAGGGTAAAAGTACCTTGCCCTCTCTGCTGGCCATACTGCTGTATTTGCTCGCCGTCTTAGTAAAGTCATCATGTGGTGTCCAATGCATACTCATTGGTGTCAAGCAGAAACAGAACAAAATATATTTGCTTCTGCTTGGCCATGCATACTTTTCCCCTCTGGGAAGTAAAGAAGTTAAATAGCAGTGCCTTCAAGCGACTGGTACTGGAGCCATGAGCCCAACAGTCCAGGCCATTGCTTTTGACATTAATTCATGGAGGGGCCTTGGTCAGTTGACTCTGTCTACTCCACCCCGTGTATATATAGGTATTCATTACAAAGGGACACTGGGAGGATTAATTAATATTTGCCAAGCATTTAGGAAGACCCATTATGAGAAACAAACACTATAACAGACCATTTCTTTCCCTAGATTGCTCTTTTCTTTGTTGTTAGAAGAAGGTTAGAACTGAATGATGAGCCATCCCCTTTGGGAGCTGGTACATCATAAAAACGACTACTGTCATTTTGAATCAGGAAGATACACATCACAAAAGAAACACATAACTGGTTTTGAGGTCCTGCAGGCTACTGAAGGTATGTGTGTTTTATGTAGTCGTTATGCTTTCTCATTTGCTTGTTTATTTGTTTGTTTCTTAAAGCAAACACTCTACGTAATTCTAAGGGAGGTTTACCAAACTCTTTGTTTCCTTTTCACTTGGCCAGATCCCTTATTGGTGCCTTGTTCTCACCCCCATCAAAATTCCATGCAACAGCAATGCCTTAGATTATCACAAAGGACCAGTGAGGAGAATCAGAGGAAGAGGCCTTAGTTTAGAGCCATAAAGACAAAAGTGAAGCCATTATGGTCAAGTGTTGGCTGACCTTCCAATGTCTATTCCCCTTCATCAGTAGCCCTAAGATTTTCCTTCCAGGCATCACTGCTGTCATATTCTCACCCAGGTGCTGGGGGCTGGGATTGACTCTGTTCCAAGGTCCGCAATATTTGGCCAAAAGCAGCCAGCAGATCCTATCACCCTGAGCACAAGGCAGTATGGTCACGTACAATGACTCAGTTTGGACCAATGAGTCATGAAGAGACATTTGTTGAGGGCTTTTGGAAAAGAAACTTCCTCCTTCTGAAACCACGCCCATAAAAGACCCCTTTATTCACACGCAATGTAGATAGGGGAGCAAGCAGCCCTGGGCGCTACTGGCAACCATCTTTTGCCCACAGAGGAGGCAGCCTTAGGTTGAATCTGACCCCACAGAAGGCAGGGCAGAGACATGGGAAGAGCTATCTCATGAGTGAGCATGGAACTATTGAGTCAGGCCATGCCTATGACTCCTGACTGAGCTTTTCTGTCCCATGAGCCATTCTGTGAGTCACTTTATTAAGTCCACTTGAGTCGTGTTCTTTTTCCCTTGTGATTGAAATCTTCGTAATAAGATTTTCTTAATAAAATTTAAAGAAAGAAACGAAAGAGCATAAGTGTAATGGAAAGAAACGAAAGAGCATAAGTGTAATCTATACATAGATTCTACAGGGCTATGGATATGGATAGAGACTACAGTATAAATATATGCTCTGTTGGAACAAACTTTCTTCGTACATAATGTTCCAGAGTGATTCTTAGGAGGAAATAAACAGAGATTCAGCACAGGTAGAGATACCAGAAATAGCCACATCGATCCCCCAAACTCCCACAGTTTGCAACAACACTGCAAAAGAAGATGATTAATTTCTCAGCACTAGAAAATTCCACAGAGGATCTTCAGGGCATCAGGGTGAAAATGGAAGCACACCACCAATGAAGGGGGAGGAAAGTGGGAATTCAGAGTCTGGTAAGGAGACTGGCTTTACCCCGCTAACTCCCATCAGGCCATAAGTTCTGCCTAATGGCCCCATCTCATAGTCCAGCTTGTCATCCCTGCCACCAAGGACATAAACCAGGACATCATTCCATGTGGAATCACAGAGAAGAATTAAAGGCATCATGTGGAATGCAGTGAATCAGCCACCAGGCTAAAGGTTAGATGGGGTCATTAGTCTATAGCTAGGACTGGCTAGATGACGTGCAGTAACGAACAACCCCAAATCCTCATGGGCACAACACAAAGTCCACTACAAATGTTGGCAAGTCTCCAGGATGGAATAGCTGTCCTCTATAAGCTGACACCACACTCTGGACCATTTAGTCATCACGGCAAAGGAAAAGAGAGGGCTGGAGAGTCGAGCCCGAGACGTGAAGTGTTTCTATCCACACGCTAAGCAAGTGACACGGCCCATCACACTTCAAAAAGGGGTGGGAGTGTGCCAAGCTTCCTAGGGCTCAAAACAGATGAGAACTGGATAGTGGAGGAGACTACCACACAGGGAACTAACTGCAGAGCTGCTGTACGTTCTTAGTTAAAAGATACAGTTCTGGAAAATCAGTTAAATATCCATTCACCTTGGGAGGTGACTAGCACTTAATTGTTAGGCACTTAGGCTTAACGACCAGCTCAACTCTGCTTCCAAAAGCATCTCCCTCCAAAGGCACACATCCCTGAAGACAAACACTGAATAAAAGAGGTGGTTTAAAGGGAAGAAAAGGAAGAAGACAGAGAAAAGAAGAAAAAGGAAAAGAGGAGAGGGGAAGAAAGTGATGGGAGGGGAGGGGAAGGGAAGGGAAAAGGAAGGAGAAGGGAGAAAAGAAAGATAAAGAAAAGGAAAGAAGAAAAACCAAAAGGAGAAGAAAGGAAAGGAGAGAAAACAAAAGAGAAAAAGTGTTTGGGGATTTCAGTAATACAAGAAAAAAAATCAATTAGGGAATAGAAAGCAGTTTCAAATTAGCCTCTAACTAGCTATACACATTATAAAGAAAATGTAAAATTTGTTGCATCACTGTATTGCACCAATTTTCTAGGAGAAGCTCCTTAAACAGAAAGTAGGGATTAAGTTAGCAGTGGGGTTTTGCTCTTTTAACAGCCAAATATCAGGGGCGTGAAAGCTAGTTTGTAGTCAGTAGAAGAATGAATAGAGTGAGAGACCTGCAGAGACTTGGTCTTGTCAAATCAAGTAACACTCTTGAAGACTCCATCTTGAATCAAAGCACCTTTAACATAAGAAACCATCCCTAGCGCCAATGATAGTGAGGTAGTGAGTATGGGCACAAGGAAGGAGCTGGCTGCCCACCACAATACTTACCTGCATCCCTCCTTTCCCTTCCTACTTGTGATCTGTATCAGCTGCCTACATTTACTCACCACTCACTCATTCCTTAACCCCTCAAAATCTGGTTTTCCTCCCCAACAATACTGTCCTGCAGCCTCAAGCATCACTAAGGACCTCCTGATCACATTACCTTTTGATGTGCCTCATCACCCCTTCCTTCAATCTCTCCCCTCCCCTGGCTTCCACGACACTGCAGCAAGAGTTTTCAAAGATACTTTCATCAACAGAAACCTCCTTTCAAATGAGATCTTGCTTGGAACTCCTACTGACTACCATAGCTTTATAGTAGACTTGAAATCGGGCAGAGTAAGTCATCAAAGTTTGTTCTTTTTAAAGGTAGATTTTGCTATTCATTACATTTCCATAGAAATTTTTAATCAGCCTGGAAACTGCTACCAAAAAATAAAGTTGGGTTGTTTTATTGGAATTGCATTGTCTCTAAATATTACTTAGGACTGACATCTCAACAGTATTGAAAACTCCAATAATGGATCTCTTAATGTTTCCTCTGATTTGGATTCATTAAGCTTTTTGGATCTATGGGATTGTATTTTTCATCAAATCTGAAAAAATGTTGGCCATTATCTCATTAAATATTTTCTTATCCCCCCTACCTCCTCTTCCATTTCCATACCTACCTACATAAGCAACCCTGAGCCCCAGCCTCCGATGGCTCCCATAGGGAGACTGCTTCTCTCTGCCTGAGGTCTCTTTCCCTGGAATACTGTTCTCAGACAGAAAGCTGCTCTCCTTGTGTGTTTCCCTTCTCTCAAGGATCACAGCCTTGTAACGTCTATTATCCAAAGCCTGAAATATATTCCAACTAGTTTCACAGTTGTGTACAGCAGGAGGGTAAGTCTAAAATCATCACTCTCTCGTGGCCAAAACCAGAAGTCTGTCCATTCACATTTAAGAGCAACGCAGTAAACATCTAAGTGGACGATCTGTATAAGCGGGATGTCATGAGGCTTCCAAATGTCCAAATCCGTGGGTCTTTACTCGGGTTTAATTGCTCCAGAAAAGTATCTTTTAGTGTCCTTTCTGGAAAGAAT
This sequence comes from Orcinus orca, assembly GCF_937001465.1. Taxonomy (NCBI): domain Eukaryota; kingdom Metazoa; phylum Chordata; class Mammalia; order Artiodactyla; family Delphinidae; genus Orcinus; species Orcinus orca. The sequence goes on from NC_064568.1 coordinate 80,541,058, forward strand.
AGAACATGAATTGCCAGGATGCTGGAGCTGGGGGCAAAGGACAGAATTTCATGTGGGGTCGGGGAAGGCTGACCTCTCTTCAAAGAGTAACCAGATCTTCCAATCATCTTCGAGATTCTCCATCCCCTCCTCCCCTGTGCTTGATATCAGGCACCTAATTAATCAATCTGTCCATAAATTATGCCCCTGCTTCCTGGAGGAAGGAATAGGAAAGAGATGTCTGCTTGGGTCCACCAGTAGCAAGGTCCTGGGCTCCAGACACTCTTTATCGAGGATTTCAAGCAACCCCTTCCTGCCTCATGATCGTTTCCTGGTACCTAAATTTCTCTAAATCCAAAGCTCTTCTAGGGCCCAGTAGAGCAAACTGTCTTGCTTTTTATCTAAATGTCCCTTCGCAGGAACTTAATTTTGGCTTTCCTCCTCCCCATGAAGTCCTCCGCATTCTCCCATATACTTTCCATCTTCACATAATGCTGTGCATGTGCTACAAAAATCTCATTTTATCAAAAAGGGAGGTTTATGCCTCTGTTTCTTGTCCTCCTTTTATTATATCTACTTGAAACAGGAGGTTCCTGCCTCAGTTTGGTTAAGAGTTCATTGTTAACTACGTTAAGCTTCACAGCCATATTTTCACCCATTTTTACTCCGGTTTTGCTATTTTCAGGTTCTTTGTTCATTACTGTTTCTTGTTTCTCATATCATCTTCATCCTTGGATTCATTTTATGGTTTGCCAGAGCACGTGATTTTTCAGAGAGTGCACAGGGGTGATAAACGTTCTGAATTTTGTATAGCGTACATGTCTTTATTTTGTTTCTGTTCCAGATAGTATTTGATGGGGTGTAGGATTCTAGGTTTAAAATCATCTCCCAGATAACTTTAATAGCACTGTTTCCAACTTCTTTTTCCACTGATATGGCAGATCAGATGTTCAGAGAAACCTCTTCAAGTTATCACAACCGAAATTGCTAGGTGAAACATCTGGATGAGTGGAGGGAAAGTAAATGGATTCCTTCGAGGCAGAAATGAGGAGAATGCTGTTTTCCCTGCCCTTTTCTTCCTTCTTTCCCTGAGTCTGTCCTGGAGTTTCAGAGTTGCCTTGGGTTTGGCCAAGTTTAACAAAGACCCTAATATTCACAAAGGACCATACCCATCTCCTGTCCCCAAGCAAATAATCCCCTTTTTGCTTTGTGAGCTGCTCTTAAGACTTTGTCTTGAGAGCCACAGAGCCACCACTCTGAGTACACAGGGACAGAGAAAAAGAAAGGGAGAGGGAAAAGGAAGGGAAATGGCCCTAGTAGTTCTCCCAAGCAATCCTTTCTTCAGTTACCCTGATACCTGCCCTATATGACTCTCAAGTTTGGAATTTCTCCTGGAGCTCCACTGAAAAGTATAGCTGACTCTTTCTATCCATTTTCTCTAAACTGGCTTTGCATTGTGTTTATTCTGCTGTGATTTCTCTACCCATCCAACCCAATCCACTCTTTATCCTTCAGAGATCCCTCAAAACCTCTGGCTGTCTTATGGCACCTTATTGTGTTCTCTAGCACTCTTAGATTTTTGCTTTTTCTAATGTTTTCTCTTGTTTCATGTACCACGGCGATACACAGTAGGTATAATCAATGTCTTCTGAAGAAGAGACAAATGTACCTGTGCTAAAACGGAAAGATGACCATGATGCATTCACTCATTCATAAATCCATTCATCCATTCAATAATTTTTAACAGGATCTGCTGTGCATTAGGCATAGTTCTAAGCTTTGGGAAACAGCAGTGACAAAACAAAATTCTTCTTTTCAAGGAGCTGATACCCTAGAGTATCAATAGGTTTTTTAAAAATACAAGTTGAGGGCTTCCCTGGTGGCGCAGTGGTTGAGAGTCCGCCTGCCAATGCAGGGGACACGGGTTCGTGCCCCGGTCCGGGAGGATCCCACATGCTGCGGAGCGGCTGGGCCCGTGAGCCATGGCCGCTGAGCCTGCGCGTCCGGAGCCTGTGCTCGGCAACGGGAGAGGCCACAACAGTGAGAGGCCCGTGTACCGCAAAAAAAAAAAAAAAAAAAAAAAATACAAGTTGAACAGTATTAATGACGCAATAACATCTTTGTGTGCAAATGAGTGTACGTACACCAGGGTGTGTGAATGTGTGTACTTCAGATATACTCTTCAGGGGATGGAATAGGAGAAGCAACATATGAGAAGGCTTCTTTTAACTGCCTTTATTTGTATTTCTATATTGTTCATTTGTACAACTGATTCAGGCTCTGTTCTAGGCAGTTGGGATACACCATCAAACAAAGCAGGTAAGCATTTCTGCCTTCCTGGAGATCATGTTCTAGCAAGAAAAGTCAGATGCAAAACAATAAAAATAATAAATTAGTATCTTGGGCTTCCCTGGTGGTGCAGTGGTTGGGAGTCCGCCTGCCGATACAGGGGAGACGGGTTCGTGCCCCGGTCCAGGAGGATCTCACATGCTGCGGAGCGGCTGGGCCCGTGAGCCATGGCCGCTGAGCCTGCGCGTCCGGAGCCTGTGCTCCGCAGTGGGAGAGGCCACAACAGTGAGAGGCCCGCGTACGACAAATAAATAAATAAATTAGTATCTTACATAATATATTAGCAGGTGATAAGGACTATGGAAAAAATAAAGCAGACTAAGGAAAACTGTAGGTATGATATATGGAGTGAGCAGCACTGGGCTGTAACTTTGTGGTAAAAGTAGGCTTCATTGAGGAAGTAACATTTCAGCAAAAAGTTAAAACAGAGGGCTGTACTTGAAAAGGGATGGAGAAAGATGCTCAACATTGCTAATTATTAGAGAAACACAAATCAAAACTACAATGAGGTATCACCTCACACCAGTCAGAATGGCCATCATCAAAAAGTCTACAAATAATACATGCTGAAGAGGGTGTGGAGAATGGAGGAACACTTCTACACTGTTGGTGGGAATGAAAATTGGTGCAGCCACTATGGACAACAGTATGGAGGCTTCTTAAGAACTAAAAACAGTAGAGTTGTCGTATGATCCAGTGACCCCACTCCTAGGCATATATCTGGAAAAGATGAAACTCGAATTTGAAAAGACACATGCACCTCAATGTTCACAGCAGCACTATTCACAATAGCCAAAACATGGAAGCAACCTAAATGTCCATCGACAAATACCACTTATATGTGGAATCTAAAAACTAACACAAATGAACTTGTTTACAAAACAGAAACAGACTCACAGACATAGAAAACAAACTTATGGTTACCAAAGGGGAAGGGGGGAGAGAGAAGGATAAATTAGGAGTTTGGGATTCGCAGATACACACTACTATATATAAAATAGATAAATAACAAGGATTTACGGGGAACTATATTATCTTGTAATAACCTATAATGGAAAAGAATCTGAAAAAGAATATATATATACATATATATGTGTGTGTGTGTGTGTGTATAATCAAATCATTTTGCTGTACACCTGAAACTAACACAATATTGTAAATCAACTCTACTTCAATTCAAAACAGAAAAAGAGACAGTATTTTAAGCAGCAGACAGTATTTTAAGGAGGAGACAGTATTTTAAGCAGGAGGGAGAGCAGATGCAAAAGTTTCAGTGTGGAAGTGAGCCTGGCGTGTTCCAGGAACAGCAGGGAGCCGCTGGGCCTGGACAGACCAGGTACAGGTGACAGAAACAAGAGGTGAAGCCAAAGAGGAGTTGGAGGTGGGAAGCTGGTGCAGAGAATGGCCCTTTAGATAAGTGTAAGGACTTGCTTTTATTGAGAGAGAATTTGGGAGCCACGGAAAGGTTTTGAGAGGAGTGTAATTACCTGACATATTTGGAAAGGGTCACTGGGGCTCCATTAGAATAGACTGAAAGGGGAGGCAGAGGGAGGGGCAGGGAGACCAGCTCTGTAATCATCAGTAGATGATGGCGGAGGCGACAGCCGTAGACTTGCTACAAAGCAGTCGGATGAAAGGTACAGACAACAGAATTTCCTGATGGGTCTGACATGGGATTCGGAAGATCAAGGATGCCTCCACAGCCTGAGCAACTGAAAAGCTGCCATCAACTCAGTTCAGGACTATGGTGGGGGGAAGAGGCGCTAGGGGAGAGCAGCAATGGAGATCAGGAGTTCAACTCAGAACCTGTTAGACTTGAGATGCCATTTCGGTATCCAAGTGAAGATGCCAGGAGGCAATGAAGTTTGGGAATCGAAAGTTCAGGAAAGAGTTCTGGGCTGGAGATTGCAATTCTGGAATCAAGAGCATGGATATATATAGATATATAGATATAGATATATAGATATACATCAAACATCTGAAAAGACCATTGGGAAAATTGACCGATAATTTTCCCACCTCCCACATTGAATTTTCAATCTCTCTGAACACTTTGCCGAACACAAGTTATCGAGTGCTGACTATTGCATGTGTCCCCTCCCCTCCACTCCCTCTGCCACTTCCCTCCTTCGATTACCTCTCACCCATCTCCCCTCCGTTTCCCAGGGCGTCCCACACCCAGCTACCAGACCAATGTGACTAAAGCACGCCTGGGATCTTGCAGTAACTCCTTGAGGACTACTTGTCACCTGATGAATTAAAGGACAAAACGCTGAACCTGCCATCACAATCTCATCCTAGCCCATCTTTACAAACCTACGACTCACTAGTCCCCTTCATATACACCATGCTCTTCACACTATTCCTGTGGGTTCTTGCCTCAGTGCCTTGTGTATCCTCGTTTCGCCACCGAAAATACCTTTCCTCTGCATCCCCGCCTGCCTGAACCCTGCCCATCATTCCTGGCATAATACAAATGCTGCCTACTTACCTTCAGTTGACTGCCCCATCTAAAGGTAACCTTCCCCACTCTGACCCTCCACTCTAGGGTAAGGGGAAGAGCATGGCATGGGCAACAGTTCACAAAGTGAGGGCAGCAGGACAGATACCAGCCCCCAAAGAAATTCTGGGAATAAAGGGCTCTGTGGACAAACAGGTTCAGGTAATACTCCACACTACAGCCCTCTCCTAGAATTTTACATTATATATTCACATACTGAATGCTCTCAATAAACATATATATATATATATATGTTTTATATATATATATATATATATGTTTTATATATATATATATATATATATATATATATTTAATCCAACTTTCATAAATGTATTTGAGTTTGGAACCCTTTTATCCCAGAATACTTAACATTCCATGGAACTAGTGTTCCAAGGTTCTCACATAGTACTTGGACCTAGAGACCAGAACTCTAGCCCTGATAAAGCATCTGGCAGTGTTGGTTCTTCCCAGGCCCAGAAAAGGCAATTGTGTACCTAAGGTCCCCAGACTTCCCAACATCTATGGGACAACCATATATCCCAGGACTGGAGTTTCCTAGGCACTGACATTAGTCTAGTAGGTTTAGACACATGCCCCTCTGGTTCCTAAAGATTAATTGGCTTATTTCCTCCACAATGACTTATGGCTGCATGGGTTATGATGCCAAATTACAGCTGTGTGATTTATCAGATCACCTCTCTTTATGGACCTCAGTTAACTCATCCCTTGCTGAGTCACTGATCGGATGGTGTCCAACATTACATCCAACTGTGATGAACTGACTCTTCATGTCCTTCTTTGAACCTCACCTACCTCCATACATGACCTGTCTTCCCTATTGCCCCCTAAAGAGGGGTCTCTTTCCACATTTTTTTTTCTCTTTCATAGTAGAGGACCTTGAACATGATTGGAACTCAATAAATACATGCTGTATAAACATTTAAAGATGACAGACTTTTAAGGCCCTCAAAAAACTCAAAATTAGTCTTTGAGATGATGGGAAATTCAATGAAATCTAAGAAGTGAAATGATCTGGTCAAAGCAGCAAGCACTATGGAGAAAGGATCCTGTATCATTTTCTAGCACTGAGACTAGCAAATAAGCATGGACAAGAACAACCAACACTGGACATTTACTGTGTGTGACGTGCAGTTCACAGCGGCTCACATGCTAGAATCCTCATACCAACCCTATTTGCGGGGGTGGGGTACCATTTTTCTCCCCACTTTACAGATGAGAAAACTGATGCACAGAGGGGCTAAGTTGCCTGAAGTCCCCCAGGGGGCAACTGATGTATTCCATTCCCAGCAGTCCAGCTCAAAGCCCCTAACCCCTGTGCTACCTGCCTCTTCCTTCCTGTCACCGGCATTTGCTCAGAGGTGCACCCTAACAACCCAGCTTATTATTCCCCAGGTGGAAACTGAAGCCTGGAAAGCCTTAAAGAATGCTCAGTGTCCCGCAGCTGGCCTTCAGCCCACAGCTCTCTTTCTACAGTTCAATGCTGATTCAGCAGCCTCACTCACTACAGTAAACATCACTGCCAGCCAACTGCTGAGAAGGGGCACGGGCATGAAGAGGAGGCTGTGATTAGGGGACCATAGTGCTGCAGATAAAGAATTAAAGCTATCAATACACTGAAAGGAAGAGGTGAATTTGGCAGGGGGGGACACAATGAAGGAAGAAGCAACAGCCCTGTGCAACAACCTGAAGGTTTGGGAAAGGGGTGTGAAAAGCCTAGGAGGTAACAGGATGGACAGGGAGACCCCGGGGGACGGGGGGTGGAAAGGCAGACAGGGAACAGCTTAGAAAGGACAGAAAAATCACATTATTTGTAACTGCACGTTTTTTCAGCACCAGCCCAAAAGTTATAAAAAAACAGGCCTCACGAACCCAGGAGGTACAGTTTGGGATTGCAAAGGTTTCATCGGAGCAGCATTCATGAGAGGATCTCCGATAGCGTGTGTTACTTAATAGGCGCTCAATAAATGTTTGTTCCAATAAAAGAGACAAAAGAAGGAGATCTGAGGATCGCTTTCATAAAGAGAAAGACACCTAAGGGAGTAGTTGCTCAATAAATATTATTTTTTAGCTGTGTACCATGAGAAGCCTGGAGAGTTGTAAAAGATTATCTGATACATTTCCAAACAGCCCTTTGTCTCTGATTTCAATTTTCGAAAATTTCCTGGGAGGCTGTGGAATCTCCCACAAGGGACTTTTAAGGACACATTCTTACAAAACCCACTTGGAGGGGTGGCTAAGATGCTTTAAAAATGGATGGGTGAGGTAGGGAGGCTGGTCCAGATGACCCCGCAGACTTTTCAGGATGGACCAGGAGACACTGCCATCCCACCAACTGAGGATGGCTGAGTGATTTGGAAACCTTCCAGAAGGGCCTGGTTAAATTGTAGGCCATTTATTTCATGGAGAAATAAACCACTGAGAGCTTCCTTCAAACATGCTCGTGGAAAGCAGGACAAAATGCTGAGATTATCTGTTCAGAATGTGCTTTAAAAGAGCCCAGGCAGCACTCATTTATTTTTGAGAAAATATATGATTAACCATAGTTAACTATGAATTCAGATGCTGTGCATTAGACCAGCTCCTCAAAGTTTGAGAGCATTTAATATTATATATCGCTGCCATTTGGGCTAAATTGTTTTTTTAATGTACACAATATTACAAATTTAATTTGAGCTGTTTGAATCAGTCTGTAAAAAAGATTTGATTATACCTGAGTGTTCTGGCCCCAGCTTTTCTGTATCTCAGTAATCTTGGCGGTAATTGGCTGATTAGGCGTCTCACACTCCATCTTTGCCTCAGTTTCCATGGTAATGGTACAGGAGCTATTATAGATGAGAACTTCATCTCTTTCCACTTTAGGGCTGAAACGAGAGGGGAGGTTAAATGGGGTGTCATCAATCTTAATGAAATGCAATTATTTTTACTCTTATTAATCATTGCAAGCCATTAGCTTGTGGCAACCACAGGCCACCATTTGTCAAATTTTGCAAATTTCTGTAATTTTGTTTCCATTCTTTTATTGTTTATTTGTTTTCCCTTTATCTGCACACCCTGCAATGAAAATGCACATGGTAAATATCTTTCACTGAGGCCTTTCTCTTTTCCAGCTCTATCAGGAACATTAGCAAAAGCTTCTCCAAACCCAACCAAAGAAGCAATGCACAGATAATACTTCCAGTTCCAAAAATGGAAGCAAATGTTAGGAAAAAAATTTTTTTTTCTTTTCCCCTTCCCTCTTCCTGTTCTTACATTCAGTGATGGGGGAGTGAATTGCCTGAATCCCCCCAGGGCAGATGGAGAAATTGGAAAACCCACACAACTGGCTAACTGGTCCCTAATTCCAACTGTGAAAAAATGAGCTCATTTAGGCTTTCAATTCCCTCTCCCCAGCTGATGGCAATGAGGCTCTGTTGCTAGCAGTGGAACATTAACTTAGTAAATTAATTAAACTTACTTAACCACCCAGACTAAGGAGATTCGATATATGTGCCAGTTACACTACCAGCCAGTTGCTTTAAAAGTCCTCTTGCTTTAAGGAGAGAAACCAGACTGGATTTAAAATGAAAAACTGCAGTGTAGCATTACAGAAAGTCTACAAATATGTGGTCCAGAGGAGAGGAGAGCATGGAGTTTGCAGGGCATGGCCCCGAACAGGTGTGATATTTACTCAAGAATAATCCTGGCTTTAGGCATTGTTGCACCCAGCTCCAAGATTATTAGTTATAATAATGCACGATGTTTTACACTTTTTAACAGTTTCATACGTATGATCTCATTTCAGCCGGTAAATTAGGTAGAGGCATAAAAAATGTAACTCAAAGAGATTGGTGATTTGCATAAAGTCAAACACAAAAATAAGGCAACTCCGAGATGAGAATCCAAGGGGTCCCGTCTCCTAGAGCAATACTCCCAAGTTTTGAGATGCTGATGGGACATCACCACGAAGTTGGCATATCCCACGGGAAGACCAGGACTGGTGATGAAAAGGGCAAAAGATCACTGCTTGAGAAACTATAACTCATGTCCAACTAGAACATCTTTTTTCAAATCAATGTCGAAATGGTTTCTCCTACACTTTGCTAGAAATAATGAGCAGGATAACTATCACATCTACGTCATCTCCTTGTCTTCATGCTAAAACATTCCCAGCTCCGTATCCACCCAGGACATGACTTCCATATTCACTGTCTTCTACACCTACTGTAGATTGACAATATGTTAATATTGTGCAGCCCAGTTTGGCTGACCATTGAGGCTGTGGTCTCCCTTTATCGAAGCCCTCCCCACCATGGCACCTAATACTGTGTTCATTTTGTAGCCCCTAAGCTTAAATTAAGATGGTGGTGAACTCAAAGTCTCAGAGCCACAATTACCTGAGGATTCACCATGCTGCATGTGTTCAGCCGATTTTCTGAGAAGCATTATAATGCAAAAGAGAGGCTTGAAAGCCAGCCAGCTAGATTTGAATCCCCGAGCAGATATTTACCATCCATCTGACATTGTTGAAGACATGACTCTCTAAGCTTTTTTTTCCACGTTTATAAAATGAAGTTACTAATCATAAAGATACTCTTTTAAAGAGGTGTTTGGGGGATGGAGCAAAATGAAGCCTACAAAAGGACCTGCCCAGAATCTGGTGCAAGGAAGTGTCCGATAAAGTCAGTTCTTGTTATAGTTTTAGGTGGTAGTGACATAGGTGGTATTATTGTTGAAATGTCAATGTGGGAATTTACATTCATTGTTGTTACGGGTCGTCTCACTGATGTGGACCCATTGCTCAAATACATTTTGAATCTGAGCCTGTAATGTAGCTACACAACCATTTAGCTGAGCCATCATCCAGGGGTAGACAAAGCCACAGGATAAACACAGCATTTGCTCCTGGAGTGTCACTTGCATGCAAAGATTCAGAAAAGCAAAGCAAAGTAATTTAACTTTCAAATTAAAATGTAATATTTAGATACCTATGGAAATATGATGAAGTAGAATGCAAAATTCACATGGACTTTTCAAATAAAACACCTGACTTCAAAGCAACTTGATTCTGTGACAGGGTACCTTGGGCTTTGCAGCTAGAACCTTTTTTTTGCTACTGGGGGGCGGGGGGTAGGAGGGTTGCTAGAATAGTTTAAGAAGCTCTCCATCACCATTGCCATCATAAATCTCTTATAAAGCCATCAGAAAGGAAATGAAGTTGGTTTTCCACACCATCTCGTTCCTTGTGAATCGGTTCCCAGATTGCTACTCCCATTTCTGAAGGCTCACAAGCCATCTGATTAATAATTCATTCTGGAATTTTGTCAGGGATAATGTAAACTTAGTTGTCTACCTTTCCAGAATTCCCTTTTTTTGCTTCTTAGGCAAGGGAAAGAATATTTGCCTGTCACCTCTCTGTTCTGTGCTCCCCTCTCATGTTCATTTCCAACTGTGGATCTTCACTCATATGAGCAGGGTTTTTATACTCACTATATGATGATCTGGGATACTGACTTGAACTCAAGGGAAGGAGTGACCTTTACAACCTTTCTTGATCATGGGCTTCCACCTCCTAACAAGACTTCTTCTGCCCCTTCTAGGTTCTTCGTCAGCAAAGGTTAGAGTAAAATGAGGTAAGTCACCCTGCCCTCTTTTCATCTGCCTGTAGCAATGCCCACCAGCTCACAGTGGATTGTTCCATTTTGCTAGTGACTCCAGAAACACAATATATATCACCTGCCATTGGAAGGTCACTCCAGCTGACCAAGTCCTGAACAAATTAAACAAAGCCTGTTTCTTCAGCAAGTGCTCTAACAGCTGGTCCCCCAGTAGAAGACGCTGCTGATATCTGTCGATGCTGTAATAAGGGTCGCTGTGGCTTTCCAGGCCGTTCCCGGAGGAGACAGTCTGTTCCCCGCAGTCGTAGGCACACGACAGAAGAAGCAGATGTCACAGTGGGGCCACTGATCTTCCCAGGAAAGACTAGTGACCATGGTACAGAAGGTACTTCCCACCTCTGTGATGTCAGGCGTAGGCCTGGGCACCACGGCATCCCTGACTCTGCCTTGCATTGTCCTGTGTTTCCAGGCTGCTTCCCACCCTGTGTGCCCTGCTTCCCGATACAAGAAGAAAGTGAAAACAAATCATGTTCTTTTTGCTCTGAAAGAGTTAAAACCCTTTTCTGCTGGCTTAGACTTTCTCACAACCTTTAGCTCATATTTCTTTTCTTTTTTGGCCCTGATTATATGACTAGAAATTTTTTTCATTAAAAAGCCATCATCAAGATGAGCAGAGACACCAGGATGTCAAAAATGGACTAACATTTGCAAAATTTCAAAGTTTCTTAATATTACTATGTCATGTTTTCTTCCACAACCATCCTACAAATTAAGGAGCACAGTTGGCCAGTTTTAACTATAGACATATGTGTACACAGAGAAATACATAGATATAGATGATATGGATGTGCATGCACACACGCATGCACACAAATATTTATTTTGAGGGAATGTGGTAAGAATATTTGGCCCAAATGGTGGGAGAGACAGTTCTAGAACCTAAGTTTCCTGAGTCCCATTCTATTGCTCTTTCAGTCGGTCCAAGCAGATCCGAAAGTAAGCAGATATTCTCCTTGGATGCACTCTCTATGGTAGGCAGTAAAAACACATGCCATCATCCTGTCTCCCTCACTTAGTCTGAAATTGCTTCCCATGTCTCAAATCTCCTGGACCCGCACAGCCCAGCCAAGGCTCTGTTACTGATGCCAACAATACAGCATCATGCTGAGTACACTGTGAGTCAGAAGCCTTGGGTTCCAGTCCTGATACTGCCGGGGCTTGACTGTGACTTTAGAAAGATACTTAGTCTGTTCTTAGAATAGAATCCAAACTCCTTACTATGGCCTTTGAGGCCTTAATACATCCCCAAGCTCTTCTCGAGCCACTTTTCCTCCTTCTAACCCTACTCCTGCCCTTCTGACCTCTGACAGTTCATGAAACTTGATGGGTCCTTTGCACTTGCTGCCCCCACTGCCTGACTCTCCATAATGACACTTGTCCTTAGCTCAGCTTAAAAGGCACTTCTTCAGAGAAACCTCCTCTGAGCTGATCCAGTGATCCCACACCTGGGCATATATCTAGAGAAAACTATAATTCAAAAAGATACATGCACTCCAGGGGAGGGGTGGGGGTGGGGGTGGGTTGAATTGGTAGATTGGGATTGACATATATACACTAATATGTATAAAATGGATAACTAATAAGAACCTGCTGTATAAATAAATAAATAAAATAAAATTCAAAAAAAATGTAAAAAAATATAAAAATAAATGAGTATCTTTCCCTTGGGGGAAAAAAAAAGATACATGCACTCCAATGTTCACTGCAGCACTATTTACAATAGCGAAGATATGGAAGTAACCTAAATGTCCATTGACAGATGAATGGATAAAGAAGATGTGAGATATATACACATACACACACACACACACACACAGACACATACAGTGGAATATTACTCAGCCATAAAAAAGAATGAAATAATGCCATTTGTAGCAACATAGATGGACCCAGAGATTATCATACTAAGTGAAGTAAGCCCGACAGAGAAAGACAAATATCATTTGATATCACTACCTACTGTGTAGCACAGGGAACTATATTCAGTATCTTGTAATAATCTAAAAGGGAAAAGAATCTGAAAAAGAACATATATATATATATATAAAATATATTTGTATAACTGAATCACTTTGCTGTACACCTGAAACTGATACAACATTGTAAATCAACTATACTGCAACTTAAAAAATAATAATAACAAAAAATGAAATAAAAAAATTTTTAAAAGCAGCCTCCATTGTTTTTTATCACTTTATAGCCCTTATCAGAACATGTGATCATCTTGTTTATTGTCTGGCCTCCTCCACTACTCTTAAGGACAGGGACTTTGCATCTCATTCACCATTGAGTCACCAGCCTCTGGCACAGGACCTGGAACATAATAAACACTTGATAACTACTGGATGGATGGATGGATGGATGGACAAACTGGGCATATATTTGCCACAGATACAAATGTCTGTCTTTGCCAAATGACATCAAACCCATAGTGGTAGTGGCTGGCACGGGGTTAAACCATTTAATGGAAATGCGTTCTTTGCAAAGACCCTGGAAAGTAGTTCTCTGCGTTCACAAGCACAATCTTAAGAGGAACCAAGGTAAGCTATTTAGCACATGATATTCCTAGCACCCCATGTAAAATTTATATTGTGTTTTCTGGTTATTAAATTAGTACATGTTCACTGAAAAAATTACATAAAAACACACTGAAGAAAACAAATATGATCAGTCCTCCAGCCCCCTAGGGATAGGCACTATCAGCATTTTAGAATACATCCTTCCGGTCTTTTTCCCAATCACCTGTTGTGTGACACATGTACATGTACTATAAACACCATCAGGACTTCATTGAGGCACTATTTTGTGACCTGTACCTTTCACTCCTCAGTATATTGTAAGCATTTCCTTCTTTGGTTAAATGTTCTACACCATGGTTTTTCAAGGTTCTTAGTATATTATCACTTGGATTCATTCTTTATTACTAAACGCTTACTTCACTTCAACTGTTTTTGTTAATATACCTAAAGCATTGAAGACTATAGTTCTTCATAAATGTTACATATTTCCAACTGCTTTCTTAAAATCCTGGAAGCAAAATCGCTGGATCAAAGTATGAAGAATTAATAAATGAAAAAGAAATGAAGAAAACAATAGCAAAGATCAATAAAACTAAAAGCTGGTTCTTTGAGAAGATAAACAAAATTGATAAACCATTAGCCAGACTCAACAAGAAAAAAAAGAAGACTCAAATCAACAGAATTAGAAATGAAAATGGAGAAGTAACAACTAACACTGCAGAAATACAAAGGATCATGAGAGATTACTACGAGCAACTCTATGCCAATAAAATGGACAACCTGGAAGAAATGGACAAATCCTTAGAAAGGCACAACCTTCAGAGACTGAACCAGGAAGAAATAGAAAATATAAGCAGACCAATCACAAGCACTGAAATTGAAACTGTGATTAAAAATCTTCCAACAAACAAAATCCCAGGACCACATGGCTTCACAGGTGAATTCTATCAAACATTTAGAGAAGAGCTAACATTAATCCTTCTCAAAATCTTCCAAATATAGCAGAGGGAGGAACACTCCCAAACTCATTCTACAAGGCCACCATCACCCTGATACCAAAACCAGACAAAGATGTCACAAAGAAAGAAAACTACAGGCCAGTATCACTGATGAACATAGAGGCAAAAATCCTCAACAAAATACTAGCAAACAGAATCCAACAGCACATTAAAAGGATCATACACCATGATAAAGTAGGGTTTATCCCAGGGATGCAAGGATTCTTCAATATACACAAATCAATCAATGTGATAAACCATGTTAACAAATTGAAGGAGAAAAACTATATAACCATCTCAATAGATGCAGAAAAACTTTCGACAAAATTCAACACCCATTTATGATAAAAACCCTCTAGAAAGTAGGCATAGAGGGAACTTACCTCAACATAATAAAGACCATATATGCCAAACACACAGCCAACATCAATCTCAATGGTGAAAAACTGAAACCATTTCTACTAAGATCAGGAACAAGACAAGGTTGTCCACTCTCACCACTATTATTCAACATAGTTTTGCAAGTTTTAGCCACAGCAATCAAAGACGAAAAAGAAATAGAAGGAATCCAAATCAGAAAAGAAGAAATAAAACTGTCACTGTTTGCAGATGACATGATACTATACATAGAGAATCCTAAAGATGCTACCAGAAAACTACTAGAGCTAATCAATGAATCTGGTAAAGTAGCAGGACACAAAATTAATGCACAAAAATCTCTTGCATTCCTATATACTAATGATGAAAAATCTGAAAGAGAAATTAAGGAAACACTCCCATTTACCACTGCAACAAAAAGAATAAAATACCTAGGAATAAACCTACTTAAGGAGACAAAAGACCTGTATGCAGAAAACTATAAGACACTGATGAAAGAAATTAAAGATGATAAAACAGATGGAGAGATATACCACGTTCCTGGATTGAAAGAATCAACATTGTGAAAATGACAATACTTCGCAAAGCAATCTAGAGATTCAATGTAATCCCTATCAAACTACCAATGGCATTTTTCACAGAACTAGAACAAAAAATTTCACAATTTGTATGGAATAGCCAAAGCAATCTTGAGAAAGAAAAACAGAGCTGGAGGAATCAGGCTCCCTGACTTCAGACCATACTACAAAGCTACAGTAATCAAGACAGTAAGGTACTGGCACAAAAACATAAATATAGATCAATGGAACAGGATAGAAAGCCCAGAGATAAACCCATGCACCTATGGTCATCTTACCTTTGATAAAGGGGGCAAGAATATACAACACAGAAAAGACAGCCCCTTCAGTAAGTGGTGCTGGGAAAACTGGACAGCTACATGTAAAAGAATGAAATTAGAACACTCCCTAACACCCTACACTAAAATAAACTCAAAATGGATTAAAGACCTAAATGTAAGGCCAGACACTATCAAACTCTTAGAGGAAAACATAGGCAGAACACTCTATGACATAAATCACAGCAAGATCCTTTTCAACCCACCTCCTAGAGAAATGGAAATAAAAACAAAAATAAAGAAATAGGACCTAATGAAACTTAAAAGCTTTTGCACAGCAAAGAAAACCACAAACAAGACGAAAAGACAACCCTCAGAATGGGAGAAAATATTCGCAAATGAAGCAACTGACAAAGGATTAATCTCCAAAATTTACAAGCAGCTCATGCAGCTCAATATCAAAGAAACACACAACCACAACAAAAAATGGGCAGGAGACCTAAATAGACATTTCTCCAAAGAAGATAAAAAGATTGACAACAAACACATGAAAGGATGCTCAACATCACTAATCATTAGAGAAATGCAAATCAAAACTACAATGAGATATCATCTCACACCAGTCAGAATGGCCATCATCAAAAAATCCACAAACAAGAAATGCCGGAGAGGGTGTGGAGAAAAGAACCCTCTTGCAGTGTCGGTGGGAATGTAAATTGATACAGCCACTATGGAGAACAGTATGGAGGATCCTTAAAAAACTAAAAATAGAACTACCAAATGACCCAGCAATCCCATTACTGGGCACACATCCTGAGAAAACCGTAATTCAAAAAGAGTCATGTACCACAATGTTCATTGCAGCACTATTTACAATAGCTAGGACATGGAAGCAACCTAAGTGTCCATTGACAGATGAATGGATAAAGAAGATGTGGCACATATATACAATGGAATATTACTCAGCCATAAAAAGAAACAAAATTGAGTTATTTGTAGTGAGGTGGATGGACCTAGAGTCTGTCATACAGAGCAAAGTAAGTCAGAAAGAGAAACCAAATACCATATGCTTACACATATATATGGAATCTAAAAAAAAAACAAAAAACAAAAAAAGATTCCGAAGAAGCTAGTGGCAGGACAGGAATAAAGACGCAGATGTGGAGAATGGACTTGAGGACACAGGGAGGGGGAAGGGTAAGCTGGCACGAAGTGAGAGAGTGGCATGGACTTATATATACTACCAAATGTAAAACAGATAGCTAGTGGGAAGCAGCCGCATAGCACAGGAAGATCAGCTCAGTGCTTTGTGACCACCTAGAGGGGTGGGATAGGGAGGGTGGGAGGAGATGCAAGAGGGAGGAGATATGGGGATATATGTATATGTATCGCTGATTCACTTTGTTATAAAGCAGAAACTAACACACCATTTAAAGCAATTATGCTCCAATAAAGATGTTAAAAAGTAAAACACGGGCTGTCTTAGGACATCAGAAATTCTGACTGCCATGGAAAGGGCTGGTTCTCACTTTTCCTCTGGGTAGTTGGTCTTGTTTAGTTTTATTTTTTAATGGGGAAAGAGGCCTTCATTAAATAATAGGATGTAACCACTCTATCTAGATAAGAAATAAAGAAGGACGCAGGGCCACATTCAGCACTGAAATATCACACTTCACAGTAAGGAAGCTGCTTGCAGAAATGAAGGTCATCTAGAGCAACCGACAGGGCCACACTTTTTTTTAAATGTGTTTAGAAAAGGGGATTTTTACCTGGAAAGTTGTGGTATTTATTTGTTTGCTTTTTAAGTTCAAAAACTTATATAAGCCTATGGCTTTTAAATCCTAGATCTACAGTCCTTCGGCCCATGCATCCCCCTTTCTTCTGAATAAACATTGCACAATCTGCTGGATTTCTCTATGACTTTTTCTCATACTTGTGAATCTGTTTGGAAAGAAAAGAAAAAGGAAACGGGAAAAGAGCCTTCTGTTTTTCATAATGTCTAATCTTTTTCCCCCATTGGCATTCACCAGATGTTGCTCTGGATCGGAAGATAAATATTAAAATCTAAGCAAGAACAAAGCAGGCTGTTTACTGGGCAGATTTTTCAGATGTTCTCTTGAACACTTGAAAAGACAGGAGACTCTTTGATACGCAGACTGGCTGGAATCCACAATGGAACAGTCCCTCCAACAAGAGGGTTGGCCCTAGGGCTGTGTCCACGCAGCCTGCAGTTCCTGAGAATTCCATTAATCCACTGGCTGTGCATTCGTGGGGAAGGTCAGGGAGGGAGAGGACTAGGTTACCTGATGAAGAGGCCTGAGAAAGATGGAACGACAGACTCTGTCCAACGATCTTGTGCACAGATGCATCGGGAACTCTCTTCACAGGTGTAGAAATAAGGCCATGATTCGGGCAGGCTCTCTGTCCCCACAGCGACAGTCAAATCACACTGCACGTAGCTGCAGCCAGAGGTCTCACAGTTCTCCTCCTCAGGCCTCAGGCCACACAGGAAAGCCAAGGACACTGCATGAAACGGTCAGCGTTGGGTTAGGTAATAACCACAGAAAGAACTAAAGGCCTTACTTTGTTACATCAACCAAGCCCATGTGTTTTTCCTTGACCAATAGGAAAATAAACTTATTTACTCTTCTTAAAAGTGTACTATGTGTACATAATTCATACAGAAGATACAAATCATGTTTTTGTAAAATATGAATCACCTAGTCAGAAAACTCATGTGAATGTACCATAAATTCAGCCAACATAAGCCAATACCGTCAAGATGCTCTCCAGTCTATGTGCTCCTGGCCAAGTCTACCCACTTCCTCCTCATTCTCAGAAACAAACACTTGCATTTTTTAAATAGCTTTCTCACATGGGTTTGTATCCTAAACAGGAGATTGTTAAATTTTACTTCTTTTTGAACTTTAGAAAATAGACTACATGGCATAATATCCTTAGACCTGCTTTCTTCACTCGATATTATGTTTCCAAGATTTAGCCCTATTATTGCATGTAACTGTTGTTCAAACATTTTCACTGCTGTTCAACACTGCATTCTGTGAAAGTACTACAATATATTTACCTATTCTGTCACCAATGGACTTTTGGGTAATTCCCAGGTTTTGCTACTACAAACATGTATGGAATTTTCTCTAGGGTATATACCTCTAAGAAAATTGTCTACTCATAGGGTACGTGCAAGTTCAACCTTACAAGACAGTGCCATGTTGTTTCCAAAGTGGTTGTGTCATTTCACGTTCCTACCACCTATATTTATGACTTCCCAGTAACCCACATAATTGTCAGCACTTGGGATTATCAGACTCTTAATTTTGGCCAGTCCAGTGAGTATACAACAGCATCTCATTGTGGCCTTATTTTGAATTTTCATCATTACTTTTTAGGTTGAGCAAGTTTTTATATGTTTAGTAACAACGTATTTTCCCTTCTATGAAATTCCCATTTCTGTCATTTGCCTTTTTTTCTATTGGAATGCTTGTCTTTTCCTTATTGATTTGTGAGTTTTATATTCTGGGTACTAATCCTACAGAGGTTATATGCTTACTAATACCTTCTCCAGATTTCTGGCTAGACTTTTCATTCTCTTTATGGGATCTCTTGATTAACAGAAGTTCTTGATTCTCATAGAGTTATGACTATTAACATTTCATAAAGAAGAATAGCAATGATTTGAAGCTCTCTGACCCTGAGACCATTTCTTTCCAGGTCATGAGACACGATGTAAAAAGCATCACCAAGCCAGACTGGCAATAACCTTTAACAGGAGGATGAACAAATCTCTACATGAGATGGTTTGGGAGCATCTCTGCCTGAAAACCTTAATAAAATAGAAAAGAAAAATTTCCTCTAGCCTTCTACCTCTGCAGCTAGCTTGTTCATGCAGGTACGTAACACATGTTATCAGGGGCTATGAGCTTGAAGCTAAGAGGCCTGCCTACATCACAGGGCTGCATGCAGCAAGGGATAAAACAAGTACATGAGAGGGTTTGCCGTTATTCAATCACACACAAATAGTATTATTATTGCTGGTATATTCCAAAGCACCTAACACATAGTAGGTTCTGTGACTGTGTTCCCAAAGAATTACAGCAATTAAAATGTCTGGAAAGTAAGAGTCTTGTATGGATAGAAGAAACATGAGAACTTTCCAGTTAGTAAGCCCTGGGGCAAATAAAAACAGGCTTAACACCTATAAAATAATGAACTCATTATGGGTGATTAGGTGGATGCAAATTGACAAGGTGGATTATGAAAAGTGCCCAGCGTTGGGGATCAGAATCCATGGACTTTACTCAAGGTTCTGCCACAAAATAGCTGTGCGACCTTAATCACTTTAGCTTTTCATGCCTCATGGAAAAGTCAAAGTTTCCATGAAGAAGTCATGTGGTATAACTCAAGATATAAATGCAGGAAACCAAAAGATCAAAGATCTTGCTGATTTTAAACAAATACAGAGTATTAGACTGACAAGATGCTTTAGCAACCTATCATATGAAGAAAGAAAATTCTTCTTTTGTTAGAAGTACAATTTGGGGTAAAAGTAAAGATGATGACCCCAAAAGCAGCAACAGGACATTTTTAGAGCTCTACATTTCTTAACTTTTATTGAAGTATAGTTGATTTACAATATTATGTTAGTTTCAGGTGTACAGCATAGTGACTGCATATTTTTACAGATTATACTCAAGAAGCTCAGAAGAGAAATACTAAAATGTTTACTTGCTGTAAAGTTTCTGATACAGTAGGTCCCAAGGATTCGCACTGTTAACAAAATCCCAGGTGCTGCTACTGTTGCTGCTCCGGTAATAATATTTTTTTCAGTAATTCTCAATAATATCATTGAGAAGCACTGTGTTAGAAGGACTGAAATTATTCAGCTTTCCCAAGGGCTGCCAGCTGATTAAGGTTGAAAAAAGTAGAGTGGGGAGCATTAGTAGGTAAAAGGATAGATTTCCCTGAGAAAGGCAACTGTGAAACACTTGTATGGGTCGCTGCTGTGAAAGTGCCAGCTAAAATATCTTTTAAAATATAACAGATTCTTAACTAAATTGGTTCTGTGCAATCCTATCCAAAAGTAGGGGAATTATTTAGTAGTTTTTAATAATTTATGAGACACACTCCTTTGACAATTCGATGTACACTGTAGACCTACTTCCTACAAAAAAAAAATACACAATCATATTCTCAAAATGTCTTATCCAATTTCAGGGATACATAGAATCCCCAACTCCCATCCTGGATCTTAAGTAAGAAACCAGTGGAGTGACAAAGGATTAATCACCAAAATACACAAGCAGCTCATTCAGCTCAATATCAAAAAAACAAACAACCCAATCCAAAAATGGGCAGAAGACCTAAATAGACGTTTCTCCAAAGAAGATATACAGACTGCCAACAGACACATAAAAGGATGCTCAACATCACTAATCATTAGAGAAATGCAAATCAAAACTACAATGAGGTATCACCTCACACCAGTCAGAATGGTCATCATCAAAAAATCTACAAACAATAAATGCTGGAGAGGGTGTGGAGAAAAGGGAACGCTCTTGCACTGCTAGTGGGAATGTAAATTGATACATCCACTATGGAGAACAGCATGGAGGTTCCTTAAAAAACTACAAATAGAACTACCATATGACCCAGCAATCCCACTACTGGGCATATACCCTGAAAAAACCATAATTCAAAAAGAGTCATGTACCACAATGTTCATTGCAGCACTATTTACAATAGCTAGGACATGGAAGCAACCTAAATGCCCTATGATAGATGAATGGATAAAGAAGATGTGGCACATGTATACAATGGAATATTACTCAGCCATAAAAAGAAACAAAATTGAGTTATTTGTAGTGAGGTGGATGGATCTACAGTCTGTCATACAGAGTGAAGTAAGTCAGAAAGAGAAAAACAAATACCGTATGCTAACACATATATATGGAATCTTAAAAAAAAAAAAAACGGTTCTGACAAACCTAGAGGCAGGACAGGAATAAAGACGCAGACATAGAGAATGGACTTGTGGACACAGGGAGGGGGAAGTATAAGCTGGGACAAAGTGAGAGAGTGACATGGACATATATACACTACCAAATGTAAAACAGATAGCTAGTGGGAAGCAGCCGCATAGCACAGGGAGATCAGCTCCGTGCTTTGTGACCACCTAGAGGGGTGGGATAGGGAGGGTGGGAGGGAGATGCAAGAGGGAGGGGATATGGGGTATGTGTATACATATGGCTGATTCACTTTGTTGTGCAGCAGAAGCTAACACAACGTTGTAAAGCAATTATACTCCAATAAAGATGTTAAAAAAAAAAGAAACCAGTGGAGTTGGATTCCGCCAGTTCCTCTCCATCTTTATAGACACTACTTAAAAGTCTTTTAAAAGACTTTTTTTATTTTGAATTTTATTTCATTTATTTTTTATACAGAAGGCTCTGATTAGTTAACTATTTTATACATATTAGTGTATTTATGTCAATCCCAATCTCCCAATTCTTTTTTAATGAAAGAGGAAAATAAATTATCCATTTCCCCAGAGTAAATGAGCGGCCCTTGTACAATCAATGAGTGTTTGCTGACACCTAGTGACAATGGTAAAAGTTACAGCGCCTCACTCATGTTTTCCTCTTCTAAAAATCAAGGAATTTTGAGAATTCTTTTTCTAAATTTAATCAAATCTTTTAAAATATAATAATTTATTTTATTCCTCTCCTATGAGTTATAAAACTCCCAATAACACAATTTACCTAACCCTGAAACTTCATTGGTTTTTAGTTTGTACTTCTGGTTGAAACTAGATGTCTTGAAATAATAGCAAAGAGTTGATTAATTTAAATAGTGTATACGTGAAAGCCCCCCGCCCCCTCCAAAAAAACTGTAGCAGTATTTGTTAAATATTAGGACCTAGAAATGGGGAGTCGGTTTTACGTTTCCACCATTTCCCAATTCCCGTATTTATTCTTTCATCGAACATTAATTTTGCACGTCCCCTAAGCCAGGACAGTTCTAGGCACAGGAGTTAGAACAGAGGAAGAAACAGACATATTAACTTCAACTTTCTACCATATCCTAAATTTCCTATTGTGGAATCTTAAGTAGAGCAGATCTCTCATCTGTGATGTTCTGCTCATATACATGAGGTCATAGGACACTCGATTTCCAGTATCGTAAGCAAGGATTCTTTCTCCTCTCCCCTCCTTTCCTCCTCCTCTCCTTCCTCCCAATCCCCACGGCCACCACCACCACTCTTCCTTCTGGTCTAAGACCATCCAATGTAACTGCCATCACAACAGTATTATCCATCATGGAATTTTTGTCCAAGCTCAGAAGTGATGCTTTTATCACTGTAAATCTTTCACCAACATTCAAGTTGCAGACACAGAAATTAGGAATATAACTTAAAGCATTTTACAGAAAACATGAGTACAAATTATTTTTAAGTGCACAGGTATAAGATCTATGATTATGCAAACCAAATAACCACCTGGTTTAGCTGACCCTGTAGTGATAATAGTAATTTCATCCCTGAGACTTTTTTTTCTGAAGCTCAGTGGGTTATAAGCATGTGTTGTGAGCCCCATCATAGAAATATCAAAGCTTTGCACCTTCCATTCTAACCCCTCCACCCCACAAAGACATGGCTTCCCGTGCCACAATTTATGTGATGGCTACAAAGCTTACAACAGTGAGAGATCGTGGTGTTTTACTGAGTAAGGGCTCAGGTAATTATCTGGACTTTACAGAATAAAAGGATAATGTTAATGTTGGCCTTTTTTTCCTATAATAAGATTCAAGACCTGAGCACACTAATATGCAAGAGCTCTCCAGCAGAATGATCTAATCCCTTCAATAGGACCTCCAGAAGGCAGACATTTTCAGCAGCCCCACCTCAGAACAAGACAAGATTGTTTTCTCCACGATGCCCAGGCTGTCACTGAAACTAGTATTCACCACTCAGAACTACTTTCTCCATCTTTATATGACTGCTGTCAAGAACACAGACCTACTAGAGAATGGACTTGAGGATATGGGGAGGGGGAAGGGTAAGCTGTGACAAAGTGAGAGAGTGGCATGGTCATATATACACTACCAAACGTAAGGTAGATAGCTAGTGGGAAGCAGCCGCATAGCACAGGGAGATCAGCTCGGTGCTCTATGACCACCTAGGGGGTGGGATAGGGAGGGTGGGAGGGAGGGAGATGCAAGAGGGAAGAGATATGGGAACATATGTTTATGTATAACTGATTCACTTTGTTATAAAGCAGAAACTAACACACCACTGTAAAGCCATTATACTCCAATAAAGATGTTTAAAAAAAAAGAACATAGGTGATAAATGTTTTGTTGTCATTAATATGACAAAAGCTGTTATGACTCATCTTAACAGGTGGTCCCCAATTCTAACTACCATTTTAGATGGGGATCAGTGTATTTTCGCCCCCCAGGAACGCAAAGAAAAATTTAAAGTCAATACAGCATTAATTATCAAAAAAATGGAGTTAACCAAAGTATGTCATTTTCATATACACTCTTTAAAAAACGAATATGGCTTTTTTCCTGACCATCCAGGGGCAGAACCAGGCAGCTGAAGGCAGACACTGTCGCGTTAGCCAAGACTTGGCAGGGAGCACCACACACGGCAGCTGAGATGTTCTCAGGAGAAAATCCTGCTCCAAACACATGCACGAGCCTTCCACCCAGGCAGCCTTTAAAGACAAAATGATGAGTTCACCATCATAGAGGCAAATCTTTCTTTACTTAGAATTCAAACCCATGCTTTCCTGCTCCCCTTCATTCTTTCTATGCCCTCCTGAGTCCACACACTGGCCTTAGATTCCCTGTTTTCTCAGTTTCTTCTCACTAAGCTCTGGCCTCCAAAGCCTGGAGCCCTTATTCTGTCAAACCCCAATAATTCAACAACCTATAAAATGTGTAAAAATTCCTATGTAGAAAAATAATGCTTATTTATCGTTCTTAAACTTTTTATATAGAAGAGTATAAAGTGAAAGAAAAACTTCCCCTAACTACTTATCTCACTCCCCAGAAGTAGCCATGTATAGAATTTCTTGTGAATTCTTCTTGAATTTTCTAAGCATATAGGTTTTTTTATACAAAGGGGTCATTCTATACATAATATTCTACAACTTTTTTTAAAAATTAGAAGTGTAGCATAAACATTTTTCCAAGTCTATATATACAGATCTAGCTCATCATTTTTATTTTTTATTTATTTATTTTTTTTGCAGTACGCGGGCCTCTCACTGTTGTGGCCTCTCCCGCTGCGGAGCACAGGCTCCGGACGCACAGGCTCAGCGGCCATGGCTCACGGGCCCAGCCGCTCCGCGGCATGTGGGATCTTCCCGGACCGGGGCACAAACCCATGTCCCCTGCATCGACAGGCGGACTCTCAACCACTGTGCCACCAGGGAAGCCCCCTAGCTCATCATTTTAATAGCCACTTAGAATTCCATCATATGATTATTCCATAATTTATTGAGCAATCTTCCTATTGATTGATAGTTCCATAATTTCTCTTCTTTTGCTGCAATTAAGGATGGTGCAATGAACTATATACACTTATATGAGTAAAACTGGTGCAACTTCTTAGAAGTGGAATTGCTAGGTCAAAGGAAAAGTAAATTTTTAATTTTGACGAACACTGCCAAATTTCTCTCCAAAATAATGTTGCCCCAGTTTATACTCCTACCTGCTGTGTAAGAAGAGTGCCTGTCTGATGGGTAAAATCATGTCAGTTCTTAACAGACAACATGTTTTGCTTCAGTCTGAAAATCAATAAAGGAAAATGTCAGCTGACATCTGAAAATGTCAGATGTGCAGAGACCTCTAGTCTACATTGAGATAGAGGTCTAGTTTCTCCTGCCTTCAATGTCAAATCTAGGTGGTATTTACACAGCTACCTGACAAACTTTTTGCTTGGGTGCATTCTTACCCCTCCTCTCTCACCATAAAAGTCATGGATTCCTAGAGAGTTGAAAGGGGAACAAGGGAGCATCCAGCCCCAAACCCTTTATCAAATAAGAAATCTGAGGCTTAAAAAAGTTACCCAGCTAAGATAGTGACAGACTCAGGACCAAACCCCAATCCCCGTAGCATCCCGCCCAGCTGAGGCCAGACATATTTGTTCCAAGAAATGGCTTGGTTCATACTTCATCAGTCTAGGATCCTGCTCCCATAATTACTTCTAACCTTTCTGCATCACAATCACATTTGAGCTATCTCAAGTGTAGTAAGACATTAAGGGGACAGAAACCCAAACCATCACTGGAAGAAAAGGCAAGGCAAATATCAATACATCTAAAAGAAGAAAAAGTTCAACCAATGAAATCATACTGTGCAATTGGCTTATTATTGGTGGAGTATGAATTCATCTGTGAAATAGTACAAAATGATAAAAATTAATCATATTTAATAAGTTTAAAACAATTCAAATTGGCAGATAGGTTTAAAAATAAATGAAGGCATTTATGTTCTACTTAAATGATCAAATTATGAGCTCTTACAAATGGTATTACTTAAAGCACAAATTAAAGCGGGTTAATGTATCAAATTAAAATACAATCAAACACTTAGAGAATATGCACAATCTCCTCGATAAAAAACAAAGCCTCATAAATGGAGCATGACAAAGTTTTAGGAGGAAGCTGGGGCTGTTAAGAGGAAAACCGGCTTCTCTCTCCTTCTGTCATTCAGACTGACGTTGATTTCCTACCTCACAGAGTAGGGACAGGAGCTACTGATCCACTTATATAAAGAAAGCTCTTCTGCCTCATCTGCCTGACTTACCGAAGTTCTCGGTCACTGCTGTAACGGTCACTCTGGATGTGAACACCAGGATAGATGAGGCCCACCCTCTCAGGTGGTCATAACCTCTGACTTGGTACTCCCCAACAGGAAGGGATGGGACCACACACTGGAGAAGGGTACGGTTGCCAGAGACACCCACACAGGGGAACATCCCAATAAAAATGTCAACGTTCGCAGCTCCTGAGATCCCGGCCACTGAAAACGTTAAGACGTCATCAGTCTGAGAAACTGAGAGCAATTCGGGGGTGAAGGCGTTGCTGTAACCAATGATGCCCACCTGGTAAGAAAGTCCATCTACCTCTATGACCAGGGCAACGGAGCCATTCCCTGCAGGAACAGCGCACTGGATGAGCTCAGAGCTGAGGTTCACAGTCAGGCAGGCCTGCTGGCCAATGTAGACTAAAGTGGAGTTCCGTCCCCTCAGGGCTGTACCCTCCAAGGTCAAGAGGCTTCCACCATGGAGGCTGAAATTCTTGGGGAAATAATGAAACACTTGAGGCAAAATGTGGAAGTGTCTGTAAACGTGACCAGAGCAAGCATACCCATATCTCGTATGAAGAACCGACAGGTAGTGGGGCCCTGGGGCCAAGCCACTGATACAGCACGCCACGTGGGTTGTATTAAAGGAAGTCACAGTGCAAGGAAGGCAATCATCCACAAACACCATTGGTTCATCAGCCGCAGTACCTAACCTCTGACCCCTAATCAGCACTGTGGTCAGAGACCCACTGATGCTTGTGGTCCAGGCGTCCATGACAGGAGTTGTCTCTTCACACAAGAAAAGAGTGCAATTCCCCTGACAGGCGCTGCGCAGCCCGTTAACCAGGACAGTAACATTCAGGGTGAAGGAAGCGCCAGGCAAGGGGTTACCCGCTGGGGTAATCCGACAGAGGACAGCCTGGTCCCCCAAACTCAAAATCACACAAGTGAAAGGACCTGAAATGTCAACCTGAACTGACCTCCTGCTGGAATTGAGAGCCAAGCCCCTCACCGTGAGTACTGTCCCTCCACAAGTGGACCCAAGTGTTGGGGAAACGTCTGTTATCTGAGGCAACACCACAAATTGCTGGGGCACCGCAGACATGTCAGCAAACCCCATCTGCCTCTGACGTACTTGGAGAGGATAGATGCCCGCCTCCAAACTGTGAAGAGGAAAAGCGCACCCAGACAGGCTTGTGTTGCTACTGGGAGACTGGGTCTCAACATCACAGCTCAAGTTCCCCAGAAGGACCTCTGAGTTGGAGAGATTCTGCCCTTCCACGTAGAGCCTCAGGCTGTGATTTGTGATTTCTCCTCGCGTGGCTGTGACCACCGGGGTTGCTGCCATTTCATATGTGAAGATGAAGCCCTTCCCCACCAGGCTTGGCAAAGGTTGGTGGGGGAAGGGCTGGCTGCCAGCCCAGACCTCCACAGGGGCTGGGGCACCAGGCGGCAGGGGGGCTGGCGGGGTCTCACACCAGACGTTCGTCTCCGTTGAGTTCACAATGTCACAGGACCGATTGCCCACGAGCACCCAAACCAAAGCTGGGTCCCTGCTGAACCCTCTTCCTGAGATGCTGAGGATGGTTCCACCTAAAGCACAAATATTGAGAATAAAACTGAAAAGCTGATATTTCAGAACTAGGAACTCACAGCCCCTGTGTGAGCCCCAGCAGGACCAAGTAAAAGGTGGGTAAGTGTTAGTGAAAGTATCTCACCTCACCCATCAATGTTGATGTGTGATCATTTTGGCAGGAGTCAGATGCGCTAAATTTCACATGATAGTAAAACAATATAAATTATCCTATAAGAGGAATGTTTATACTATTTAAGACAAAATTTCCAAGTATGTTTATAGATCCTCAGAAACCTCCATCAACTTGGACACTAATGAAAAATCAAATTTCTTGAAGTGCTCTTGTCATCTGCTATATTATCTTAACATGTCAGTCTATATGATTCTACAAATTATTATGTAGAAAGAGGATATGTATATTTCATATACACATGTATACAACATATACATAATGAAAAATCAAATTCTTTAGTCTTCTTGTCATCTGTTGTATTATCTGCCCTAATATTCCATATTATTCACTATGTTATTATGTAGTATATATGTATATTGTTCTATATATATTAAACTTACTAATGAAAAATCTAATTTGTTGAAGTCTTCTACTTATCTTCTATATTATTCTATGTAATATTCCAGTATTCCATATATTATGTAGTCGTGTGTGTGTGTATATGACATATCAAGAAGAACTGAAACATTGAAGCATGCTTGTAATTTTGCTGCTGTATTCATAGACATCGTCTCACTTTCTAGTTGAGGCACAATCAAATCCCATCTTCAGGACAGGGATGGGGGCAACGTACCCCTTATCATTACCAAATCAGTGGTATAGCCAAGCAGCTTTAAAAAGGATTATACTATGTTCAAGAAGGAGAATGTACCTACTGTATAGCACAGGGAACTACTCAATACTCTGCAATGGCCTATATGGGAAAAGAATCTTAAAAAGAGTGGATATATGTATGTGTATAACTAATTCACTTTGATATACACCTGAAACTAACACAACATTGTAAATCAACTATACCCCAATCAAAAAAAATTTTTTAAAGGATAATGTGTTATTTCATCCACTATCATAATGATTATCACAGGCAAATACATAGCTTTCAGTTTTTTCTGAAAATGAGTAGTTTTCTAGATTTCTGTATTTGTCCTGTCCTGACATCTCCCATGTTGACATTTGTGTTTCTGACTCTGTCTCGTCCTTCATCTACATCCCTAGAGCAAGCGAAGACTTCAAAGACTCA
This sequence comes from Orcinus orca, assembly GCF_937001465.1. Classification (NCBI taxonomy): domain Eukaryota; kingdom Metazoa; phylum Chordata; class Mammalia; order Artiodactyla; family Delphinidae; genus Orcinus; species Orcinus orca. The sequence goes on from NC_064568.1 coordinate 80,569,956, forward strand.
TGCCTCTTGCCCTTGCACATGCAGTATCAAAACGGCTGACTCAGGAAGCTCTTCTCTCGTTTACTACTGTTGTTTTTTTAATCGAAATATAGTTTATCTACAATATTGTGTTCATTTCTGATGTACAGCAAAGTGATTCGGTGATATGTACTCGAGATGCGCCACTTTTTAGATGTTTCAGCCTCCTTCCATTAGGAAAAAAGAAAACCAGGCACATCTCCTTTAAAGAATTAAAAATTCTTTAATTTCCTGAACTCACTGGGCTAAGGGATCCTGAGTTTTCACACCTTCCAAAGTACATCACTCAGTTCCCAGTGCAGGGGAAAGCACCTCTCCCCGCAGCCCCTTCTCTGGTCTCACCAGGAACAAACTCTGAATATCCAGGGAGTACACTTGCTGAATAAATAATACCAGTCAGGTCAAAGCCACTCACCCAGAACAGACCCACAGCAAGGCTGGACGCTGAAGACTTCTGTGATGTACTGGATGTGAAGATCCACACTATAGAAAATGGGGAGATGGTCATGAAATAACTGAGAGTCAGAAAAAAAAGAGAAAAGAAGGCACGAGACAGCCGAGATGTATGTATTGGGGGGAGAAGAAGAAAGAAAGGGGGCTGTGATGGAGAGCACAGGTGAGGGGCACAGTCCACCAGAGAAGGAAGGAAACGTGAAGAAGAGAAGCTAAGTGGGATATTTTCCTGCTCCAATATCAAGTGGGCACATCAGCCTCATAGAGTTTAGCTAGTTTCTGGAATGAAGCAAGGGAACTTCTGGAGAAATACTGGGCAGGGGGACTTCAGGGTAAAGAGGACTGAGCACGGCTTGTGCAGTAATTGAAGCCATTTATTCAAAGCCCAAGACACTGTTATTATTAAAGGTCTTAGTGAAATCACAGTCTCTTATTAAGCGCAGACTCTTCCTCCTCACATAGAGATGCCCATCCCATCTCACCCCAACCCAACTGAGAGACATGACATCTTAGTTCCAGAAAGTTCTCCTTTCCCCAACTAGTAAGCCAAAAACTGGTCTTGAGAGTGAACTGTCCTGTAGGGTCTCCAAGATTTGTTCAAATTTTAGGGTTCTCATATGTTTATCCCTTAACTTCAGAAGAAGAAGAAAAAATAAAGACCTAACTCAAAACTAGAATTCCTCAACTGAATCGCTAGACCATCAACAGACTTAAAATGAATGGCAAGGGTCCACCTCACCCTTGTGCGTGAATGTGGGCCCCATTGATGGAGACTGAGATTCCGTGGAGCCCAGCAGGCAGCGGGGGCAGCACCACCTCCAGGCCCTGAGCTGCCTGCGCTCGGACCCAAGCTCTGGTGTCCCCAATGTGGACTTGGACATCCAAATCCGTGTGGTTCATTGGCAGCACCATTCCAATGGAAAGGGTCTCACCTCCTGTGTTGAAAAGAATCCATTAGCCCCTGTGAAGTGGATTTATGGTCTCAACCGTTTATTCAATTCTAAGATTAGCTTTTGAGATTAAACACGTGGTTAGCCCTGTGCATAATACTCTGATTAAGAGTTTTAATGCCGGGAATTCCCTGGCGGTCCAGTGGTTAGGACTTGGCGCTTTCACTGCTGGAACCAGGTTTGATCGTTGGTCAGGGAACTAAGATCCTGCAAGCCGTGCAGCGTGGCCAAAACAAATAAAATAAAAATAATTTGAAAAAGCTTTTAATGCCAACCTAATTTTTATCATGAAACTTACAACTCATTTAATAGAGCTACAGCCTATAACTTCAAGGGCATAGAAAGAAAAATTGTCAGGACAATTGTACACAAGAGGCATTAATTCATATCCATACAAAGGCAAATCAAGTAGCTATGATGGTCTTCATAACCAGAAAATAACACCCCACGTCCTTTTTGTAGCTTCTACTTTTCTGAAGATAAAAGTCTAAAGCTCTGTCTTGATTATGCGCCGAGCCCTGTAGCAATGCTATATATAAGCGCAGTCATTCGCAGTTACAGAGCCCTTTCACCCACATTATCCCATTTGACCCTCACACTGTCCTGATAACATATGCAGGGCAGTTAGCAGGATTGGCATTTTGCTTTTGAGGAAACTAAGGCTCAGTAGCCCAGGTCTCAGAGCTGATTAATGGAAATGTGAGGGCCTGAGTCCAGTCTTGTATCTCAATGCCTTTTTAGTTTATTAGCAACTCTACTAAAATGCCATATATACTACGGACACTTCATTTTATCTCATATATGTATTGAGTATCAAGAGGAACAGATATGGCTATCAGATGTTAAATGAAGTTTCGCAGGGTATGTAAAGCAGATAGGCTCTAAAAGGTTATAGAAAATCTGCTTATTGGGGCTATATTTAAAACAATTAGGTGTGTAAGAATTTGAATTTGGCACTGGCGGACTTTTCAGCTAATGGATCCCAGCCTGCTGTGAAGAAGGAAACCACATGGGGCCAATGTAGAGAGGCCATCTTTGGCCCATTTATACAACACCCAGTATCTGGCAGAATAATGGTGCTCACTTCAATAAAGCATTTATGGAGTGCTACTCTGTGTTAGTTCCTGGGCTAGGTACTTTTATCTATTGATACTTTATCTCCATTTTTCCCAATAACGTTGAAAGACTTATTCCTACCTAACAGTTGGAGAAGCTAAAGATAAAGGAAGTTAAGTATTGTGCGCAAGGAGTGGTTGAGTTGGAATTCATTCAGATCGGGCGCTGACAGCAAAAATCACACTAATGGTCTCTCACATCAAATCCTTCCTCCTCCTTCCCTGCCCCTCTTCTTTTCTCTTTGATTTCATCTTGGCTCTATTGTCATCATCAGCATCAGCATCTCCTGGATGGAGATACGTAGCCCTCCAACTTTCAAAAGAAACTTTCCCAACAGGGCACCACTCACTGTGGGTTTTATAACAAGTTCTTCTTTATTCTGCCTGTAGAAAGATCTCATTGCAAGTGTAAATCCTGCAAATAATGCATCATGTTGTATATATCAATAACATGATCTCCTTGGGCTCTTGGTCAATTGTCAAGCTAATCTGAGATGCCTTTGAGGCACTGATGCAATGTATTTATTCTTTTCATTATAGGTGGGAAATTTTATTAAGAGCCAAAATCACTGAAATCTGAATAGAACACGGAGCTCCCTCCTCCCTTTTCTACTTCGTTGGGAAGAATCTATACCACTAAGGAATTTTACACACTTTGGTCGCCTCAGGCAGCAAATTCTTCTTCTGCACTATCCGAGCTGAATAATATTGAGAAGCTAAAGGACACCTCCCTTTATGTACTCTTGAGCAATGGAAAATGAGAATAGGACCAGAAAAATTGAGTCCAGGCTGTTTCTTTAGGAAATTTGATGGTCTTGTATAATAAACCCTTAGACATGTCTGCCATAAACTCTGTCAACTGGCACCCAATTAACCAGAACACAGTGCTACCTGCTACTTTTCCAAATCTATATGTTATGACATGATAATAAACTGTCATAATTCCATCCAGTCATATCATCTGAATCATCAAAGAAAGATTAAATCATTTCATGTAGTTGGATGCTAAATAATACACTCTTTATATATATGTCTCTCAAGGAACAAGTTAATCAGAATATACTATTTTCTAATCATATCAAATAACTGCTATAAAAGGACCTGCTGCCCCAAATGCTATTTTACAATAAACTGTAAGTGGCTGCATGCCTGGAATCTGCAACCAGACTGCCTGAGTTCAAATCCCCACTCTGGTACTTACTACCAGGTTGTTACTATCAAGTAACATCTTAAACAAGTAACTTATTCTCTCTGTTCTTTAGTTTCTTAATCTGTAAACTGAGGCTAATAATTCTATAAATTAATGACAAAGATTAATGTCTACTATGTCTTGCTATTACTATTGGCACATAGTAGGTACACAATACATATTTACTGAATTTTTAACTTCGAATTCCCATGTCATTTTCAGGATAGAAATGGTCCCAATTTTACAGAGAGAAAAATAGATATAAGGAAATTTATTCAATGATGGCTAAGAGGACAAAATCAGTCTCCAGGTTTTCAGAAAAATAACTTCCATCCAAAATATAATACTATCTTCAATAAAATTAATAGGCCATTGTTTTGCCTTTTTATACAATCAGTGCTCTAAGCTGAAAAGATCCTGCAGGATCAGGTAGTTTACCTGCTATGCTGCTTCTGTTTCTGCTGAGAGACACAATTACTGGATTTAAAGAGGAGACGTAAGTAAATGCCTTGGGAAGAACCACAGAATGGTCCCCTCTGATCACAGTCACATTCACTGTAGGTCCATCTTCCCCCTGAAAAATTAATTTTTAAAATCAAAACTCTGGGGACTCCCCTGGTGGTCCAGTGGTAAAGAATCCACCTTCCAATGCAGGGGACGCGGGTTCAATCCCTGGTTGGAGAACTAAGATCCCACATGCCGCGGCACAACTAAGCCCACGCGCCACAACTATTGAGCTCTTGCATCTCAACGAGAGAGCCCATGTGCTGCAAACTACAGAGCCCACTCACCCTGGAGCCCTTGCACCACAACTAAAGAGAGAAAACCCACATGCCACAACTAGAGAGAAGCCCGGGTGCCGCAACGAAGAGACCACACACCATAACAAAAGGTCCCACATGCCTCAACGAAGATCCCGTGTGCCACAACTAAGACCCGACACAGCCAAAAAATTAAGGAAAATAAATAAATAGTTTTTAAAAAATAAAATAAAAACTCTGTAAATAAGACTGAGTTGAGCAAAGTCCATACAGAATTAGTTTAAAGGGTTAATTTCAAGAAAATTGTTTTTAAAGACTATATTTGCTACTTTGAAGTCTCTCTCTGTGTCTCTCTGTGTCTCTCTCTGTCTCTGTCTCTCTCACATGCACACACACTCACAGTGACAAGTGCTTAGAATAGGCAAGTGCAGCATCCAACAGATTAAAGAGTAAAGAAGAATGATTTGCAATTAACACACCAATTGGTTCTGAAAAAAAAACGCAATTTCAAACAAACATCTATATCTAGCTAAACTACCCATCAAGTGTGAGAGTACTTTGAGATATTTAAGTACTAAGAAAACTTCCCTCCCACATTTTCTTTCTTGGGATATTTCTTAAGGCTATTATCTTATAAAATAAGCAATAACCAAAAAAAAGAGAAAAAAAACTCCAAAAAACAGTGAAGCTACTCAGGAGAGCAGTGAAGGGAAATACTAGGATGAAACCTATAGAATAAATCTAGAAAACACCAAGTTAGATTGAAGGAGAAGAAGAGGGAGCTTCAAGAAAAAAGAGCAACTGATATAATGAAATATTTTTTAAGATAGAGGATTTTTATAATAAGGAAGACATGTTAAAAAAAAAACTCTAGGGACTTCCCTGGTGGCACAGTGGTTAAGAATCCGCCTGCCAATGCAGGGGACACAGGTTTGAGCCCTGGTCCAGGAAAATCCCACATGCCGCGGAACAACTAAGCCCATACGCCACAGCTACTGAGCCCGCGTGCCACAACTACTAAGGCCCACACGCCTAGAGCCCGTGCTCCGCAACAAGAGAAGCCACCACAATGAGAAGCCCACACACCACAACGAAGAATAGCCCCCACTCACTGCAACTAAAGAAAGCCCACGCACAGCAACGAAGACCCAACACAGCCCCAAAAAAAACAAATAAATAAATTTATAAAGTAAAAAACTCTAAGAAAAAGACAAACTATAAAAAATATATATTGCCTGATTCTGTCAGTATCATTCAAATAGTTTAATAATGTAAATATGGTTTATTGATTTAACCAACAAATGACACTGTAACTATATTCAAAGGAATTTAAAGTGGTTGTTTCAGAAAGGGGGACTGAAGAATGGGGAAGTGGGTACGAGAGAGTATGATTGTCTTACTATTTTCTTTTGAAATTTGCCATGTATTGCTTTGTTCAATTAAAAGTTGGCTTTCCTAATTTTTATTCTCTCTAGTAAAAGAAATTCAAACAGTACAAATTTTACCCATTAAAATAGTAAATATAGCTAAAGTGCTGATACTCAATGTTGGCCAAGGCACCAGAAATCAGACACCCACACAGCGATGGTGAGAGTATTATTTAAAAAGAGTTTCAGACAACTGGATATCCATGTCAAAAGCTTTATATCTCTGTGCTGTTGTTGTTGGCACATAGTAAGTACACAGGAAATTTTGGAAATTATCTAAATGTCCAATAATGGGAAATATACAAATTATAACACAAACATATTAGAATTGCATGCAGTTTATACATAAAAGCTAACATTTCATAATATTTGAATAACTGGATGAGATAAAAATATGGGACCAGAGATCAAAGATTACTCTGAAGCCTCTCTTCTTCCAGAGATCTTTATTGTTCAGCAGACAGCCTTCTTTGGGGGTCATGGATGTGCTAGGAATCTTGAGGGCACTGAAGTGAACTCTGAATAGGAAGTTCAATTTCAGCTGTGAGCATGACTCTCACCCACAGCACCAGGGAAGGGTCTGGACCAAAAACTCTTATGCCATCTATGGGATAGCACCAGCTGAAGAGGGATGGGAAAGCTAAGGGACTTGTTTTTAAGAAACAAGGGAAGCAGTAGGGACTAACTAGGAAGCTATTTCATAGGAACCAGACATTCTAGAGGATTCCAAGTTCCACCAGTCACATCCATGCCAGAAAACAAAATTGCTAATGAAAACTAAGTTATTTGCTTACTTGAGAAAGAAGCGAGATTCTACGATATATGTCTTGCAAACCAACACTCAGAATGTGCACTAGGTAAATACATTTATTCTGTGGCACTAATACTCATTAAGAGTATGGACTGGGACTGCCTGGTTGTCTTCTTTTAAAAGAAATTAACTGATGCTAATTACAAGCCCCATTGGCGGGGTCAGCTTCCCAGTTCATAACAGAAGTGCTTCCATGTAAGCAACATAAGCATGCTCTCATGATGAAAACGTCATGTCAGTTAACTTAGTTCTAAGGAACGATTCACTGAGAACCTGACACTACACGTTAACAATGGTCACTCACTCAGAGAGGAAATGCCAAAAGATTCCACTTACCTTGGGTGGAACTTTGCATTGAATTCTTCGTGAATTGCTTGTGGTGACATTAATGGCACAAAACTGGGATCCAAATAAAACCAGGCTAACATCTTCCAAACTAGAGCCTCGGATGGTGGCCCAGAGCCCTCCTGTACAAAAGCAGCATTTTCAGATAGGACACACAGCCGTACAGACAGACAACAATTACTTATCCACAAGAGAAATAAATGAAATCAAAATATGAAACTCCTTAGTCAAAACACAAGGCATGTTCAAACTGAAGAAAAAGACTAAAGTTAAAAATATAAACTACTAAATGAGATGGAAGATACAGTGACTGAAGGGCAGAGAGGAGGAGATATTTAAGACTAAAACATAGAGATAAAACACAGACGTGGAACAGAGAAGTAGAGTATCAATAGATGGTCTCTGGAAACTGCTTCTGCTCCAGATTTCTGAACATCATCCCTGCCAATTCGATAAAACATACTCTCTTCCCAAGAAACCAGTATAAGAGAGCAAGTATAAGACAGTAGATAGAGCAGGGGGCCCAGAGTCAGGGCTATAGACTGCTCTACCACTTAGAGCAGGTCATTTGCATTATTGTCCCTGAGTTCACTGGTCCTCATCTCCCTCAACTTTTTTTTTTTTTGGCCATGCCACTCGGCTTGCAGGATCTTAGCTCCCCGACCAGGGATTGAACCCGGCCCTCAGCAGTGAAAGCTCAGAGTCCTAACCACCGGACCACCAGGGAATTCCCCCTCCCTCATCTTTAAATGACAGCCTTAACCCTTCCAGCTTTGTGATTCGATACCACACAGACTATGTTCTGGTCTCCATAATGATATAGAAGGGACTGTCATTGTCACCAAGTGCTGCCAGGATTTCTGTACTGACCACTGAGGAGGAGCAACCACAGAAACCCCCATCTCCTCACCACAAACGTCAGTAAGAGAAGGAATGGCACCAATCGCACTGATACCACGGCACACAATACCATTTGGAGGACCAGCCCTTGATCCAGCTGATGGACAGGAAGCCCACTTATTGTTGATCAGCAACGATTCTGGTCTGCCATCTTTCCAGAAAGGGACATAAAAGAGGCAGTGAAGCCACCAAATAGAGACACATATCCCATGCCAGTGGGGAGAGGCCACAGAAGCAAGGTTGTCATTCCCCAATGTGTCAGGGTGAGAAAGGAAATTTATACAACCTGATGAAACTCTTGCAGGAGCATGTGACTAAGTGGAATGTTACCCTGAAGTTAAATATATAAACATGCCCTTAAGATTCAGGACAAGACTACAATAAACTTCTAAGTTAAAGAATAACATTGAGGAAGAGCCAACATACATTAGCAACATAAAAGATACAATATCTGGAAACAATCTTGACAAGAACAATTCAAAAGTATGAAGAAATGTGAAGAAAGCTTTGAAATGCTGCTGACAAACCTAACAGATGAGTTAAAACTTAAATAAGAAAACTAAAGTAAATGTACGGAAAGAGTGAACATTGTAAGGTGGCATATCTTTCTTTTTTTTTCTTTTTGAATTTTATTTATTTTTTATACAGCAGGTTATTAGTTATCTATTTTATACATATTAGTGTATACATGTCAATCCCAATCGCCCAATTCATACCACCACCACCACCACCACCCCACCTGCCACTTTCCCTCTTGGTGTCCATATGTTTGTTCTCTACATCTGTGTCTCTATTTCTGCCCTGAAAACTGGTTCATCTGTACCATTTTTTTAGATTCCACATATATGCGTTAATATACTATATTTGTTTTTCTCTTTCTGACTTACTTCACTCTGTATGACACTCTCTAGATCCATCCACGTCTCTATAAATGACCCAATTTCGTTCTTTTCTATGACTAATATTCCATTGTATATATTCCATTGTATATATTCCATTGTATAAACTTCTTTATCCATTCATCTGTCAATGGGCATTTAGGTTGCTTCCATGACCTGGCTATTGTAAATAGTGTTGCAATTAACACTGGGGTGCATGTGTCTTTCTGAATTATCGCTTTCTCTGGGTATATGCCCAGTAGTGGGGTTCCTGGGTCATATGGTAGTTCTATTTTTAGTTTTTTAAGGAACCTCCATGCTGTTCTCCATAGTGGCTTATCAATTTACATTCCCACCAACAGTGCAACAGGGTTCCCTTTTCTCCACACCCTCTCCAGCATTTCTTGTTTGTAGATTTTCTGACGATGCCCTTTCTAACTGGTATGAGGTGATACCTCATTGTACTTTTGATTTGCATTTCTCTAATAATTAGTGATGTTGAGCAACCTGTCATGTGCTTCTTGGCCACTGTATGTCTTCTTCGCAGAAATGTCTATTTAGGTCTTCTGCTCATTTTTTGATTAGGTTGTTTGTTTTTTTTACTATTGAGTTGCATAAGCTGTTTATATATTTTGGAGATTAGTCCTTTGTCCGTTGATTTGTTTGCAAATATTTTCTCCCATTCTGAGGGTTGTCTTTTTATTTTTGTTTTTATTACCATTACTCTAGGAAGTGGATCAAAAAAAGATCTTGCTGTGATTTATGTCAAAGAGTGTTCTTCCTATGTTTTCCTCTAAGAGTTTTATAGTGTCCAGTCTTGCATTTAGGTCTCTACTCCATTTTGAGTTTATTTTTGTGTATGGTGTTAGGAAGTGTTCTAATTTCATTCTTTTACATGTAGCTATCCAGTTTTCCCAGCACAACTTATTGAAGGGCTATCTTTTCTGCACTGTATATCCTTGCCTCCTCTGTCATAGATTAGTTGACCATAGGTGCGTGGGTTTATCTCTAGGCTTTCTATCCTGTTCCATTGATCTATATTTCTGTTTTTGAGCCAGTACCATACTGTCTTGATTACTGTAGCTTTGTAGTATAGTCTGAAGTCAGGGAGTCTGATTCCTCCAGCTCCATTTTTTTCCCTCAAGACTGCTTTGGCTATTTGGGGTCTTTTGTGTCTCCACACAAATTTTAAGATGATTTTGTTCTAGTTCTGTAAAAAATGCCACTGGTAATTTGATAAGGATTGCACTGAATCTGTAGATTGCTTTGGGTAGTACTGTCATTTTCACAATATTGATTCTTCCAATCCAAGAACATGGTATATCTCTCCATCTGTTTGTGTCATCTTTGATTTCTTTCATCAGTGTCTTATAGTTTTCTGCATACAAGTCTTTTGTCCCCTTAGGTAGGTTTACTCCTAGGTATTTTATTCTTTTTGTTGTAATGGTAAATGGGGTTGCTTCCTTAATTTCTCTTTCTGATCTTTTGTTGTTAGTGTATAGGAATGCAAGAGATTTCTGTGCATTAATTTTGTATCCTGCAACTTTACCAAATTCATTGATTAGCTGTAGTAGTTTTCTGGTGGCATCTTTAGGATTCTCTATGTATAGTATCATGTCATCTGCAAACAGTGACAGTTTTACTTCTTCTTTTCCAATTTGTATTCCTTTTATTTCTTTTTCTTCTCTGATTGCCGTGGCTAGGACTTCCCAAACTATGTTGAATAATAGTCATAAGAGTAGACAACCTTGTCTTGTTCCTGATCTTAGAGGAAATGCTTTCAGTTTTTCACCATTGAGAATGATGTTTGCTGTGGGTTTGTCATATATGGCCTTTATTATGTTGAGGTAGGTTCCCGCTATGCCCACTTTCTGGAGAGTTTTTATCATAAATTGGTGTTGAATTTTGTCAAAAGCTTTTTCTGCATCTATTGAGATGATCATATGGTTTTTATTCTTCAGTTTGTTAATATGGTGTATCACATTGATTGATTTGCGTATACTGAAGAATCCTTGCATCCCTGGGATAAATCCCACTTGATCATGGTGTATGATCCTTTTAATATGTTGTTGGATTCTGTTTGCTAGTATTTTGTTGAGGATTTTTGCATCTATACTCATCAGTGATATTGGTCCGTAATTTTTTTTGTAGAATCTTTGTCTAGTTTTGGTATCAGGATGATGAGTTAGAATGAGTTTGGGAGTGTTCCTTCCTCTGCGATTTTTTGGAAGGGTTTGAGAAGGATGGGTGTTAGCTCTTCTCTAAATGTTTGATAGAATTCACCTGTGAAGCCATCTGGTCCTGGACTTCTGTTTGTTGGAAGGTTTTTAATCACAATTTCAATTTCATTAGTTGTGATTGGTCTGTTCATATTTTCTATTCCTTCCTGGTTCAGTCTTGGAAGGTTACACCTTTCTAAGAATTTGTCCATTTCTTCCAGGTTGTCTATTTTATTGGCATAGAGTTGCTCATAGTAGTCTCTTACGAAACTTTGTATTTCTGCGATGTCTGTTGTAACTTCTTTTTCATTTCTAATTTTATTGATTTGAGTCCTCTCCTTCTTTTTCTTGATAAGTCTGGCTAAAGGTTTGTCAATTTTGTTTATCTTCTCAAAGAACCAGCTTTTGGTTTTATTGATCTTTGCTATTGTTTTGTTTCTATTCCACTTATTTCTGCTCTGATCTTTATGATTTCTTTCCTTCTACTAACTTTGGGTTTTGTTTGTTCTTCTTTCTCTAGTTCCTTTGGGTGTCAGGTTAGATTGTTTATTTGAGATTTTTCTTGTTTCTTGAGGTAGGCTTGTATTGCTATAAACTTCCCTCTTAGAACTGCTTTTGCTGCCTCCCATAGGTTTTTGGATCGTCGTGTTTTCGTTGTCATTTGTCTCTAGGTATTTTTTGATTTCCTCTTTGATTTCTTCAGTGATCTCTTGGTTATTTAGTAACGTATTGTTTAGCCTCCATGTGTTTGTGTTTTTTACGTTTTTTTCCCTGTAATTCATTTCTAATCCCATAGCATTGTGGTTGGAAAAGATGCTTGATATGACTTCAATCTTCTTAAATTTACCGAGGCTTGATTTGTGACCCAAGATGTGATCTATCCTGGAGAATGTTCTGTGTGCACTTGAGAAGAAAGTGTAATCTGCTGTTTTTGGATGGAATGTCCTATAAATATCAATTAAATCTATCTGGTCTATTGTGTCATTCAAAGCTTGTGTTTCCTTATTAATTTTCTGTCTGGATGATCTGTCCATTGGTGGAAGTGAGGTGTTAAAGTCCCCCACTATTATTGTGTTACTGTTGATTTCCTCTTTTACAGCTGTTAGCAGTTGCCTTATGTATTGAGATGCTCCTATGTTGGGTGCATATATATTTGTTATATCTTCTTCTTGGATTGATCCCTTGATCATTACGTAGTGTCATTCCTTGTCTCTTGTAACATTCTTTAAGTCTATTTTATCTGATATGAGTATTGCTGCTCCAGCTTTCTTCTGATTTCCATTTGCATGGAATATTTTTTCTATCCCCTCACTTTCAGTCTGTCTGTGTCTCTAGGTCTGAAGTGGGTCTCTTGTAGACAGCATATATATGGGTCTTGTTTTTGTATCCATTCAGCAAGCCTGTGTCTTTTGCTTGGAGCATTTAATGCATTCATGTTTAAGGTAATTATCGATATGTATGTTCCTATTACCATTTTCTTAATTGTTATGGGTTTGTTTTTATAGGTCCTTTTCTTCTCTTGTGTTTCCCACTTAGAGAAGTTCCTTTAGCATTTGTTGTAGAGATGGTTTGGTGGTGCTGAATTCTCTTAGCTTTTGCTTGTCTGTAAAGCTTTTGATTTCTCCGTCAAATCTGAATGAGATCCTTGCCACGTAGAGTAATCTTGGTTTTAGTTTCTTCCCTTTCATCACTTTACATATATCGTGCCACTCCCTTCTGACTTGTTGAGTTTCTGCTGAGAAATCACCTGTTAACCTTATGGGAGTTCCCTTGTATGTTGTCGTTTTTCCCTTGCTGCTTTCAGTAATTTTTCTTTGTCTTATTTTTGCCAATTTGATTACTATGTGTCTCAGCATGTTTCTCCTTGGGTTTATCCTGCCTGGGATTCTCTGTGCTTCCTGGACGTAGGTGGCTATTTCCTTTCCCATGTTAGGGAATTTTTCGACTATAATCTCTTCAAATATTTTCTCGGGTCCTTTCTCTCTCTCTTCTCCTTCCTAGACCCCTATAATGCGAATGTTGTTGTGTTTAATGCTGTCCCAGAGGTCTCTTAGGCTGTCTTCATTTCTTTTCATGCTTTTTTCTTTATTCTGTTCCATGGCAGTGAATTACACCATTCTGTCTTCCAGGTAACTTACCCGTTCTTCTGCCTCAGTTACTCTGCTACTGATTCCTTCTAGTGTATTTTTCATTTCAGTTATTGTATTGTTCATCTCTGTTTGTTTGTTCTTTAATTCTTCTAGGTGTTTGTTAACTCTTCTAGTTCTTTGTTAAACATTTCTTGCATCTTCTCGGTCTTTGCCTCCATTCTTTTTCCGAGGTCCTGGATCATCTTCACTATCATTATTCTGAATTCTTTTTCTGGAAGGTTGCCTATCTCCACTTCATTTAGTTATTTTTCTGGGGTTTTATCTTGTTCCTTCATCTGGTACAAAGTCCTCTGCCTTTTCATTTTGTCTGTCTTTCTGTGAATGTGGTTTCTCCTTCCACAGGCTGCAGAATTGTAGTTCTTCTTGCTTCTGCTGTCTGCCCTCTTGTGGATGAGGCTACCTAAGATGCCTGTGGCATACCTTTCTAAGTTAAACTAAAGCATCAATACAATCATGATAAAAATACAAAAAAATTTTTAATTTAAATTAGACATGCTGATTTTAAAATTCAATGAAAAATAAACAATAGCCAGAAAACAAAATTTCAAAAATAAGAGTGAAGGTCTTCTGCCAGACATTAAAATACCTTACAAAACAGTTATAATTGGGGAGATCAGGTGGCAGAGTAGGATGATGCAGAGCTCACCTCCCCCAACAAACACATCAAAATACATCTACATGTGGAGCAACTCACTGCAAACAACCTGGATGCTGGCAAAAAGGTTCTTCTACAACCAAGGCTGTAAGAAAATCCTCACAGAGTTGGGTGGGAAGGGAGGAGAAGCAATCAGCTCAGGACCCACACCCCTAGCAGGGGACACAGAAGAAAAGGGGGATATCTCAGGCTCGGGGACCCTCCCTGGGGAGTGAGGGGTTTGAGCCACATATTGGGCACCCCAACCCTAGGGCTCAACACCAGGAAGATGAGTCCTGAATTGTGTCCCCCTCAAAATTCATATGTTGTAGTCCTGGCCACTTGTACCTCAGAATGTGACCTTTTTTGGGAATAGGGTCATTACAGATGTACTTAGCTAAGACAAGGTCATATTGGAGTAGGGTGGGTCCTTAATTCAATATGACTAGTGTCCTTATAATAAAGGAAAATTTGGGCACATAAAAGACACAGGGAGAACACCATGTGAAGATAATGGCAGAGATCAGGGTGATGCTTCTACAATCCAAGGAATGCCAAGGATTGCCAGCAGACTACCAGAATCTTGGGGAGAGGCATGAAACAAATTCTTTCTCACAGGTTGTTGCAGAAGGAATCACCTCCACTGACATCTTGATACCAGACTTATAGCCTCCAGAACTGTGAGACAATAAACTTCTGTTATTTAAGCCATCTAGTTTGCAGTACCTCGTTAAGCAGCCCTAGAAAACTAATACAGACCCCTAACCCACACTATATACGAAAATTAACTAAAAATGAATCATACATCTAAATGCAAGAGCTAAAGCTATAAAACTCTTAGAAGAAAATATAGGCATAAATCTTGTGACATTGGATTAGGCGATCGCTTCTTAGATAGGACACCAAGGAACAAGCAACAACAATAAAATGATAAATATATATTTCTAAGAGATATTGCCCTAGTCCAACCCAACATTCTCTCTCCCCTGGATGGCTTCAGTAGCCTCCATCCTTGCCTCCCTACAGTATCTCCTCACACAGCAGCCTAAGTCAGATCATGTTGCTTTTGCACTTAAACTTTTCCAATGGCACCTGTCTCGCTCAGAATTAAAGCCAACATCCTTTCAGACTTCCCTGGCAGTCCAGTGGTTAGGGCTCTGAGCTTCCACTGCAGGGGGCGCAGGTTGAATCCCTAGTCAGGGAGCTAAGATCCCACGTGCCACACGGCATGGCCAAAAAACAACAACAACAAAAACCCAATATCCTTTCACAGCCTCTAAAGCCATATGATCTGCTCCCAGTCATCTCCTACCACCCCCCTCACTCAATTTATTCCAGCCACAGAAACCTCCTTCGTTGGAACAAGCTGAGCTCATTCTGACTTAAGATTTTATCATTTGGTGTTCCCTCTGCCTAGAATCTCCTCCAAGATTTCCCCAAGACTCATTCCTTCACTTCCTCCCTGTCTCCACCCTCCAGTGACATCCTTGTCATTTCTCCAGTGCCAGTGACCATCCTATCACAACCACCACTCCCTCTGTCACTATTCCCCTGCTTTATTTTTCTCTTACACACTTACCTCCAGGAGAGCAGGGACTTTGTTTCAATTTATTGTATGCTCAACATTCATAGTGACTGGCACATAGTAAGAGCTAAATAAATTGTTGTCATTATTATTGTTGATAATAATTAAAAGTTGGAGAGGCAGTGACAATGCCATTCCCATTTGAAAGCTTAAGTGCCTCACAAGCGTCCACACCTTAGGACCTAACACACAGAAATGAACCAATATTTTTTTTTTTAATCCTTTTAAGGGCACTTGGCATATGGGCAAGTGGTGATTTGGAATATTACTGATCACATTATTACACATATTCATTACATACTCAACTGTTCTGTAAATTCCTTGTTGGTAGGACTCAGCCTGGTTCTCTTTAAATCCCCAATAGCGGTGTTGCTCAAACTGCCCTATTCATAGAAATTGCCTGAGGATCCTGTGAACATGCAGATTGATTAGGAGGTGAGAGATGGGGCCTGAGACTGCATTTCTAACAAGCTCCCGGATGATGGAGATACCGCTGGTCCAGAACCACACTTTGAGAACCAAGGTCTTCAGCACCTGGCACAGGGCTTTCCGCAGGGTGGCTTAGTCAGTGTTGAGTGATGGATGGATGGATGGACTGACTGATACTGGTTGGTACTAGGTAGGTGGCAGGGTGGAGGAAGGGTTCAGAGGGAAAGTTTAAATCCAGTAATAAAGTAGCAGCTAGAATCTCTCTCTCCTTCCGTTTCCCCTCAGTCATACCAGAGATTAATTTGGACCCACCCAACATTATCCCTTCTCTGAGTTTTCCATCTTTCACTAAAATACAGAGGGGTGGTGTACAGTCCTCCTAGACAAACCCTTCACCATGTATTGTTGGTACAGCATACCCTGACAGGGTAACCAACTCAACTCAGTTTGTCTGGGATTTTCCAAGTTTTAGCACTTAGAGTTCCATGTCCCAATTTTAACACTGAAAGTCTTGCATCCTGGGAAACCCCTCAGTCCCAGGAAACTGGGACAGTTGGCCAGTCTGCCTGTGTGAGTCACTCTGTGTAGAGGACAAAGCTGATTGAGTCACCTGTCTGCCCTGGAGGTACCTGCAGTCCAGTGGGGGAGTCGAGTGAGGAAGGAAGGTGTGGCCTGAACTGCAAAGATAACTTTATAGGAAGATCAAAGCCACTTATACATCTGGTGGGAAGACTCAAACCAATAGTTATTGGGTTAATATAGAGTGTGATCTTTCACTCTGAGCACCACAGACAATCTGGCTCCCTCCTTAAATCACTGAGAAATAAGGGCAAGCTTGTTCGGTTTTATGTGCAGAGAAGAAAAAAGCAGCCCTCTTGATTTACTCTATAAGGCCAAGTAAATTCAGAAATCAACTGTTCCTTTGAACAATGAATTTGTAGCCAGGAAACACTACTTTAATAAGTGTTCTAAGCCACGAATCTTTGGCCAACAGAATAAACAATGACAAAAATCCAAGGCATTAAGGAAAAATTTTTATGCTCTAAAAATCATATATTAACATATAAAGCATGAGTGTTCCTGAGATTCTTGCAGTCTGGCTGGGTTGTTTTAAACAGGCTGTGTCCCTCAGAAAGCCTGGGGAGAGCCTTGGTTGCCATGGCACTAAGACCCAATGCACGGGGCTGATGCTGGCAAGCCCTGCTGACCTCTCCATACCCCACTACTCAAAAGGTAGTTGGCTTTGACTGCTAGCCAAGTATCCGAGTGTACGTCATTTTACAAACATTTGTGAAACACCCATTAAGTTCCTAGTGGGCCAGGCCTGTACTTCACATTTGCAAATGCTTTTAATTTTCAAGGGACTTTCCCACCTGTTGGCTCATTTTAATCTCACTCAAAACTAAGAGGTCTAAGCATTGTTCAGCCCATTGCATGGGTAAGACAGCATGCTGAGGTAGAAGCAGCAGGAGCCTTGGCATCCCACAATCCTGGTTTGCATCCTAGCTCCACCTCTTTCCATCAGGAAGCCTTGGGGAAGTCACTCTTCTCTTAGAAATACTATTATCTCATCTGAAAAAATGTGGATAATAATTCCACCTTTCCAGCGGCTGTAAGCATTTAGGGTGTGCGACTACCTAGAACAGGTACTCAGTAAACGATCCTGTGCCCATCCTCATCACTGTTAGGAAACTAAGTCCCACAGAAGTATCTGAAACTTCTAAGGTCACACTTCTGATTTTGGCAGGCTGAAAACCCAGGCACATGTCCTAACTCCCCCTCCTAGTGTCATTTCCATTTGATCAGATTGTCCCAATGACTCAATGATTGACCCAGTGATGCCTGACGCCATCAGCCAAACTATGGTCCTTTAGGTGGCAAGTGAGTTCATGTCTATTACTCATTGGAAGAAATGCTGATGGCAGAAAACAGAAAGCTGTGAATCACAGTGGCTACAGAATTTATTCCACGGCAGGACTAGATTCCTGCAGATGGGCAAGAATGCTAGCTTCAGAGGGTCAGATGCAAGGCAGGTGCCCCCGGATTACCAATGTCTGCAGCTCTGGAAGGCTCCACAGCATCCAGTCTGGGCTCCACGTTTAGGAAGAGGCCTCCTCCACTGGCATTGACGGCAAGACCAGAGGGTCTCACCAACACTGAAATCTGATGCACTCCAACGGGCAGCAGGCCTGTCTGACACACCACATTCGTTTGGTTTGAGAAAATAACTTTGCAACTTGTTTTGTTCACTGTAACCTGCAAGGCCTCGGAGTCACCAGAGAAACCACTTCCAGTAATATAGACCAGTAGGTCAATGTCATCTTAAAAGAAGAAAGAAATTAAAAGAAAGAAATCATTTCTCAGTGATATCACTCCATTTACAAGAACTCTATCAAATGTTCATTCCCTCTCACCTTCCTCTCCCAAAATTCAAGGAATTAAATGCTGACTCATGTATTGGAATCTATATTGATTTTAATAGCATAGAGCCCTCATCTTAAACTTTCTCAAACTAGTGATGAGAAATCACTAGTCAACAAAAAATGGGGAAAAAAATAAAAATAAAGAAAATTTCAAAACAAGGGACAAAGAGAATACAACATTTTTTTTTTTTTTTTGTGGTACGCAGGCCTCTCACTGTTGTGGCCTCTCCCGTTGCGGAGCACAGGCTCCGGACGCGCAGGCTCAGCGGCCATGGCTCACGAGCCCAGCCGCTCCGTGGCATGTGGGATCTTCCCGGACCGGGGCACGAACCCGTGTCCCCTGCATCGGCAGGCAGACTCTCAACCACTGCGCCACCAGGGAAGCCCAACATTTTAAGTCATCAAAAATCCACCATTTCAGGACTTCCCTGGCAGTCCAGTGGTTAAGACTCTGCACTTCCACTGCAGGAGGCACAGGTTCGAACCCTGGTCAGGGAACTAAGATACCACATGCCACACGACGCAGCCAAGAAATTAAAAAAAAAAAAAAAATCCACAATTTCAAATCATAACCATTTCATTTAGATTGGCTAAAAAATTCACCTTCTGCTGCATCACTCAACATCCACCCCATGAACGGACACACCTTCTACCCACACATCACCAGGTACACGGCCTCCACTCTCAGTCTAAAGTTCATGCACAGAAATAGACCCACAGACATAGAAGACAAACTTATGGTTATCAGAGGGGAAAAAGGTGGGGGAGGGACAAATTAGGAGGTTGGGATTAACATATACACACTACTATATATAAAACAGATAAGGACCTAACGTATAGCACAGGGAGCTATACTCAATATTTGTAATAACCTATAAGGGAAAAGAATCTGAAAAAGCATATATATATATATATAACTGAATTCCTGTACTGAAACTAACATGACATGGTAAATCAATTATACTTCAAAAAAAAATAAAGTTCACGCCCATCTCAATGCCAGGTGCACATCATACCGAGGGCATACCACACAGAGTGGACCCGGGGAGTTGACCCTTCAAGGTATTGGAAGGAACAGGAACCTGAACAATAAGCTGGTATGTCGTTCACTCGCACAACCACCTGGAAAAGACAAAAGCATTAAAAGCAAACGTACATGTTTCATATGCTCCAGCGTATTAATAAAGTACTTGTGAAGTTTGCCCAAATTAAAATGTGTTAATGATTTACTTATTCTCTTTTTTTTCCTTCTATTTTCCAGTAATAGACCCTAAATTGTAAAGCATGACTCCAAACATGTTAGGCTTTTTTAAAACGATGGTAAATAAGCGGAAACCTAACATTTTTGCAATTAAATATGTTCAATCTGGAGTAAATTCCCTCTCTGTCACATAGAAGTAAATTCAAACTGAGTGAGAACTTTTTATCACTTTATATTTTCAACTGAGTACCTACTTCCTGTGAAAAGCCCTGTCTTTGCTGGTAAATGCCAGTGAAGTAGGCACCTCTGTTCTACCATTGCTACATGGATGTGTAACTGAAGATCAGAGTGTATTTGGACATTTGGCTTGGGGTCTTTTTTATCCTAAAATGGGAGGTCCCCAAGAACAAATTATATGTCTTTTCCTCTCACTGGGACTAAGGTTAATCTAATAGAACTCTACAATACTTGGAGATAAGAAAGGCGAAAAAGATTGAACTCTGAATCTCTACATATAAAATAAGGATTAAAAGCACACACACTATATTTATGATAGTGTTTGCTTATAAGGGAAGGGGTACTGGGATGGCATGAAGGCACAGGTGATAAGAAATTCTTCTTCTGTAGTGTTTCACGTTATTCATAAAGACCAAAAATAAAATAAAATAAATACATCAAATGTTGGCAATTGTTAATCCTCATTTGGGTACCCAGGTGTTGGTTATATTATTCTTTATAGTTTTGCATTTCAAAATTGTCTCTAATTAAAAGCAGATGACTTATAACAAGAGTATGGGCAGATGGGAAATAGCTAAGGACATTTTAAAGAGAAAAGGGGTTGACTTAGCTCATTTACTTTCCAAGGCCACTGTGTGGAGGTATAAGTCATATGTAGCTAGAGAGGTTCTCTATTTTTGGTACCATAGTAGCATCAATAATTATAATAACAGGATGCTGTATTTACAAAGCACTTATATTTTCAGCGTACTCTCCATACCCTGTGGAGGTAGAAAAGCACAGCCACAGCTCTCTCTGTTTTGCGAATTAGAAAGCTGACCTTTAGGATTGGTCCACATTACAAATCAGGAGGGGCTGCAGTAGACCTGAAACTAGTATTTCACTTTGGGTGGCCCATCCGCTCTCACCTGAGTGTACTGGTTGGCAGTGACCAACATGTCTCCAAATATGGGTCCAAGGAAGACTCCACCATCATATACCACACGAGTGGTTACAGCAGGGTTAACTCCCGTTAGGTTTTCATCAGATACCTAAGATGGTTACAGTTCTGGTGAATTCTGCCATGGAATCAAGTCTAATCTTGCTTAAAACAAATAACAAAGGGTGTTTTCACATTCTGTTTAAGATAATCAGATAGCTACAAAGTGAAAATGGAGAGACAGGGGCTTGAAATCTAGTAACCTAATAGTAAGTAATGGCTAATGAAAGCCCCAGTAGACTAGAAGAATATTTATATGCAAGTAGAGTTACCCAAAAAAATGCACACTATACTGATCTTCTAAGTCTTGAGATATTTTGTTTCCATGTGCTTTTCTATTTTACAAGTTTTCAATCCAAAATATTAAAATAAAATGTCTGGAAACAAGTGCCATGAGATGACTCCTATCCTTCCTCCATCTCCACCCAAGGATTTTGTTTGAAAACCAGATGACCTGCAATACCAAATAACAAGAATAAAATTTCATCTCGGGTTTCACTTCATAAAACCAAACGCTAGATGATCATTAGATTATTTTTTAAAACCCTAAATATGCAAGAGCATCTGGTTTTGTCATTATCCAAAGACAGCAAATCCTTTCCTAAACTTCCTTCTGCTGTGCCATCTGCCTCCATGATAATCTAAGTCAATCACATCTGCTTAAATTATGCAATAACAGATGTGGAATTATTGTATGCTGGACACTGACCAACAACTTCTCTACCTACATCAAGTTAGAAAAGGTGATGTTGGGTTTAAACTGCTTTATCAGGAATATGAGATATAAAATACGTCTTGAAAACTTTCAGAAAGATCATTGAACCCCTTTACTTGAATATTCCAACAAAATTCACAAATCGTGACAGTTTTCATTCATATAATTCTGATTTTTTTTCACAAAATTGCTCCAGAGCACTAAATCCACAAAACCAAAAGGGATACCATACATACCCTTATAAAGCTGGGCAAGTCCCCAACCTGGTTGGACCAGGAGAGAGTCCACACATGTTCATAGCAAGACTTCAGATCCTCCGTCACAGTGAAGTCACTGACATTAAGGTACCTAGATGTGAAGTCATCAGCGTTGGTTTGTAAGAGCTTCTGGAGATGACTAGCTGAGATGTGCACAGGGACAGCTGTGGGAGAAGGTCATGATATAAAACGTACAGGACACTAATTAGTCCACCTTGCAGCATCTCATCATCAAGACAGCAGAGAATACACATCAGAATGCCTACTACACATGCAGAGACCATCAGGTTCAAGAAAATCCTCAGTCCAGTTAAGCCATTTTTAGGGCAAATATAAGTAGGTGCTCACTTTTTATATCATGGTCCCTTTAATCAGCATCACATCTCTCAAGCAGAGAACACAATCGCATCAGACAAACCTATCTCAACTGTCAACTCAAAATGTAAATTCCAGACACCCTGGTAATCCCTGAAAGTCTAATTAAATATTGGGTTTTCCCCGGAAAAATTTAGCTGGCCCTGTGAACAGGGAAAAGTTGGCCGGCCACCTTTCACAAGGAGTAGGGAAGGCACAAAGCAGCTGACACCCATAAAAACTTAGCCAACCAAGCTGAGGAATGTTGGCATTGAACTTCGGTTTCTCCATTACAATTTCCTTTAAGCCCAACCACCTGCTTCCCCATCTCACATCCCCACAGAGAAATAACAGCACTTTGGGCTTAAGCCTTGCTGTGTTTGAACGCTGTTTCATGCTTTACCAAAAGTTTCCATTTCCTTAGGTATCCCAACATCTCTGTGAGGCGGGTCATCTAAATATCCTAATACCTCCTTGGGAGATGAAGAAAATGAAACCCAGTGTGATTCAGAAGCTTATCAACCAAGTGAGAGGTGTTTAGATTAAAACCCAGGTTGCCTTCTACCTACTCAAGAGCTTTCCTTTTGAATCCCACACTGCCCTGGAGTGTTGGTGAAATACCACTGTATTTCCAAAATGCAAACAAAATTCTCATCTTTTTTGAAAAGATTTTATATGTCATTTGAGGGCCATTTCAAATGGCCAGGTGAAGGCTGGCTTTCCCCCCAGTTGTTCTACAGGCAGTGATGTAAGGAATATCAGCAATAGGATATGACAGCAGGAAAAGTCTCTCTACAGACAGGCTGCAGCTTTCTCATTAGTGAGAAGGGAAACAGCACAGTAGTGGGCTTCATAGAGGCAGGGCTCTGATGAACTTATTCACCCACTTATCAGACTCCAATAGCCCAGGGGCTATCAACTTTTCCTAATTTGCCCTACTAGAGTAAAAACTCCACTCCATTCCTCCAGCCAAGAAGATTCTTTCCAAGTCCAGCATCTTTCTGCTTGAGGACAGAAGACTCCTGGACCATTTGCCAATTTTTTTTTTTTTTTTTTTTGCGGTACGCGGGCCTCTCACTGCTGTGGCCTCTCCCGTTGCGGAGCATAGGCTCCAGACGCGCAGGCTCAGCGGCCATGGCTCATGGGCCCAGCCGCTCTGCGGCATGTGGGATCTTCCCGGACCGGGGCATGAACCCGTGTCCCCTGCATTGGCAGGCAGACTCTCAACCGCTGCGCCACCAGGGAAGCCCATGTGCCAATTTTTATACAGCCATTCTTGAGTTCTCCTGAGCCTCCTTTCTGATTCCCCTATGTTTTTACCAAATAAATAACATATTATAATCACGTCTAATCCTGTCCTTTGTGAGATGTGTATGTACTTGAAGATTTAGAAACTGTTCTACCCTCATCGCAGCTGAAAGCTCTTTCTACATGTGTTATGATTCCTAAAATCCTCAATATCATGTGGTGTCACTGTGGAGTTTAATTTGGAAGGGCCGTGGCTACCATGGATTTTGGCCTAGGAAACTCCAGAGAGAAGAGGACCGAACTGAGAAGCAAAGACTCAAGTTCATACCTGGACCCTGCCATCAACTATTTTTATGAGCTTTGGGCAAGCCTGAGTATAGTGGACTGAATGGTGGCCCTCAAAAAGATATGTGACTGCCCTGATCCCAGGAAACTATGAACATTACTTTATAAAGCAAAAGATGTGGTTAAGGATCTTGAGAAGAGGAGTTCATCCTGGATTATCCAGATGGGCCCTAAACGCACTCATACACAGACGAGGAAGAGACAGTGTGACCAGGGAGGCAGGGGTTGGAGTGATGCGCCCGCAGCCAAGGGATGCTGGCAGCCACCAGATGCTGCGAGAGGCAGGGAACAGATCCTCCCCTAGAGCTTGAGGAGGGAGAGTGGCCCTGACAACAACTTGACTGTGGACTCTGACCTCCAGAACTGGAAGAGAATAAATTTCTGTCGTTTTAAGCCACCAAGGTTGTATAATTTGCTATGACAGCCCCAGGAAGCTAATCCACTCAGTTTCCACATCTACAAAACTGAAAGATTGGGATCATATTAACAATGATATGCTGTTGTTATTGTCCAGATCTTTAACTTTAAGAAGGTCATTCTCAGACACTGGAAAACAAAATAACTCTAAGACTGTCACCCTGCCTGGCAGGATGTTGTCAAATGAGAAACGCTGCACTCCCAATGGCCCCTTTACCAGGAATCACTGTGTGAGAAAGCTGGATGCGAAAGTGTCCTCCTAAAGGTGGACTTGTCCTCTGTAGTCTCTGTGTTGTCACCTGGACCAACCCGGATCCTTCTGCTCCTCCAGTGGGCACAGAGCTGTGACATACCAGAAGCAAAGCATTACCCATGGGGACCCTCCAGCAGCTGCTCCAGACAGAACATAGCTCCATCTCAAAGACCAGCGGTCTCCCATGTTTCCAGACCATGAGCTCAAGCTCCCAAATACTGGGCACCCCTCTCCCATCACAGCAGAGGAAATGTAAGGTAAATATGAGGGTTCTTTAGGGCATTCCACAGTTCCCCTCTATTGATCCTGGAAGCACAGGGATGCAGAGCAAAGAGTGATGACTCTGGTCCTCACAGCTCTGGTCCTGATGCAGAGTGGAAGGAGAACCCATTTGCACAGTCAGATGAAAACTTGGGCCCTAGTCCACAGATCCTCTGCACTCAGTATCCCCAGCAGAAACAGGCCACTCCATCTAGTGGAGTCCTTATCCAGCACCTGTATGCAAACACACTGCCTGACTAATCCTGCTTTTAATACAATAAATAAGTCAAATAAATCATGACACACCATGAGATGGAATACTATTCAGCCATTAAAAACCATATCTAGAAGCAGGCTTAATGAAATGGGGAAATATTCCATTTATACCAGTAGGTGAAAAGGGCATGTTACAAATATAGTGTCTTATGTGTGGTCCCAATCTAAGATTTAAAAAGTAAACATATACATGTATATATGCATATAAAAACTGCCTGGGGAAAAAGGCTGTTAGAATATGGATCCAGTGCATTAACAGAAGCTATCTCTGAGCAGAGGGATTCTGAGTGCTTTGTAACTTTTTCTAAGTGTTTTTCTGTATTTTCCTAATTTTCAACAACAAACGTGTGATTTCAATCAATAATATTACCTAAGTGCTACATATTGATGTGCATACTTAAACCATACAGAAGATACTATCTGTTTTGGGGGCCACTCTGAAGGTTGTCCTGACTTGCTCAAGCTGGAGGCTTCCAGAAGGAACTAAGGGACTTGAGGAAAACTCAGAAAGGGAGGTTGTGGGAATTCCCTGGCGGTCCAGTGGTTAGGACTCTGCACTTCCACAGTAGGGGGCACGGGTTTGATCCCTGGTCAGGGAACTAAGATCCCAAATGCCACGCGGCCGAAAAAAAAAGGAGGTTGTGAGGACCCCTCTAAGTGTGGACCTAAATTACACTCCATCATTTCAGAGTTAATAACTACATAATTCAGTAGGTTTGGAGCACAGGACCACGGGCTGGGTAATCTGACAGCTCCCTCTCCACCATTGAAGCTCTTTCCCTCCTTCATTCTATTGATGATTTCCGTGTCTGTCCTGCCCAGAGGCCCATGAAACACTAAGTCAAGGAAAATGGAGCACAGATTCAAGGTTTCTTTGCCTACTTTTCACACACTGTCCAAAGCACAGTATAAGTAGGAGAACTCATTTCGAAACATGTTAGAGATGGGAGGAAAAAAGAAATTTTAAAGACAGGGCATCTCAATTCTTCCCATCCTACTTGGATTTTAGTGAAAATTTAAAAGAACAAATTACAGCATACATGTGTTCCAAGAGCTTGGAGGAGACTTGATTCTTAGTTACTGCTTTGTAAACTGTGGCCAGAGAGGTTTGATTATTGAAGAACCAATGCTTATGGCGCTCTAGTGCCATCTGGTGGTGAGCTCTTAGAACTGGCTGGTTTTGTTCCTTTGGCTATTTCCTTTGGCCTCAAATGATTCCAGTAAGATTAACATATGGGGAATGGAAGGAGAGGAACAAGGTTTTCCTCTCAAACAGTGGTAATGTGAACCTCTGAAAAGCATAAAAATACAACTACCTGTAAACAAATTCACTAGGAACTAGTTCTCAAAATGTAGTCCCCAGATCAACAGAATCAGCATTGCCTGGGAACTCATTAGAAATGCAAACTATCAGGTCCTGCCTCAAACGTACTGAACTATGATGGTGTGGTTAGGGGCCAAAAATTTGTGTTTTAACACAACCTCCAGGTAAGTCTGATACGGCATTCTTAAGACTGAGAACTATTGCTTTGAGCAACACGGCAGGTAGCTTTTCCTGATAAAAAGTCTCACCTCTGTGTCTTCTAAGGGCAGTTAACAATTTTAAGCAAGGATAGGTGAGCAAAGATGGTTCCCTACCTTGCAGTGATGAGCGGGAGCTCCAAGCCACACCCTGCCAACCAGGAGGTCACACTGTAGACAGGAGGGGATCCCACCACAGAGAGCAATTCCAGCAGATTCCCACCAGGGCGAGCTGTTCCAGAGTCAGCCTGAGAAACTAGAGACCAATGATCCAATCATTATCAAGTAAATCAAGATGGAAGACCTGCTGTGTGGAAGGTCCCCGTTGGAGAGGCTGAGTTACTCACATCCCAGCATACACTTAAAGCAGAGATTCCTACCTACCTGCTGCCAGGAAGAGAAAAGGAAGAGGAAGTAGGAATTTAGTTGCAAAAGGAAACTGCAAGGTCATGGTATACGGAGACGATGACTAATTCCACAGCAGAGTTCAGTAAGCCCCAAGCGAGCCAAGCATCACTGCCTGTATCATTGGAGGTTCCCACCACGACACCGCCACACATACACACAGCTAATCTATGGCAGTGTGGACTGCCCCCTTTCCTCCTTTTCTTCCCAAAGCCTGGTAGCTCCAGGAACACAAGCTGATCCCCCTTGGGAACACTGAACACACAAAGCACATACTAGAGGTACTTGAGTTTTATCCGCAGCATGGCGTCAACATGTGTGCAGAGAGAGTGCAAGCTTTAAGATGGACCAGTGTTCAAATCCTTATTTTCCGCTTCTATTGGGTTACTATTTGGCTAATCACTATAACCTCTGTACGACTCTGTTTTCTCATTGATAAAGTGGGACTCATGACAGGTATCAGTCTGCATGGCAGGGAGAGTTTAGTGAGATGGCAGGTTTAAATGACCAGCAAATATAGTTTAATATCCTCTTTTCCTCCTACCAGGCACCATGTAAAGGCAGCTTCTTTTCCAAGTCTGGACAATCGAGGCAGTCTTTGCAGGCCCAATGCTGAGCACAATGCCAGGCACAGAGTAAGGGCTCAATAAATGTTTATTTGCTCAGCTGAGTATGGAGTCATTGAAGGTTTGGCTCTGGTGTCAACCATCTCTGGGTTCCAATATCCCCCACATACCAGCTGATTTGAGGCAAGACACTTAGTATCCTGTCAGCTTTGGTTTCCTCATCTATAGAGTGGGGATCACAGGACCATCTCATGGGGTTCTGAGAATTAAGTGAGAAATATTTGGGAGCTACCACTAGATGAAAAGAACTTTCACAGAGGACATTCGGTGGGAGAATATAACCAAGCATTAAGCTGATCAGATAAATGTCAGACAATTAACCATGACTATGGAGCCCTACTGTGTCGAGTTTATGTTACCATTAAATAATACTCACAGGAAACTTGTGGCCATCAGGACGACTGGACAGTGGGAATCAGATGGTTTTACCCAAGCCATCTCCCATCTTTCTTGTCTCTGCCTCCCTGCTCCCCTCCCACCTCACCCTTACATGGCTCCAGATACTGGAGCATTTGGTGGCAAAGCGGTGATGGCAGTGAGAAAGGATTCTGGATCCTGGGCCTTGAGGATTTGGGAAGGATAAAGGGAAATGACACCTATTATCAAGTCCTGAGTTTCCCAGTCCAGTCAGTGGGTTCGAGTGCACGCTGTAATGATCCCCTCAGTGCTCTGGGAATCTGGGTAGCACTTGGGGTCACCAAAGGCCCCAGCCAGTTGTCTTGGGCACCAAGAAACTCAGATGGTTACCCCAGCACACCATTTGAATATTATTTTCTGTGTGTCAGAACACAGAGTTTGAAATAAGCAATGACGCATTCTGACCCAGATACCCCCAAAACACTCACATCACTGAAACAGATAAGAGATGGAATTCTGAAGAGTATCAAAGATGATGTATTTTTAGGGCTGAAAGAGAGTTCTCCTACCCCACCCCCCACCTCCACGCTCCCCTGCCCCCAGCTCTACAACTTCCAGGCAAAAGATTAAAAAGCTGCACACTTGAAAATCAGAATTCAAATGCCTGTTCCATACTTTTCTCCTTGGAGAGAGAAAAACAGAGAAGCTATGAGAAGCAGGAAAGCCGAGCCCCAGAGTCACAAGGGATTTGAGAGAGAGGGAACAAAGTTGGAAGCCTGGAGGCCCTGCGAGCAAACCACACCATCTGTCTGGGCTTCTGTCCCCAGGGTGTGCGTCTGTCCCCAGGGTGTGCGTCACACGTGGCCTCAGGAGAACCCCTGATGAGCACCTTGCCCTTAAGACAAGCAAAGCCAGGTGAGAGCACTGCACCCAAGAGAGGTCAAGGGACTTTGTGCAGAGAGGGGCCAGGCCTCAGCTCTGAGTGATGTGTGAGAGGAACCAGATAGGGAGAAGGAAAGACAAGGCTGTTCTCATGCGGATGCGGTGACCCTCCAACTCCCACCGAGTCTGTCCTAAGGATTGTAAATCAGACTTGTGGCCCATTTACAGGGCCAGATGTTGCTGTGTTCCTTATAGCACTTTGTATGACAGATATTAACAGATGGAGAGATGGAGAAATCCTGCTGGCCTAACAACAGTAATGATAATAGTACTAATAATTGATTACACTTATTGAGCACTTACTAGTCAGGACCCATGATGAGCGCTTTACACTATACTTCAGTTATTCTTCATAGTAATCCAATGGGGTAGGGCCCTCATTAAGCCCATTTTATGGATGAGAAAACCAAGGCCCCTCAGCAAGAAAGTGGTAACATTGGGGTAAGATCACAGACACCCAAAGCAAGAGCAAGCATTGGAATAAATAGGGGGGGAAAAAGGAACTAGTTAGAGAGATATGGGGGCCAAGGACACAGAATTCCAACTCCATCTTCTCTCCAGGATCGAGGCAAGAAAGATGGAGAATCGTATGTTCTCTCACCATTAACAGAAAAGCAGCCCCTCCAGAAAAGTTCAAAGACAGCATTTGATGGACAGGTCCGTGGAGGAGAGTGGATTTGATAATCACCTGTTAGGTTTGTGTCTGCAATAATAATCTCATCCACATAGAACACGTCCATCTCCGGAGACAAAGGGAGGAGGTCAATCTGATGAACCAGCACTGGGGAGTTTGCGGGAGGTGGCTGGAGCTGCGCGGAGCGATGCACACACGTCTTCCAGAGGTCGGTGCAGGCGAACTGCCAGCTGAAAACAAGCGCAGAGCAGAAACAGGCCTCCTGTGAGCACCGCAGTTCTCTCTCCTGAGAGCCCCAGTTCTCTAACCTGGGCCTGAGGATCATGCAGCCAGGAGACCCAATCCATCATGGCTGCCACAGTACAAGCATCCATCCAAGATGGGCTCAGCTTGGCTGGGATGCAACACAAGTGAATCACGTTTAAGTCCACCATCCATTCATAACAATGTCAGCAGTACTTTCAAATTACAATATAATTATGTGTCTTAAGCAGACCACCTGTTGGGCTCTACTATCAGGGAAGATTAATACTCTGGACATTTCCAGACTCATTTAAGTTTAAAAACACTTACAAAACCCTTAAGAGATGTGGAAAGAGAGGTGAATCAAGAGATCAGGATGCTGAATTATATTCCAGCATCTTTGTTCACTCGCTGAATGAATTTTGGTGAATCACAAATTCTCAGGGCCCCAATTTTTCTCATCTGTAACGTCAAGGAATGTTCCCTAAAATCTCTTCCAAATATGGTGGTCTATGATTCTATCCCTATGAGAAATGTCAGACTCCCTCTGGGGAGTATTAGATTCGTAACAACTAACTGCTCTTAAATCAAATTTCTTTGCCAAATAAAATGTGTTCAGAGCTGAAGTTAGTATCCAAGTCCCCAATATCAGAGACAGTTAGTACCTCCCATAGGCCACTGTCCCCAGGAAAGCTAATCATCCCAGCTGGCAGAATTCCCACCACACCTGCCCACAGATGAGCTACCTGTTAGGGCTGGCCCCCGCGAGACTCCAGTCACAGGTGACGTTCTTCTTAACGGTGTTTTGAAAGCCAGTTGTGAAGGACACTGTCACCGTCAGGATCGTATTCATGTGGCCTTTGTATGCAAGGCACAGCTAGAGACACCAAACAAGAAGTCCTTCAGCTCTGTCACTAAGAAGCAGCAATTCAAGCAATGTTTATCAAGGACAATCCACTCCCTAGAACCTGCCTTGTGCTCAGAGAGACAGCTAGCCTGCTCCTGCCCTCCTGGAGCTTACCGGTCTAGCTGGAGAGACAAATAGTTTAGAGCAAATTGTTATTCATCCAACAGAGAGTTATTCAATGCCTAACACTGTGCGTGGCCATGAGGATTTTAGAGCATCTCAATTATCAACAGAAACCCCCTGTTGTGACCCAGATACCTGTTCCACCTTGAGCAAGTCACTGTACCTCTCTGAACCTCACTCCTTAACCCTAATTCACCAGCATCCTTGGCTTCTAACTCTGAGTTAAGTAAAATTATATGGCAGGATTTTTCAACTGCGGTGCTATTGACATTTGGGACTAGATAATGCTTTTCTGTGAGGGGGACTACCCAGTGCATTGTAGGACGTTTAGCAACATTCCTAGAACCTACCCGCTGGATTCTACAAACACTTCCCCAGTTTTGGTGACCAAAAATGTCTCCATGCACTGCCAATTCTCCCCATGGGGCAAAATCCCCACCACCCAGCGTTGGGAGCCTGTGCTGTAGAGGAAAGGCTGGAAGTCGGGCAGTGCCCTGTCCTGAACCGTATAGTCCTGGCTCCCACTGCCATTCAACTAGGAAAGGACTTGAAACCACTACCATGAGTTCAGCCACCCCAAGAAGGTTCACTCTGGTTCCCAAAGGGCAAGTAAGCTGCAATTTTTTATGAAGGACAGCAGAGCTACTGACACAAAGATATAAGGGGTATTGAAGGAATGTGTCAGTCTATCCATCAATAACAATAACTATGATAAATAATACAAACTATCCTTAAATGAGTCCTAATCACTGCCCAAGCACTTTACTGGATTATCTCATATACTCTTCACCTAAATCCTGAAAGCCAAACCTCATTATTACCCATTTCACAGATGAGTAAACTAAAGTAAAACATGTAGGGCATGCAGGGTATAGAGTCAGAATTCAAATCCAGAGTCTGACTGTAGAATCGGCGCTCATACCTGGAGAGCAAAGAAAATACTACAGTGTAGAAAAACTTCTGTAGGTCTCAGCTAACAGAAAGGCATTTCCATGCAGCAACTAGCTAATGGGAGGACCAGAGGTGTCTGTTCACCCCTGAAACCTAGCATCTCAGCCCGAAAAGCCCTACAAGGCACAGCGATCACTCCTGTGCTTCCCCAGGCTCAACCCCAGAGAATAATTCCAATCCCTCCCTACCCACCTCGCCTGCAAGCACGAAGGCTGCTACTTACATGTGTGTACTGATCTAGCCGGTTGCCCTTCTGGGCAGCCGCGAGTATCAGGACAAGGTGTCGAGGCTGATGGAGGCTGAACCTCCCACAGAAGGGCTCTGTCCCACTGGTGAGGTGCCCATCAGAGCTGGAACCTTCTAGGCCTGGATGCATTTCGAACAAAATAGGAAGATGGGTGTAAATGTTATATAGAGTTTCCCAACATGTCTGCAGGGAATGGGTTATGGGTTCGCCATGACATTGACCCCTCAGCCCTTGAGTGAGCTGGGCAGGGATCGAAGTGGTCGGCCCACCCCCCAGCCTGAAGGCTCTAGACATGAGAAACCCATCGTGTCTGCCCTACAGCATCGAAAATCTATTACCTTTTTCTATGTATACCATGACACAGAAAAACTACTGAGAAGCAAGGAGGTAAAGAGTGTTGACTGTAACTTAGTCCACCTTAGTATTTTTAAAACATACCCTCACATTTTTAGAATTTGTTAGATTACTGTTTTATATATAATTCCTTTACTTGAGATGCAATTTGAATTAAGCAAGATTTGCACTGTTTTGCTGTTTCCCTGCTATGTCTGTTGCCCGTTTCCCACTGTACGGCATGAGACACAGTTCCTTATTCCAGCTCCCCGGCATCCAGGTTTCTAACTCTGCTCCACCTGACAGCTCGGGAGGGATGCCTTTTCTTTCTCTGATTCCCACACCAAACAGCTCCCTCCCAAGCACTCAGGGTCTGAATCCAGTTTCCATATTTTCATTTGACTCTTAACAGAGTCACCTGGGAGAGGAAATGAAGATTGTTCCCCTTTGACAAAAAAAAAAAGAAGAGAAAGAAAGAAAGAAGACAAGGAGGGAAAAGAGGGTAGGAATTTGTCAAACCAGAGATCATACCTTGCTCGAATCCCAGCCGGAGTAGGATGTTCGCTGAAAGGGGCTCCAGTTTGCATTTAACTGCAAGTAACTCCTCAAGGGCTGTTTGAATCTGTTAAAAAGAAAAACAGGGAATTCCCTGGATGTCTAGTGGTTAGGACCCGGCACTCTCACAGCCGAGGACCCAGGTTCGATCCCTGATGGGGAAACTAAGATCCCACAAGCCACACAGTGTGGCCAAAAGAAGAAAGAAAGAAAAACAACCAGGAGTTCCTACCATGGGCAGAAAGACCACCTTTACTTCCCCCACCTCTGCTTAAGTGAAGAAGGTTCCCACCTGATGGGCCGTGGCATTTGCAGGGACTGGCTGGCTAGAGACATTGTCCCAGGTAAGGAAGAAGTTCCCTGTGCCAGACACCATCAGCATCTGAAAAGTCAAGAGTGACGGGATTAAGGAACATGTGCTCATTGAACCAGGGAGACAACCTAGAAACACAGGACATACCTCCCTGGTTTGTTATTTCCTTTGTATTACAATTTCAATTTCTAAACTCACTATCCTCTAGAACTATCTGGAGAACACAAGTGTCATCACGTAATGAAAACTTTTCTTGGAAGAATATACATGTCTATCTCCCCATTGATGCCTGCCTCCCTCCTTCTCTTTAGAATGTGACACCTAAATGTCACCACTGAAGGGCTCACTCTCAGCCCTTCTCACCGAGCTCCCTCCCAGGGCTGGCCTGAGAGGGAGAAGCAGCCCCATGCGTGTCACACCCTCTCAGAGGCTGATTCAGCCTCTGCTTTGCTTCCACTGCATTCTCTGCTGGGCACATCCCACTTTTGTAATGGGGTGACACCTAACATCTTATATTACTTGTTTTCTCCTTTGCTCTGTGGTTCTTTATCTGCATGTTTTACTATTATACCGTAAGCTTTAAGAGGCACAGTTCATACTGAGTCAACCTTGTACACCAAAAAGCGGACAACAAAAAGTACAACAAACACAACATTGTAAATCAACTATATTTCAATTTAAAAAAAGAAAGCACACCAAACTTGTTCAACCAAAATATGGGGCACAACCAAGAGACCCAAAGACCCTGACCCTTACAAAGCAGACTTAGAAAACTTAATATACGGGGAAATAGGACCCGAATGGGTCAAAAAGCTATGAAATCTCGTATGCGTACGCTCACAGGCATGCATACATGGGTGTGGGTGTTAGGATGACCTTATCTCCTCTCTGGGGAATATGTTTCCAAAGGAAGATTTACCAGGAACTTAAATTCCTGGAACTAAATCCATAAATCAGGGCATATCAACAATAAGACTTTGCATTTTTTTTAAAAGTCCTCTCAACCCTATTGGATGGATACCCTATCTCTTTGGCAGCAGAGTTACCATCACGGCTCAAGTCTCCTGGCTCCCAGCCAGCGATCCTTCCACTAGGCGGGACTATATTCCTCGCAGAGTTCACCCCCTGAACCTAACCCCATGGGACAGGGAAGACACCGAGACCTGGATTTCCGGAAGTCTCTGGGCCCGGGCTTGGATCTGATGCTTCTCCCGGAGGTACGTGCTGACCACCTCGGGATTCAGCCAGGTGTTATGGATCTGGACACCAATCCTCACCCCGCGGCTGGGGGCTCTCCCTCGATGCTCTGCTTCCAGGTAGTACCTGGCTCCCCCGAGCAGCTCCAGCTTGGGGGTCTTCTGTTGCCAGGTCTCTTCACTCCCATTCTGCTCCCAGGAGTCAAACCAGTCAGCAGTGCCCACTGTGATGGAGGCCACTTTCACCTGCACCCCAATCAATACATCAGGACCAGCACTATGAAGCTTCTGGGTCTCTTTTTCAAACAGCAAGTGTCTAGACAGCTACTTAACAGGAATTTGGGGGCTGGTGGCCTTTTCCAACAAGTTAGGACCTGTGCCTGTGTATGTTTCTCCAGCCGTTCTTCTCTCTCTCTTTCTCAATTACATAGTATTCAGATGAGGCTGGATGGTCCATGTTCAGAGCTGAAACAGACAACCTGAAACCCTAGCTTTACATGATGCTGTGGGTAAAGCTGTATGAAGTCCTCTGAGAAACCTAAATGTTACTTGACTGCATCATAATCTATGATGTTTCTCTAGCCAACTACCAAAGCAATTTCATAGAATTATATTCATCATTTGAGAGGAAATACTGTGTTTCTTTGTCAATGGCACTAGTTAATTTTGGCTGTTTGTAGAAACACTTTTTCTTATCCTTCAAAGCTGATCAGAAATTTCCTGCATAAAACTAACTACATCCCTACCCAGAATTAGTGGTAAAGATGCAAGTTTTGGAGTCAGACAAATCTTGGTTTGAATTCTTAATATGCCTCTTATTATCCCAGTGGCCCTGGATTGGCCATACAATCCTTCTAAGCCTCATTGCCCTTATCTGGAAAACAGAGATAAAGGGACATAGCTCACAAGATGCTGTGAAGGTTAGAAACAAGGTGTATAACAGCTGTAGCATAATGCCCAGCTTACAGTAAGACCTCAATAAACATGCCAACACATTCAGCCAAGCTCTTTTTCAACAATTAAAATCATGTCAATTATATCTCAATTTTTTAAAAAAACTTTAATAAAAAAATAAACCACACACACACAAAAAAAACAAAATGTTAAAAATCTCTGGTTGCAAAAAAAAAAAAAAAATCTCTGGCTGCTTAATGGCATGTTACAACTGTCAGTAGAATATGAGAGCTTTCATTGTAAGTTTTTGGGTTTTTTTTCAGGAGTTAAGGACTGGGGACCAGAAGAAGGAAAACGAGAGGGAGGTGTATACCTTGGTCCTCGGGTCCTCCGACTGACTGAAATACAGGGAAGCCTGGTTGTCAGCCTGGATCCAGAAAGTGTAATTATTTGTCTCTGGGGCCACAAAGAACCCACTGAGCCGCGCTCTGGAAAGCAGAGGAACACAGACAAAGAAGTGAGGGCAACCAAGTCCGGAATCACTGACCCAAAAAATGGTGCCCTTGGACCTTGTTTGTCTTTATGGCAATGAGGAGGAAACACCTGACTCTTGTGCCATGTATTTGGCCAAAGCCCTCTGCATGCAGCTTTTCCTGCGGTGCTTGCCTGGCTCAGTATCTCAGCCCATCTCTTTGCGCTGGCACAACTCCCTGAGCAATCCTGTCATCTTTGGGAAAGTCGTAGTCGCAGCGTAGGTTTGCCTGGAGGCTTAGCTGAGATCACCCACCTAACACAGCCAGTGCAGAGCCTGGTGCACGGTAGGAACTCAATCAATACTAAATATTATTCTCATTATTACAAATAAAGAGAGATCACCAATCAGAGTTTGTGCTGATTTGGTCTAGATACCAAGAATCTTTTCTGATAATAGTTTTGAAAGTAACTGTGTGAAGGTCCATCATTATCATAATTTTTCAATCAATAAATATTTCAGTTTTTTCATTTAAAAATTTTGAATTTTATAGAAACGAATGGCAGAAAGAATGGAAAGAGCTACTGTCTGGTTTGTGCCTCCTCAAAATGGCAATTAGAGAGACATACCCTACAGGTCATACCAGACAGCCCAAATGTTCTTTTGTCTTTTGAGGTGGCCTGACTCTCCTTGACACTCCTGCACACACTGAATATAGCTGAAAGGTTTTCCTTTGAACACTATTGATGAGCCTCAAAAACTATGACAAAGACGCAGTACTAGGTGCCACAAATATATATATATATATATATATATAGCCACTTTAAAACCACGTATACTGGTGGTTAGATATCTAATTAGTATGGCTTCCAAGACAATAGAAACTCTACTCTGTTCAGATTTCCTTCCCTACTTGGCTTTTCAACGTCTGAAATTCCCTGAACAGAGAACAAAACCTTCCATTTCACAACTGAATTGAAGTTTTAAATAGCCAAGGGACTTCTCTGGCAGTCCAGTGGTTAAGACTCCGTGCTCCCACTGCAGGGGGGCATGGGTTCAGTCCCTGACTGGGGAACTAAGATCCCTCATGCCGTGTCACATGGCCAGAAAGAATAAAGTTCAATAAAATGGCCAAATCCTTGAAAGAGGTCACAGGTTGGCTGGAATTCACACTCAGGAGTCATGACCAACCTCTTTGAGAAGAGTTTCAAAAGAAGAAGAGATCCATCACACCTAAAGGATTCAGTCACCTGAATCCACACCTTTAGAGTACACTGTGTCTCCACAATTCTCTAACTTTCTATATTTTTAAGCCCACATTAAAATATGAGAAATTTTGGCCACATCCTTGAAGGGATTAAAAAGACAAAACTAAACTAAGCAGGAAAAACTTTATCACACTGCAGTCACCACTATAGAAAACAATGTCTCCAGAGCCCACTGGAGTTTCCCCTGCTATTATACCAGCCATCTGGTTGACATTTGGCACTGGATAACTGTTCCCACAGAACTGTTGGCTGCCCAGCCTCTGCTCCCTCATGTGCCCAAAGGGCAAATTCTCGAGTCTTTCTTTAGTATCATCCAGATACTAGTCTCACCTCTTAACCATGTTCCTGCGGCAAGTTTTGCCCTGCTCTCTACCAAGCTTCCTAGACTATCCGGCTCAATGTTCTCATGAATAGTCCTCCCCAAAACAGATTTCAAACTAAGCTGTAGAAAATACAAATTTTACCTATTGATCAAAATTTACTGTGTACCCATAAAGGGCCTGTGGTCCACGAGCATAACCAACACCAGCTGAGAACAGCGGTCAAACTTTGTTGCTGTTGAATTAGTAGATATTTTAAACTTTCCCCTGGAAATCTCATTGCTTACTTACCTGTCTCCTAGCCTCACCTAGGCCAGTAGAGACACTTGTGATATGGACCCCCACTTTGCCGACAACATACCTGAAAGGCTGCCCTTCCTTTGACCAAAATCCAAACGGAGAGCTGGCATTAGGGACAATCTGCCATCTGTACCCAGGGGTGGCTTCTGTCAGGTCCAAGCCCTCAGCCGCGTCTCCAACTTCAAAGAGAAGCCCTCGATTGCCTGTAAGACACGTAAGCCTCATGAACATCAGAGGGCACTTCTCCCCCAAGCAGGGGAACTGCTTTACTACAGATTAGAGTGAAGATGATCCAGGAACTATCTAGAAGGTGAGTTAACTGAGACACAGATGGAGTAGCCATGTGAGATGTTCTATAGATAATACAAATGTTCTAGAAAGTGGAAACTACTGCTTGATGTAGGATTTAAGATCTTGGAAAGAGAGACTTGACAAGGAGCGGTAAGGGGAAATATTCTCAGAAAAGACGAAGGAGCTCTTTTTAATGCGAGTGTCTGGATATGAGAAAATGTAAAAGAGCAAATGAAGGCTCGTGAAGCCAGGACTGGACTTCAGTCTCTTTTAATATTCAGTTCAGCTTGGGAATTCTATTCCCTAAAACCCTGAGTCCCAGAAATTTGGCAATCCTTAAATTTTTCACAGGTCACGGCCTCAATTTGTAGCCATGGAGCAAATCACGTGACAGGCTGCTATTACATAACATTCTAAATGACGTCGTACTTATTCATGTGTGTTTTATATTAAACAAACCCTCAGAGCGAAGGCATATGTGCAATCAATATTGGCTACTAATTGGGATGAGGGTAAGAGCTCTGGAATCACACATGGGTGAGTTCAGAGTCCAGCTCTGCCACTTAGTCGATGTGTAGCTTTGAGCAAATTGCTTCATGCCTTCGTTTTCTCCTTCATCAAAATGGGGCCAATAGTAAACAGAGATACTGCACTAAAGACTAAGGGTGCTGAGTTATATGTCAATTATATCACAGTAAAGCTGGGGAGAGAAATAAAGTCAGTTCGACAATTCTGAGGGGGAAAAGACTAAGTGAGTTTAATATATATACAGAAAGAGCCTGAAATATAGTAAGTACTCAATAAAGGATAGCTAGAGTAGTTATTATTACTTTAAACTACTATTGTTATTCCTTGTTAAATCCTAAGAAGGGAAAACAGATAAGGAATAAGCATAAAAATAAAAGCATATTTTAACATACTATTTGAGGTTTCTTAACCTCAGCAGTATTGATATTTGGGGCTGGATAACTCCGTTGTGAGGGCTGTCCCGTGCATTCAAGGATGTTTAGCAGCACTTCCACCCTCTACCCACTAGAGGGCAGTAGCACCACCATCCCAGGTGTAAGGACCAAACATTGCCAAGTGCCCCCTGCAGGCCATTGAGAACCACTGCAGTACAGGATCCTTTGTCCTTCTGTTACGGAACGCAAGTCCGTGTGCCCAACACAGTGAGGCCAAACAATACCAAAACCTCGGAGTCTGGAGCAGAGGAAGGTTTATTGCAGGGCCATGCAAGGAGAGGGGGGGCTCATGCCTTAAAAAAAAAAACCCAAACTCCCCGAAAGCCTTCAGCAAAGCCCTTTTATAGGAGAGGTGAGGGAGGGGCGCGGCTATCTGTTGCACACTACTTGGTGTCAGATTCTTTGTTCTTGAAGTCAGGTCACGGTCAAGTAACAATGTTCCTGTACATCTCTACCAAACAAATGTTATTCTCTGTTCTGACAAGAAAGGGCAAGGTCCCAAGGCTCAACCTTCTCCCTCCGAGGTCCAAGCCCAGGCTAGGAGGAGGGGGTCCCCTGGCGGGCTGGTTACCCTGCCCGGAAGGGTTCGTCCAGCACCCAGTCTGGGTCCTCCCACCAGTGCCGCAGCCCGGCTGACGAGGCAGCTCTCAGCTGGTGGCACCCTCAGGGCCAGATCCCCAGACCCCACCCAGCCATCACCACTGAGGGAGCCAGACGCCCAGGACCCGGCCGGCCCTCAGGCTCCTAAGGCTTCCCAAACGGGGGCTGAGGTCCCTCAGACTGGGACCCCTGGAGACTGCCACTGTCAGTAGGTCACAGAGGTGGGGAGAGGTTCGCCGCCGCCTCAAGGCCTGGGCCCGGCCAGCGCGCGGCCGAGGCGAGGGCTCTGGAGCCCTGAAGGACACAGCCCTAAGCCTGTCCCGGGGCCCCCCCAGCTCACCCACGGGCCCCAGAGAGAAGGCCGAGATCCGCCTCTCACCGTACTCTGTCCCACGGACCGCCACGAGTTCCGCCACTGGCGGGGCCAGACCTCTCACTGCCTCGCACGCACTCAAGATCTCGCACTAAGGGTCTCGCGATAATGGTCACCTGCCAACAGCTGCGCGCCCGCCCCGCCCCATCACACTTCCATGGAAGAAATTTCAAAAGCGCTTCAGAAAGGACGTTATCAACCATCAAGAAAACCTGTGTTCAGGAAATTCCTCTACCGCAACGCCAGTAGCTAGAGCAGGCGCCCTCCTTCCTGACTCTGGAAACGCATTCTCTCCATCACTTGCTTCACACAGTAGTTTTGTTTCCTTGCATGGGAGCCTTCCCTGAGTAAAAACCGCAGATCGGGGACCTGGAGAATTCCCAGCTAAAGCTTTGCATGTGTTTTCACACCCGAATGGCCTTTCTTTAGAAAGTTTTCTCCCCTGATGAGATTCAGGAGACGAGCTCCCTGCCTGTGGATTAACGGTGAAGACAGCCCTTGCGGGGCACATAGGGCTCCCAACTGGTGGCCTGTGATTCAGGCTGCCCAGCACGCCAACTGCCCTTCGTCCCTAACTAAGCCCGAGCTCCTGTTCTAACGCTTTCCAGAAAAGTGCTCCCGCGGTGCACTTGCAACCTGCAGCCGTGGAGTAGAAGGTTTAAACAAACACAGAAGGACAGATGGAACCTGTCCCCTCGCCCCCTCCATTTCTGCCCACTTCAGGGGTAACCTGGTGGCCCCATCACAATACATCTCTACTTTTCAGAGTAGCAGACAGTGCCCACAGGGGAGAAGAAACAACATTCAAATATGCATCCCATTGCACCCCACCCTCTGCCTCGTCTAAAGCTGTCCTATGAACATAGAAGACATGGTCTGAAGCTCTGTCTTCTTAAATAGTAGGCAAGAGGGCAAGTGACCCAGAGGATGGAGGAGGCCGCTCAGGGGTTTCCACTGGTCACTATAGCAACGTCTTGATGGCAGTTAGGCTTCCTGGATCATGGTTTCCACTGAACCGCATTGGTCATTCAGCTGGCTGGGGCTAGGAGTGCAGGGCGTTGCCAAGCATCTGAGTAAAGCTAAGAGCCTCTCTGAAATGAAAGCTCTGACTCAGGACCCAGGGCTCACTGAGCAGCCAGTCAGACAGCTGAGACCGACCACATATCATAGACCAGCCGTGGAGACTTCCTTACCTGCCTGAGGAGCGGAGAGTCTTGCACCTTTACCTGGAGCTCTGGTGGTGCACTCAATCCTCCTGGGAGACACGTGTCTAATATCACACAGAATGCCTGAGGGGAACATTTAAATTAGATGCAGATGTCAATATCAGTGGAGATACAGATGTGGCGGGACAGAGGACCACACTGAGGTAGACAGGCAAAGGGCCAGAAGTGGAGAGTAGAGAGAAAGTTGTCACCTCAATGGAAGGAAGCAAGAAAGGGGGAGTGGCAGAGCAGTGGAACATGGGGCTGCTCAGAATAATCAGGAAGAAAGTGCCTTGCCATGTCGTTCACTGGAGATGAACTGAGCTGGGGAGAGGAATTGACAGGAGAGTGTGAGGACACTTTCCTGCATCCTTGGTGTCACCAACTAGAGGAGCATCCCACTAGGCAGAACAAAAGGTTCTAGACTGTTCTCCACAAAAGGGTTCATTAAGGGGGCATTCCAGAAGAATCTGCATAGCAAAAGCCTGCCCACTCTTACTTATTCAGACAGAGCTAAGGGGAGGGAGAGGGGTCGCCTTTTAGAAGTAGACCTTTGTGAAGACGCAGCTGTGCTTTTCCTTCTCTTCCCTCCCAAGATGGGGACACCTGAGGGACTTGCCCCTGAGTTGTGAGTGTGTCTGCAGCAGGACACCCTATTTCTGTTACATGTTTGCCAAGCTGCAGGACCAAAACACCCCCCAACCCCTGCAGCCTCAAACACAGGTCAAAGACCTCAGAACAGGATCCCATGATGAGTCGGAAGAGGCAAATATTGCTTCCCCCCATCCTTTCCAGGCCGTAAGAGATACATCATCTCCTATGGCATTTAAATCTATGAACTCTTTTCAGCCATTTCAACTTAGTTACCTGCAACGGTAACCTGGGCAGGATTGTCAAAGAAGTCCCCTGTAATTGTGATGTCTGTTCTTCCCCCAAGGCTCCCAGTTTCTGGAAACACAGACAGTATTTCTGCAAGAGGGGAAAAAAAAGTAAGCTTCCAAATATAAACCAGGATGTGAGCCAGATAATAATATAATCATAGAAGCGATCCATAATTTATTTCTTACTTTAACTTTCTAAGACCAGCAACAGTTGTAATTTTTTGCTAGTAATAGTCATTTAAAAGTGCATATAATAAGAAAAGGATTCACATATAACAATATTGATAATAATATATATTATACAGGATCAATATGTGAAAGGAATGGGAAATGCAGTCACTCATGCTATCAGCAAAAGTCCCTGCGTACCATGATGCTTTCTTAGGAACTCTGTCTCCTGACCTCAAGGACTCTGTTTACACATCACAGAACAGTCGGTTACACTTTATGGAGGAATCAACTCTGGATGCACCAGGCAAGGTCTCGATTTACCCATATGAGTCTGCAATTCGCTCTAAGCAAAAGAATGAGTTACACTGTCATATGCCACAAATCCCTAAGAATTTAACTTTTTCTGATCCTTCCCCCTCCTATGATCAAACTCTGAGAGTTCCAAGTTTCGTCTCCGCAAAGGGAATGAGGTCGTGTTCTCTGATAAACTGAAGGTACAAAGAGGCTAATTATGCATGGTTACCGCTTCAAAATAAAACCAAGGGTCAAAATTCAGCTTTGACAGAGGTAGGCTACCTAGAGAGTGAATGGCATTGGCCCCATGACTTAGGAAATTTCTTGCACTTTTGGCAAACGCAAACTCTGCTGCCTCTGGCATCTGCACTAACCTTGCAGACATTTTTTAAGTGGTTTGGGGACTGTATTCAAGCTGAGAATCTAGCACTCACATTTAGTAGCCAGCTTTCTACTACTGGACTGAGTTCACGATTTCATGCAAGTTTCCAGTTTTCAGATTCTTTTGGTATGAAGGATTTACTCATCAGATAGGAATACGCAAACTTAGCATCTGTATCAGCAAGTCATAAATTGTTGAATGAATGCTCAGAGATGAGATGTTTAAAATAACTGCAAAGATGTGCTTTAGATTTTTCAGTGCCATCTCTTTTCTGTTAC
The DNA here is from genome assembly GCF_937001465.1 of Orcinus orca. NCBI lineage: Eukaryota > Metazoa > Chordata > Mammalia > Artiodactyla > Delphinidae > Orcinus > Orcinus orca. The sequence goes on from NC_064568.1 coordinate 80,612,830, forward strand.
TTGTTTAGAACAAAAAACAGGGATGACTCCCCTTTCTTTTATTGTCTATATCCCTAGACTTTGTATAAAAATCTACGATCAAGCCTCTTTTAATATAGCAACTAAAGTGGACACTCACACAAGCAACCTATTCTCATACAAAACCAAAGGGCCATCCATGACTTCAGGGATGGCTTCAGGTGTTAATGGTCATAGAGAAATGGCCAGAAAGAAGGGACGGAGGGTCCAAGGTCCAGGGCCGAGTGAGGGGAGGGGTGAGAAATACACGATGAAGGGAAATGGTACCTGAATATGTCTGGTACAAGAAAAGGTCCTGCTTAGCACTGACCAGCCATGCATCCTTATGTACCATTGACCTTCAAAAAGACAAAATTGTGTTTTGGATGAAAACTGCATCTGGGATTACATTTTTTTTGGGGGGGGATTACATTTTTTAAATTGATTGCCTGAAAGGAAAATCACTAACTTTAGTGATCTTTAAAGCTGTTCTGATACCAGCTCCCTTTGATGACTAGAGAATATCAATGCGGCAAAGTTTGTTTTCTGATCTAGAAAATTATATGGGAATAATAATACTTACTTTACAGAGTGTGACTAGCATTAAATGGAAAAATGAACGTAAAAGGACCTGGTTTGGAGCTGGCCTGTGGAAGATATTCAATAGATACTGTTTTAGTCCTTCCTAAAAGAGAGACAGCGACAGAGAGAGACAAAGAGCAAATCTCTCTACTTTGGGCTGTGTCACTATCTTCACAATGAAATTAATATCTGCTAGACAATGCCCTTTTCAGGAAAACACTGACAAAGTACATAGTGTCAGAACGTGAGGCAAGCAGAAATCCAGAATCCTAATAGATCTCTCCAAAGCGCTATGAAATTTGGACACTTCCCATCTTGAAGAAGGCATTTCCTGGAATGATACAAAGCATTTTATGGAACTGTACTGTTTTAAATTTCCAGTATTATGAAATTATTTAAGAAGAAATTCCCCAAATTCTGTACCATTATCACACTGAAACATCTACATTGCTTCAGGACGAGTGCATAGGACACAATTATATTCACCCAGGTAAAAACAAAAAATCAAGTGGGTATGTAGGGTTTTATTACACTACTCTATTTGGGTGCGTTTAAAATTTTCCACTATAAAAGGTTAAAGAAGCTAAGCAAGACACAAGAGTAGATAGTGTAAGATAAAGATAAATCTGCTTCCTCCCAGTTACTTACTTTCCTTTGTTAAATACTGAGAAACTAACATTCTGGGAGCCTGTAACAAAAAGAAACAGACATTAATACAGGAATCTGCACGAACTGCCTGGACCAGGTCACTGCTACCATAAACCCAAGGACTCTGGCGATCACCAAGGTACCACCCACACCTTAATCTCTTTAACAGTGCCCAAAATAAACACGTTCCAGACTCACACCATCAGCG